>NC_138867.1:65965292-66503375 GCF_965194805.1 Balaenoptera borealis
AGCTCTGCATTAAAGTAGAATTAAAATCTGTGCCTTTCAGATGGCTGCTGATACAGGGAATCTGCAGGTGCAGTTTGGATATAGTTATGATATGAATAGAAATGCAAATCCAATAAATACACATATCAGGGCATATCATGGTGCTTACTATATACCTAAAGCTCTGGGATTAATGATAGGGTTTATGAAATGATCTAAAATGAAATATGAAAGTGTGAGGTGGGTTATTTTTATGAGAGTAGAAATAATGGCAGTGGAGGTACTACAAGCAACTCTTGATTATCTGTGAAAAGATTATAGGTTTTACCATTCTATGCAAGTCAGAGTAAATTAACAAAGTAGAGGAATGACTGAATGCATTTATAGGAAAATTAATGGCACAGTTACAATTGCTTAGAGAAATAGTGAGTTCTTTATTGGTGGTGACTTCGTACTTGTAAAATAGATAATTCATAATCTGTTTTTTCCTCTGTCAAACCACTCAGGCTTGTGTAGCCAATAGTAGATCTGAGCTTGGTGTGAATTAGGCTTGGACTCACTTTTTAAAATACCAATAACTGGTCCCACCCCCAGAGATTATGACTTGATTGGTCTGGGTCCATCTGGGGCATCAGGATTTTTAAAGTTCCCTGTGTGATACTTATGTGGAGCCAAGATGGAGAATCACTAAACTAGATGGAGAAGGTGTATTTGTTCCTTCTCTGGTTGTAGCATTCCTACAGCCAGTTTGAGACATATTTTTTATTGTTTTTTTTTTCCAAAACATATAAAAACCATTTTACAATAAAAATGTCTTAAGATAGCTAGTTGAAGTTTGGGAGACAGGATGTATCTCATTTACATTTTTTAATGAAAACATTGTTATCACTATTATTAATGAAAAACAAAGAGCTTTGGCAAACCAAATGTAAGTTAACAGTGATTCCAAGTCTTACTTTAAATTCTTTATTTATTTTTAAGTTTCATGTGTACAACATTGTATTTCAACTTCTGTATTCACTACTGTGTGCTCACCATGGAAAGTTTAATTTCCATCCATCACTATGCAGTTGACCCCCTTTACCCATTTTACCCTCCCCCATGTCCCTTTCACCTTGGTGACCATTACTCTTTTCTCTGTATCTATGTTCATTTTTGTTTGGTTTGGTTGTTTATTTTATTTTATTTTTTTTGGTTGTTTATCTTATTTTTTTATATTCCTCATATGAGTGTTTATTTTATTTTATTTTTGGTTGTTTATTTTATTTTATTTTTTTATATTCCTCATATGAGTGAAAACATACAGCATTTGTCTTTTTCCATCTGACTTACTCCACTTAGCATAATACCCTCAAGGTCCATCCATATTGTTGCAAATGGCAAGATTTCATCTTTCTGTTATGGCTGAGTAGTATTGCATTGTGTATATAGACTACATCTTTATCCATTCATCCATTGATGAGCACTTAGGTTGTTTCCATATCTTGGCTATTGTAAATAATGCTACACTGAGTATAGGGGTGCATATGTCTTTTTGAATTAGTGTCTTCATTTTCTTTGGATAAATACTCAGAAATGGAATAGCTGGATTATATGGTAATTCTGTTCTTAATTTTTTGAGGAATCTCTATACTGTCTTCCATAGTGGCTGCACCAATTTACATTCCCACCGCCAGTGTATGAGTGTTCCCTTTTCTCATCATCCTCACCAACACTTGTTATTTCCTGTCTTTTTGAGAACAGCCATTCTAACTGGCGTGAGGTGATACATCATTGTGGTTTTGATTTGCATTTCCCTAATAATTAGTGATATTGAACATCATTTTATGTGCCTACTGGCCATCTGTATGTCTTTGGAAAAATGTCTACTCAGATCCTCTGCCCTTTTTTTAATCAGGGTGTTTGTTTTGTTGTTGTTGAGTTGTATGAGTTCTTTATATATTTTGGATATTAAACCCCTATCGGATATATGATTTTCAAATATCTTCTCCCATTCAGTAGGTTGTCTTTTTGTTTTGCTGATGGTTTCCTTTGCTGTGCAGAAGTTTTTTAGTTTAATGTAGTCTCATTTGTTTATCTTTGCTTTTGTTTCCCTTGTCTCAGGAGACATATCCAGAAAGATACTGCTAAGACCAATGTTAAAAAGTGTACTGCATATGTTTTTTTCTAGGAATTCTATGATTTTTAGGTCTTACATTCAAGTCTTTAATCCATTTTGAGTTGATTTTTGTATATGGAGTAAAACAGTGGCCTAGTTTCATTCTTTTGCATATGACCGTCCAGTTTTCCCAATACCATTTATTGAAGAGACTGTCCTTTCTCCCATTGTATGTTCTTTGCTCCTTTGTCATAAATTATAATTGTCCATCTATATGTGGGTTTATTCTGGGCTCTCAACTCTGTTTCATTAATCTGTGTCTTTTTTATGCCAATATCATGCTGTTTTGATTACTATAGCTTTGTACAGTTATACCTCATTTTATTGCACTTTGCTTTATTGTGTTTCACAAATACTGTATTTTTCACAAATTGGAGGTTTTTGGCAACCGTGTGTCGAGCAAGTCTATCAGCACCATTTTTCCAACAGCATTTGCTCACTTCATGTCTCTGTCACATTTTGGAAATTCTGTCAATATTTGAAACTTTTTCATTATTATTATACTTGTTACGGTGACCTGCGTTCAGTAACCTTTGATGTTACTATTTAATTTGGGGGTGGTCCATGAACCACACCCATATAAAGATGGTGAATTTAATAGATAAATGCTGAGTGTGTTCTGACTGCTCTACCGACCTGCCAGTCCTGCCTCTCTCCCTCTTCTCGGGCCTCCCTGTTGCCCTGAGACACAACAATATTGAAATTAGGCCAATTAATAACCCTACTGTGGCCTCTAAGTGTTCAAGTGAAAGGAAGAGTTGCATGTCTCTCACTTTAAATCAAAAGCTAGAAATGATGAAGCTTATTAAGGAAGGCATGTCGAAAGAGTAGATGGGCTGAAAGCTAGGCCTCTTGCACCAAACAGTTAACCAAGTTGCGAATGCAAAGGAAAAGTTCTTGAAGGAAATTAAAAGTGCTACTCCAGTGAACACATGAATGATAAAAAAGCGAAACAGCCTTATTGCTCTTATGGAGAAAGTTTTAGTGGTCTGGATAGAAGATCAAACCAGCCACAACATTCCCTTAAACCAAAGCCTAATCTAGAGCAAGGCCCTAACACTCTTAAATCCTATGAAGGTGGAGAGAGATGAGGAAGCTGCAGAAGAAAAATCTGAAGTGAGCACAGGTTGGCTCATGAGCTTGAAAGAAAGAAGTTGTCTCCATAACATAAAAGTGCAAGGTGAAGCAGCAAGTGCTGATGTAGAAGTTGCAGCAAGTTATCCAGAAGATCTAGCCAGCTAAGATCATTAATGAAGGTGGATACACTAGACAACAGATTTTCAGTGCTGATGAAACAGCCTTCTATTAGAAGATGATGCCATCTAGGATTTTCATAGCTAGAGAGAAGTCAGTGCCTGGCTTCAAAGCTTCAAAGGACAGGCTGACTCTCTTGTTAGGGGCCAGTGCAGCTGGTGACTTGAAGTGGAAGCCAATGCTCATTTACCATTCTGAAAATCCTAGGACCCTTAAGAATTATGCTAAATTATGCTAAATCTGCCTGTGCTCTATAAATGGAACAACGAAGCCTGGATGACAGCACATCTATTTACACCATGGTTTACTGAATATTTTAAGCCCACTGTTGAGACCTATTGCTTAGAAAAGAAGATTCCTTTCAAAATAGTGCTGCTCATTAACAGTGCACCTGGTCACTCAAGAGGTCTGGTGGAGATGTACGATGAGATTGTTATTTTCATGCCTGCGAAATACAACATCCATTCTGCAGCCCATAGAGCAAGGAGTAATTTTAACTTTCAAGTCCTGTTATGTAAGAATTATATTTCATAAGACTATAGTTGCCATAGATAGTGATTCCTCTGATGGATCTGAGAAGGGTAAGTTGAAAACTTTCTGGAAAGGATTCACCATTCTAGATGTCATTAAGAACATTTGTGATTTATGGAAAAAGCTCAAAATATCAACATTAACAGGAGTTTGGAAGAAGTTTATTCCAACCCCCATGGATGACTTTGAGGGGTTCAAGACTTCAGTGGAGGAAGTCATTGCAGATGTGGTGGAAATAGCGAGAGAACTAGAATTAGAAGCGGAGGCTGAAGATGTGACTGACTTACTGCGATCTCATGCTAAAACTTCAACAGGTGAGGAGCTGCTTCTTACGGATGAGCAAAGAAAGTGGTTTCTTGCGATGGGATCTACACCTTTTGAAGATGCCGTGAAGATTGTTGAAATGACAACAAACGATTTAGAATATTACAGAAATTTAGTTGATGAAGCAGCAGCAGGGTTTGAGAGGATTGACTCCAGTTTTGAAAGAAGTTTTCTGCTGTGGGTAAAATGCTCTCAAACAGCATTGTATGCTACAGAGAAATTGTTGGCGAAAGGAAGAGTCAATCGATGTGGCAAACTTCTTGGTTGTCGTATTTTTTTAAATGGCCACAGCCATCCCAGCCTTCAGCAGCCACCAGCCTGGTCCGTCAACAGCCATCAACACTGAGGCAAGACCCTCCACCAGCAAAAAGATTATGACTTGCTGAAGGCTCGGGTGACGGTTAGCACTTTTTAGCAATAAAGTGTTTTTAATTAAGGTATATACATTATTTTTTCAAACCTAATGCTATTGCACACTTAAAAGACTGCAGTATAATGTAAGCATAACTTTTATATGCACTGAGAAACCAAAAAAATTGTGTGACTTATTTTATTGCAATATCTGCTATTTTGCCATTGTCTGGAACAAAAGCCGCAATATCTCCAAGGCATGCCTATTGTATAATTTGAAATCAGGGAGTGTGATACCTTCAGCTTTGTTTTTTTTCTCAGGATTGCTTTGGTTGTTTGGGGTCTTTTGTGGTTCTGTATACATTTGAGGATTTTTTTGTCCTATTTTGTGAAAAATATTGTTGGGATTTTGATAGGGAATGCATTGAATCTGTAGATTGCTTTAGGTAATATGTACATTTTAACAATGTTAAACCATAAGACATTGTTGAAAGAAATTGAAGGCACAAAGAAATGGAAAGATATTCTGTGCTAATGGATTCCAGTCTAATTTTTAGACACACACACACACACACACACACACACACACACACGGACTGGAATTAAAATTTTGGAACTGAGAAGTTACATTGTTTTTATAAAGTTTTTATTTTTATTGAAGTATAGTTGATTACAGTGTTGTGTTAGTTTCTGGTGTACAGCAAAGTGAATATATATATTCAATATATATATTCTTTTTTCATACTCTTTTTCATTATAGGTTATTACAAGATATTGAATATAGTTCTCTGTGCTATACAGTAGGACCTTGTTGTTTATCTATTTTATATACAGTAGTTTGTGTCTGCTAATCCCAAACTCCTAATGTATCCCTCTTAACTAGTATGAGCCTGCAAAGCAGCTAGGGATGCTCATGTCAGGGGGTCATTGCACTCTCTTCCTGGGAGGATGCCCGCAGCAAGCCAGATCACATGGAGCACTTCCTCTGCCCATCATGTGTTTTTGATAAGCCTTTCAAGCAAACCCAAATCCTCATTCCAGCTGGCCTGAGCACCCTCTTTCCTGACCATGTTGCATTGCCAAATTCTCCTTCTTTGTGCTGCCCTTTCCTGAGCTCCACGCAGACCATTCTCCTCTATTACTGTATCTCCTCAGCAAAGGTACAATGCAGTTGATTGTGCCTTTTCACTTTTTTGATTCGCTCACATTGCTTAATTGCTACTTGACTGCAGTACAGTTTCATCCATTTCAGGGCCAGGCAGGTAACCGAAAGGGAGACTGGAGGGCTGATACCATGTGAAAAAGGGGCAGCCATTGCTCAGCTCCCCCTGGTTTTTGCCATGACAGAATACAGACTACGGCCGTCAGATCTGTTTTCTTTCTTTCTTTTCTTTTTTAAAGAAAAACCAGAAATCTGGATATTTATGTGAAATCTCCAATTTTTAAATGTTGGAAGTGAATTCATACTCTTTAAAAAATACTGTCCAGCCAAGCAGAATACTTCTGTGGACCACAATTGGCTGTGAGCCACCAGTATGTGACCTCAGATTTACTGTAATCATTTACAGCTGGAGTTGTAGGTTGATCCAGATAAGAGTTTCTGAGACATACCTCAGTGCTAGCAATGGACTCCTGAATCTCCTCAGTCTTCCCTCCCCAAAACTATTTCCTGTTCCTTTGGCCGGGCTATTTTATAGGAAGTCCATCTCTTCGTGTCCACTGTGGCTTGACTACTTTTGCTTTCACAGGGTAATCTTATCTCAAAGATCTGGAGGATGACTCATTGTCACCCCTTCACCATGGAAGGGATTTTAGGGACTGTCTTTCTTATTTTACAGATTTTGAAACAAGTGTGAGACCCAGAGTGCTGGAGGGCCTGGCCCAGGTTCTCACAGTGCCTGAGAATGAGGCTCAGATCTGTCCACTACCAAACTGCTTCTTTCTTTGCCCTGATATTGCCTCTAATCCCACATTTATTTCATAAAGAACAAGATCTTGGGAAACTTGAGTTACATAATTTTGTTACTGACTCTTGCTCCTGTCTTCATCTGCAGCATACCCATTTCTTTCCATCTTCTTTCCACCTCTGTGTCCACCTGGCATTCATCTGACAGATACAGCAGCACGGTAACTCCAGAGAGATGAACCCCAGTGAAATTAGTCATCTGAGGTTAGATTCTTACTTAGCTAGCAGCCTTGAGGGGTCTGTGATTTCTTTCACAGGATCGCAGAAACTAGGGTCTTAGTACAATGATATAACCTGGTCAGAGGAAGCATTTATCTCTGTATTGAGAATTGGATTAAATTTGCAGTAATATATGGAGTACCATGAATTACGTTAATGTCACATATGGACCCCGCTGTCTGTTTTTTTCTGGATTTGTGAGAGCACTCAGCTCTGTTTAAATAGTTTAGATATTTAGTGAGTAAACTTGTAAGAAAGGCACAGAATATGGGCTTTTTTCCAGTGTTGTTTATCTAACTGGCATTTGTAGTCTGTGGCATCACAAGTGCTAGGAAGACCTGAAGGCACAACTTAATAACATGTAATTAGCCTGTTTTATCTGGTGAATACATCATAATTGTGGGTAGTTTTTGCAGAGGGCCTCTCAGAGTTGCGCCCACATCTTGCAGACCCCTGTCCTATGCTTCCCTGTTGGGCATTTGTGTATGCAATTATCAACTTATTATCAACATGACAAAAGCAACAACAATAAAGTTATATAATTCTATAGGGTGTACTATATACCAAGCACTGTTCTAAACTTTACATATGTTAACTAATATGTGAAGTAGTTACTATTATTTGTATAATGAGTATAATGTACTCATTATACTAATAATAGTATTATTATATATTTAATATATAATAATACTATTATATATAATTAATAGTATTATTCATATAATGAGTATATTAGTAAATGAGTATAATAATATTACTATTATTATACTTATTTTTCAGTTGAGGAAATTAAGATACAGAGAGTTAAGTAAGTCACCTAAGGTCACATAGGTAGTAGCTGGCAGATTTGAATCATATCATCTGGCCAATGAAAAGAGAACTGACAGGATCTATTACCAGTCCCAACCTCTGCCTTACATAGATAAGGCAGAGCTGGAACTTCATTCTCTGGGTTTCTACAGTGCTGCCATTTCGTTTGGAAAAGGACATGAATGTTTCTGGTGGGTGGTCTGGTGGTTTTAAAAATGTGTCCACAAATTCTTTCATACTCCATCCTTCAAGAGGTGAAGGTTAATTTCTCATTATCTTTGTGTGGGCAGAACTTAGTAACTTGTTTCTAACAAATAAAATTAAGCAGAAGTGATCATGTGTGACTTTGGAGCCTAGGTCATCAGAAGGCATAGTGGCCTCTGTCTTGGTCAGTCTCTCTCTTGGATCACTTGTTCTGGGGGAAACAAGCTTCCATATCATGAGGAGAGGCCCATGAGACCAGCTAGAAACTAGAAAGTAGGCCTCCTGCCAAGAGCCTCATGCATGAGTTTAGAAGTGAACCCTCCAGCCCCACTTGAGCCTTTGGATGACTGCAGCCCTGGTGGACATCTGGCTTGCAACCTTGTGAGACACCCTGAGCCAGAGCTACCCAGCTGAGCCACTTCCAAAATCTCATCCTAAAGAAACTGTGCAATAATAAATGTTTGTTATTTTCAGCCCATAAATTTCAGGGTGATCTGTTGTGCAGCGATAGATAGCTACTACAGGTGGTATCATGGTTGCCAGTAAACCTTGGCGAAATTATTCAAGATCAAATTGTGCTTAGGGAGCATATTTTCATATTGGAAAGAGAAACATGTCTGGGCTGCTCCTATAGGACAGAACACCCTGCGCTTATTCTCCCCAAAAATTTTGAAATGGAGAGAATATATCTAAAATTAACATGTAGCTTAAATCTACCTTATTCTTCTCCCTTTATCTGTAGTGCTCTGAATTGAATAGCCTTATTTTTCTACTGTTTGAGAGCTGAGAGCAGTTTGATTTGAACACAACTGTTGCTTAGCAATAGGAAGGAACTTAACGGCTCTACTCTGTTCTGCAAACTGAGAGGAGCCTCCCTGTGTAGCTATTGTCTGTCTGTAATGCTGAATTTAAAACTGTAATTATCATTTTAAGATGAAATTGAAGCTGGCCTATGTGACACATTACAATCACCCTAGCATCTCAGCTACCCAGTGGGTTGGAGTGTCCCAGTTTGAGGCCCCTTTGCAGAGAAGCTAGTCTCCTGGAACTATGGGGCATTTAGAAAACTAAGACAAAGCTCTAAAGAAGCTAGTGAATTCCTCATTGGTAGGTGGTTTGTATTCTCTAAACACTGACTTTGTGATTCTGGGACTGAAACTTGGCTCTTGAGATGCTGTGACTAGAAACTGGGCCAATGATATTAGGGAAGGGCTTCGGTGGCATGGGGATTCCAAAGAAATTTTGGGGAGTAGGAGGGGTTTGGAAGTCTAGCTGCCACTGACCTTACTACCCAGCTCTGTTGGAAAGGCTCCTAGAAACGTCAGCTGCTTTGGATTTTTTAAACAAAAGGTCTAAATCTGATTGTTCATCAGAGAGGTTGGTATTGAGATTCAGAAATCTCTGCCTGGATTAAAAGCATTATTCTTTCCCACTCTTTGGATTAAATGATGAACAAGTTTATTTGATTTTGCTTAATCTTCAATTAGTTATATAGGTTTTTCCATGTACACACTATGCCATACCAGGTATTGTGGAAAGATAAAAGTTAAATACGAGGCATTGCCTCTACCCTCTAAGAACTGACAATCCCATTGAGGAGATTAGATGAACAGGCATAAAGTAAATTTCAAATGATCAAGATGTAAACTCTAGGATACTGATAATAATCAGTATAATTATTGGTTATTAAATTCTGGACTTGAGAACCCAGAGAAAATGTCACATTAGCAAAATAATAAGCCTTCAGTACGTGACGCTGAAAGAAAAAGTTAATATAGTTTCAAAGTATTTCATGCATTCACTCTTCCAATTAGTCAGTTTTCTGAACATAGGTTTTTGAAGCTTTTTTGTTTTTGACTTTGGGACAGCATTTTCCTCTGGATCTGCACATTATTCCTATGGTTGCACACTTCGTGGTGTGTGTTATAGTCTTAGCAGTTTGGCTGGTTTTACATTAAGTGGAGGCAGTGTCTGTCGTACTGGAGTAAATTAACATTACCAAGATGTCGACACGTGAATCAGAAGGAGAAGTGATGAAAGTCTTATACAAAGTATATTTCAGTGTCTTACAAAATCAGAAGCTATAAACCTACAGAAAACTGGAAATAGACTTGTTGAAATAGAGATAAATAATAGTATCCTGGTAAGTTTTTGTGTGCATGTCTGTTTGTTTGTTTGTTTTTAATAAATGTAACAAATAGTCATGGAGGGGCAAACAGCTCCTTTTTTAGATATTACAGGAAGTCCCCTACATAGGAACCTTCAAGTTGCGAACTTTCAAAGATGCAAACGTGCATTTGCATGTCCAGTCACATAAGTTAGTTCACGTGTCTGGAGTACATTGTCATGTGCGTGCATCCTCCGTAAGTGGTTGTGCTTTTGTGTACTTTACTGTACAATACTGTATAGAGTACAGTAGTACAGTGTCTTTATTTCAAGCCCAGGATGTCCGGAAGTAAGCGTAAAAGCAGCGGTGATGTAGCTGGTACTACTAAGAAGCGCCAGGAATTGGAGGCCCAGAGAAAGGACAAAGAGAGACAAGAGGAAGTAATAACTTGAGAACCGAAGAGATTCATGATATAGGAAATGGCAAGGGGATTTTCTTTATTTGAGAAGGTACTGTTAGTTTTTGAGGCACAGGACCTGAATGTAGAATGTATATGAACCTGCAGCAGCCGTTCAGAATGCAATCCAGTGCTACCATGTCATCTGTCATGAGAAAAAAAGAGCTACTACCCAGACATCACTAGATCGTTTTTTCAAGAGGGTAGATAGAATTGAATCCAGCACGGAACCAGAACCTGTGCCATCAACCTCAGGCGTGAGTGAAATTGCAGCTTGCCCTCCGTCTCCTATTGCTGACGATCCTTCGGCTCTACCATCTCCCACCTCCTCTCCCTCCTCCAGTCAGTAACTCTTCTTGCCTGTTCACTCGATGCCAGGCCTATATGCCAGCTGTTGTACTGTACTACTGTACTTTTCAAGGTACTGTACTGTAAGATTAAAAATGTCTTTATTTTTTGTTTGTTTTTTATGTATTATTTGTGTGAAAAGCATTATAAACCTATTACAGTACAGTACTATCTAGCTGATTGTGTTAGTTGGGTACCTAGGCTAACTTTGTTGGACTTACAAACAAATTGGACTTATGAATGCACTCTTGGAATGGAATTCGTTCGTATGTAGGGGACTTACTGTATTGGATCACCAGCTGTAAAGACTCTGAGGCTCGACGTTTAGTCGTGTGTCGCATTCGAATGGCAACAGTGCAGATGTTAACTGCCTCTAGTCCTCCTCCACTTTCTAGACTTCTCTTTGGGCTTGTTTCTAATTTTCAAGATCCTGTACACCATTCAGAATTAATTCAAAACAGAGCATCTTAGTCAGGATAAAGTTTCATCTGGCAAATACGCTACCAGAGTCAGTTCTCTTGATCCCTGTGGGATGTGTGGAAAACAAGCCACAGTCCCCTTTAGCGGCAGGCACGGAAGCTAACAGTCTTAGCAAAGGCTAGAGTTTCCTGCCTCCACCTGGCTTACCTTGCTCACTGCAGTGTTAAAGATTTGTAAGTGATGTTCTCGTTCCTTTTTTTCTATCCTAGCAGTATGGGTTTATGAAGACCTAATCCTACACCTCACGTTTGTATACTGCCTTACAATTTCAAAGCCCTTTTATAAGTAACAGCATGTGTGTCCATCACAACCAGGCTGGGAAATGGAGAGGTAGGTATTATCTTTCTCTTCTAATATATAAAGAAACGGGCTCAGCGAGGGGAAGTGACTTACAGGCGGTTATAAATTGCAGGCACAGGCCCTGAGTCCAAGTCTCTGGACTCCTGGTCCAGTGCTCATTCTATTAAACCAGGTTACTTTTGTAAAGTGGTATTTCAGAGCCATACCTCTGAAATGTCAAGGGACAGTTGAACAATTAGTTGGTATCCAATTAATTAATTCTTTAATGATTTTAATTATTAACCATCTTCAAATATGAATCTCAGTTTCCTTCCCGCTCAGATTCAGTCACTTCCTATACATAAGGAAGTTTTAAAGATTGCCTTTTATTCCTGGTTTCCTTTGCGTGTTTCATAATTTGTATTTAATTCTCCAGCAGGGCTCAGGGACTACCACCAAAGCATCCTTGAGGTTGGTTCTTGGATACTGATTGACACAAAGAAAGACATTTTTTAGGGATTTGAACATATTTGTTTGTTCTCCTAAACATTTCTTCAGATAAATATCATGGCAAATAGAAGAAAACCCTGAACTCACCAACCAGATTTTACTTATTTACTTTATCATTTAAAAATCCACCCACCATGCCCATGCATTTCCTTGAAATACATTCTGCCATTCAGCTACCTTCGATGGTGGCTTAGAGATAGAAGCCTTTTATTTTCAAGGATTGGCTGCCCTGTCATTTTCAAATTTTTAAACAGCCTTACTGAGATATATTTTATATACCATACAGCTCACCCATTTAAAGCATACAGTTTGATGGCTTTTAGTATTGCCCTGCCATCTTTAGTGGAATTCCAATCTGGGTTTTGAGAATACTCAGGCTGTTTCCTGTGGAAAACAATTCAGTTGGGATCTGTGGTGCGCTCAGAGTGTCTGGTCCACTTGGAGCTGTCAGGTGCGTGGAGGATGCAGTTAAGAAGCCCTCTTGCCCTCTTGGTGGGAGTTAACAGGCCTGAGGATTCGAGCTTCTGTTTTTATCACATTGAGGGTGGGAAGAAAGGCTGAGTGTCCCCTCCTGAGAACAGTGCTTACTGGAGAAGTGGCCTCTGATTGCTGGTGTCTGGTGATCTGGCTGTGGGAAAAGAAGTTATTCAGGGAACAGGGACCATGCGGGCCTTAGAGGGAATGGGGTATCGGTGAGAGCAGTTATGACTGATTCTCCAAGGAGTCAGGATTGAAAGTGGTTAAGAGAGTGGATTTTGGTGTCAAATAAACCTGTATCTGAGTTCTGCCACTTGTCTAAGCTGTGTGATCTAGGGCAGACTCTCTCATCTTTGAGAAAAGTGAGAGTAGTGATTGTACCTCCCTCATAGAGTTGTCATGAGGATTAGAGGAGATGATCTATGTGCAGCTCTTAGCATTTGGAACCAGCTAAGCACTCGATGAATATTTCCCGCTGTTATTATTGACTGTTTCCTCCACATGATTCATAAGCTTTTTGAGAACAGGGACTGTTGTGTTTACCATTAGATCTCCAGCCCCTGTCATCATAACAAGCCGGAGCTGAATTCAAATGAATGCATTCTCCTGTCATCCATTTATTCTCTTTGTCTCTTCCGGTCTCACTTATGTGCACGCATGTGTGAGCATGCACACATACATGTATACCATGCCCCCTACTGACTACTTTTATAGGGACAAGAATTAGTAAAATAACTGCAAAAGAGTATTAATTGTGTGTCATCCCATAGTCATCTGATGAAAAGAGTGTAGTTTCTGGGCACAATCAACAGACTTAGAAATAACTTTGTTACATGAATCTGTGCTATATAATGGTATCCACTACAGCTGACTCTTATGTATTATGACAGGTAACTGGGGAGAGAAGAGGCGAGCAGCTCACCAGTATGTTTTTACAGTAGTAATAGTAGGAGATGCTTTAGGATTTGCACTGGACTGTTCCAGAAGGGGGAGGAGTCTGAGAAATGTCAGTGTAGACATTTTTGATGGACTATATATATAGTACCTGGTGAAAAAGAGAAGCCACACAGACGGTTCAATTGCACGTCCAAGGCCTGAAAGACTGAGTTAACAGTATAATGATCTCAGTTCACAATTAGCTAAGTGTTAGGTGTCAGTAAGAAATCTAAGTGGGGAGAACCAAAGAGAAGGGACTAATGCACTTCCCAGATGAGCTTGTCCAGCCCCTCTCACCCCTAGAGAGATGTCCCCTGAGCTTATTTATTTATGCCTCATGTCATTTAGGAAAGGGCTTGAGGCAAATCCCTGGCTGCACTGCGAGTCAGAAGGCATTTACCTGGGCTCCATTCTGGGTAGAGTCCAAGGGAAATTGAGTTTCGGTCCATAGGGAACTGGTATCTTAATAATGAAAATTACACTTGCAACCTTCTAGCCTGAAAGTGTCACACATCCCAGCAAACAAATCTTGCGCAAAATGTTGCCATTATCAAAGGCGAGGTCATCTGACATGGTGTTTGCTTTCATGCACTGGCTGTACTTTTCAGTGGCTTGAGGGGCGGGTGCCCTGATTGCCTGTTGTGTTACCCGCAAGTTCTGGGTTAAGTCACTTACTAGCTCTTTTGGGCATCGGTTTCCTCATCACTAAAAAAGGAATGATCATGTCTAATTTGCTGGAACTTTGAGAATTAACTTACTTTTTTCCAGCACAGTGATAATCAGAAGGAAAGGGGCTACGTGAAGACAAATTTGTAGTGTAGGTTGCAGGATGGCAAATGAATTAACCCCCACTTCCTGGTGCTTCATGCTTATTGACACAATCCTACCATTTGGTTGTCCTGTGCCAGAAAGAGATGGTTCTGTCGGATAGAGAGAATTCTGAGATTGGAAAGGCAGGAAGTCTGGGATCAAGGAGAATATCTCCAATATGACTGAATAGCGTTTTTTCACCTACTGTGGTAAGTTCTGGTATTTTCTTAGGTAAGGGTTCCTCGAGACTTCCCCTGACACTGCCGCAGCCATGCTAGTCTATCACAGGTCCAGCTGCTGGAACTGACATTCCTGTGGATGATTTTCATAGGTACTGTCTTGGACCATATCCAGGGTTGGACTCAGCCATACTGGTGCTATGATCATGTATATGCTCCAGAATAGTTTCCATTGTTGTTCAGTTCGGTTTGTGATTTTTTTCAATCCTGATTAATTTTTTTTTTAATTTTTAATTAATTAATTTATTTATTTATGGCTGTGTTGGGTCTTCGTTTCTGAGCGAGGGCTTTCTCTAGTTGTGGCAAGCGGGGGCCACTCTTCATCGTGGTGCGCGGGCCTCTCATTATCGCGGCCTCTCTTGTTGCAGAGCACAGGCTCCAGATGCACAGGCTCAGTAATTGTGGCTCACGGGCCTAGTTGCTCTGCGGCATGTGGGATCTTCCCGGACTAGGGCTCGAACCCATGTCCCCTGCATTGGCAGGCAGATTCTCAACCACTGCGCCACCAGGGAAGCCCCTGATTAATTTTTATGCATAATGATTATAATACTTTATTCATTTATGTTGAAGTACTGGAAACACTGGATTTTTCTGTAGTTAGAAGGATCTTGAGACGCAATACTAAATCTATGGAACGAAGAGGTATTTTTGTTCAAATTCAAATAAAGATTATAAGTACTAAACTCAGCCTTTGGACAATTATTGCTAATAATTTGAAGCTGTCGCTAAAATCCTCAATACTCTTTTTGTCAATGTATGAAATGGTTTAACATATCTAAAAAAGAAAAGGGTATCCAAATTCAGGTTATCCATTTTCTGTTCAGGTATAGGTGGGTAGGTTTTTTGGTAGTATATGACTCCCTTCCCAGTACAAAGCTATCAGATTCAGAAATAGGGTGACTTTATACTACAGATGAAGAAATTGAATTATTAACTCAAAATCTTCCCCAAAAGAAAATCCCAGACCTAAATGGGTTCACAGGTGATTTCTACCAAACATTTAAAGAGTAAATAATGTCAGTGCTTCACAAAATCTTCCAGGAAATGGAGGAGGAAACACTTTCCAACTCATTTTATGAGGCCAGTATTACCATGATACCAAAACCAGACAAAGACATAAGAAGAAAAGAAAACTACAGGGAAATAGTGTTTATGAACATAAAATATAAAAATTCTCAATAAAATATTAGCAAACCAAATCTAGCAACTTATGAAAAGTATTAAACACCATGAACAAATATATTTTATCTCAGGAATGTGAAATTGGTTTAACATCAGAAAATCAATTAATATAATACATCATATAAATATAATAAAGGATAAAAATCATATGATTATCTTTACAGGAACAGAGAAAACATTTCATATGATCCAACCAAGAAAGTAGGACTAGAAGGGCAATTCCTTAGTCTGATTAAAGGCATCTATGGAAAATGGACAGCTTACATCTTACTTAATAGTGAAAGACTGAATGCTTTCCTCCTAATATCAAGAACGATATGAAGGATATCTGGCCACTTCTATTCAACATTGTACTGGGTATTTTTCCAGAGGGAAAAAAAAAATAATATAAAGGCATCCTGACTGGAAGAAAGGAAGGAGGTAAAACTGTCATTATCCACAGATGACATGATCCTATATGTTGAAAACCATAAGGGATCCTCAAAGAAAACCTACCAGAACTGATAAACAAGTTCAGTAAGGTTGCAGAATATAAGATCAATATATAAAAGTCAATTTTTTGTTATATACTAACAATGAACTGAAATGAAATTAAGAAAACAATTCTTTTCACAAAGCATCAAAAAGAATTTAAACACTTAGGAATAAATTTAACAAAAGAAGTGAAAGGCTTGTATCCTATAACGTACAGAACATTGCTGAGAGAAATTAATGGAGAGATGTACCAAGCCCATTGATTAGAAGGTTCAGTTTTCCCAAAACTAATCTGTGTATTCAACACAGTTCCTATCAAAATACCAATGGGTTTGTTTCCAGGAAGTGACAAGCTGGTCCTAAAAAAACACGTAGCTTTAAATGTATATTTATTTTTGCTTTCTCTTTTTTTTTTTTTTGTTCTGGTAGAGTACTAACATTTTTATGGAAATGCAAAGGACTCAGAATAGCTAAGACAAATTTTGAAAAATAAGAACTACGTTGGAGGACTTCTACTTCCTGATTGCAAAACTTAACAGAAGACTACAGTTTGCAAGATAATAGGGTACTGGCATAAGGATAGTCATAAATTTCAGTGAAACAGAAGTAGGAGTCTGGAAATAAATCCTTAAATTTATGGTCCATTGAGTTTTTTTTATGAAGGTACCAAAGCAATTCAAGAGGGGAAAGGATAGTCTTTTTCAACAAATGGTGCTGGAGCAATGGCTGGCTGCAAGCAAAAAGATTAACTTAATCCTAAATGTCAGGGCTAAAATGATGAACTTCAGTAAGAAACATAGGAGAAAGTCTTAGTGCATGGGTTGGGCAAAGAATTTTTAGATACAACATCAAAATCAAGATCCATAAATGAAAAAAAATTGATAAATTGGACTTCATCAAAATTGAAAACTTTTGGGCTTCAGAGGACACCAAGAAGAAAGCGAAAAAGATAACCTGTAGACGAGTGGGAGGAAATATTTGCAAATCATATATTTGACAAAGGACTTCTATCCAGAATATATAAAGAACTCAATAATAAGAAGACAAACTACTGAAGTAAAAGTGGCTAGAATTTTTGAGTAGATATCTCACCAAAGAAAATAAAGCAATGGCTAAAAAGCACATGAAAAGATGCTCATTAGTCATCAGGGAAAATACAAATTAAAATCACGATGAGATACTACGTCATACCCATTAGAACAGCTATAATAAAATTGACCAAAAAAATAACAAGTGGCTGTGAGAATGTGGAGAAACAGGAACCCTCCTACATTGCTCGTGGGAAAGTGGAAAAGAACAGCTACTTTGGAAAACAGTTTGGTAGTTTCTTAAAATGTTTAACATAAGCTTGCCATAGGATCCAGCAGTTTCACTCCTGGGTACTAGGCATCTACGCAAGAGAAATTAAGCCATTATGTTCACACAAAGACTTAAACGTGAATGTGTAGAGCAGCATTATTCATAATAGCCCCAAATTAGAAACAGACCAAATGCCATCAACAAGTGAATGGATAAACAAATGTGATATATGCATACAATAGAATGTTATTTCACAAGAAAAAGTAATGACTGACTGATACATGTTACAACATGGATGGACCTCGAAAATACCATGTTAAGTCAGGATCAGCAATGGTTTTTTTTTTAAAGGTTAGGTAGTGAATATTTTAGGCTTGGAGACCATATAGTCTCTGTGGCAACTTCCCAACTCTGCTCTCTAAGCAGCAACAGACAATATGTAAATGATTGGGTGTTATTGTGTGCCAATAAAACTTTATTTACAAAAATAAGCAGTAGGTACTTTGCTGACTCCTGTGCTAAGTGAAAGAAGCCAGATGCAAAAGACCACACACAGTATGATTCCATTTATGTGAATGATCAAAAAGTAAATCTATGATGACAGAAAGCAGATTCATGCTTGCCTGGCATGGGGGTGGGAACAGGGAATGAGTGCAGGTAAGCACTAGGGATATTTTGGGGGTGATGGAAATGTTCTGTAATTGGATTGTGATCATGGTTGCACAACCCTATAAATTTACTACCTATCAGCGAATTATACACTTAAAAGGGGTGAATTTCATGGCTTGTAAATTATCTCAGTAAACCTGTTAAAAATTATATGTGCTTTCATTTGTTCATTTCTTTTGTTTACTGGCTTAGCTATTTTATCTTCATATTATTACTTTTGTCTCCAGTGAAAATTTTATTTTATTAGTGACTCTACTATTCCAGCTAAGAGCAGTGCTTAGAGAGTTTTATAAGTGCCTTGTAACTTTGAACTCTTCCCTCTAGAGCAAAAGTTGATATGAATTAGGTGAGTTCTTTCTGAACTCTCTCCCAGGGATCTTATTATAAGGAAAACCCTAGTAAGAACTCTGAAGGAAGCTTTATAGCATCATCAATGCTGGAGTATCTGAAACCAAATGTCAGGGAATGTGGTTTTGGAGGTGGGTAAGAAAGGAGCTTCTAATTGTATGTATTTCTTTCCTGCCTTCTTTAAAAGTTCTTATAATATCTAACCTAAACTAGAGTAGGTTAATTCATCTGATGCTTAAGGAACTGTCCATGCCTTTTGAAGATTTTTTAAGCTAAGAAGAGGGCATTTGTGTGTGCCAGTTGTCTGCTGTGATCATTGCATTCCCATCATGAGATCTGAGGCTGAGATGGGTCAAGGACTCAATTCAAATTCATCTTGGGATCATTGCACAATTGCCCACAGCATCTTACCAAGAGAGTAAGTTAGTGAAGTGTGGAACCACTGGCATTCCTGGTACAAAGGCAGGCTTTCATGGAACTAAAAATTATCTTGCTGGTGACAGAATTGGTCATACTGAGAAAGAGGGCCACGTGATGGCTGGTGCAGTGATCTACTGATTTGGTTTAATTTCCCTCATCAGAGAGCATTTCTGAGGTGTGATCTTGAAAGAAAACAGCCTTTTCTCTGGGCTGATGATGGGGAATAAGTACTAATGAATGACCTCACTGTATGATTGAGATGCTATTAAATCCTCGCCCTTGGAGCTGAGTATAAGAGCTGGCTCTTAGAGTCTTCAGGAGCCAGAGGTGGAAAGTATGCCATCGGGAGGATGTGCTATTTACCAGTCATAGGCTTTTCTAATTTGCTGAACTTACTGAACACTGGAGAGGACCTCTTAGACAAAATATAAATATTGTTTTGTCTCTACTGTAGCCTCTTTCCATCTTGTATACAAAGATTCCTGTATATAATTGTGTGCAAATGATTTGATACCTTATTTAAATCCTTGTAATGAAGATTACTAATTACTATGAGCATTATTGGCACCGGTGAGCTCATTGCCTGTGTGTTAGTCAGATATGCATTATCATCTTCTATTTATTTATTTATTTATTTTAACATCTTTATTGGCGTATATTTGCTTAACAATGGTGTGTTAGTTTCTGCTTTATAACAAAGTGAATCAGCTATACATATACATATATCCCCATATCTCCTCCCTCTTGTGTCTCCCTCCCACCCTCCCTATCCCACCCCTCTAGGTGGTCACAAAGCACCGAGCTGATCTCACTGTGCTATGCGGCTGCTTCCCACTAGCTATCTATTTTACGTTTGGTAGTGTTTATATGTCCATGCCACTCTCTCACTTGGTCACTGCTTACCCTTCCCCATCCCTGTGTCCTCAAGTCCATTCTCTACATCTGAGTCTTTATTCCTGTCCTGCCCCTAGGTTCTTCATAATCTTTTTTTTTTTTTTTTTTTTTTTTTTTTTAGATTCCATATATGTGCATTAGCATACAGTATTTGTTTTTCTCTTTCTGACTTCACTCTGTATGACAGACTCTAGGTCCATCCACTTCACTACAAATAACTCAATCATTGTCTATTTAAATTCATTTCTTTTGTCAGTCAGGCTTTTTCTCTGAAACATAGACAGAGACAGGTTTTTAAAAATTCTCACAGGCTATCTTCTAAAGATGGGCTCAAGAGTGCCTAATTCACCCAGAACTGTCCTCAGGGTGAGAGAGAAGCTTCTGTGTGAAGTCTCCTTACCTCTACTGAGACTTCTTTCTCTCTCTCTCTCTCTACTCCCCTCCCCCCCCCTTTCTTTCCTTCTTTCCTTCTGGCATATATAGAAAGCAATTTTGATCAGTGAGTTTTTACCTAGAAATCATGGAGGTCTATTAGAAGGCAGGCTTCAGCATAACAAAACTGAAGAGCCTCCAGGTACCCCTGAATGTGGGATGTGCTGTTTTAATTGAATGTCAAGACTTATTCAGACACTGACCTCCTCGTCTGCCTCATTTCTGATTACAAATATTGAGCATCATAGGCTAATTCCTGGACCTTTGGCATTGGACACTTGCTAACTGTTATCTATGGAAGTTTGGTTGTAGGGAACAAATTAGCTATTTCCCTTGGGAAGAGATTTATTACAGGGAATTGGGTACAGAGGAAGGAATAGGCTTAAGACTGGGCTTCAGGGAATCACTTATGGGGGACCATGTAGAACTCGCCCACCTGGGGCTGCTGCTTCTGCTGTCCTTGGATGGTGGACACACAGGAGATCTCGGGAAACTGCTGACCCAAGAAGACATTGACTTCATTCCATCAGTGATCAGGAAACTGCGGCCTGCCTCTGCGGAGGCTGCCCCTGTGGGCTGGGGCACTGCTGGCCTCCGTGGCCATGCCTGCCAGCAGAAATGGCTGTTGCAGTGGTAATGGCCTCTGTCTCATTTCCACCTTCCAGGCCCTGAGCAGATACTCTAATTTGCATTCAGAACCTGAGTTGCAGGAGAGCCTGGGAAATGCAATTTTTAGCCAAATACTTTTGAGCCTTCCAGCCCCAGAGGACATGAAGGAACTCCTCTCCATCTTCGGCATTTACATGTACAGTAATTCCCCTACATATGAACAAGTTCTGTTCCCAGACCGTGTTCGTAAGTCCAATTTGTTCGTAAGTCCAACAAAGTTAGCCTAGGTACCCAACTAACACAATTGGCTATATAGTACTGTACTATAATAGGTTTATAATACTTTTCACACAAATAATACATAAAAAACAAACACAAAAAATAAAACATTTTAAATTGTACAGTACTTTCAAAAGTACAGTAGTACAGTACAACAGCTGGCATACAGGGGCTGGCATCGAGTGAACAGGCAAGAAGAGTTACTGACTGGAGGAGGGAGAGGAGGTGGGAGATGGTAGAGCCGAAGGATCGTCAGCAATAGGAGACGGAGGGCAGGCTGCAATTTCACTCACGCCTGACGTTGGTGGAACGCATGTTCGCATCTTTGAAAGTTCTCAACTTGAAGGTTCGTATGTAGGGGACTTACTGTAGTTAGTTATGCTTACAAAAAAAATGTTCTTTTTAAACCATCTTAATTCAAATACAGACATGAACAACCGTATTGGAAGAATATGCAAAAATGAGGTAGTCCATAGGCACATAACGTGCTCTCACAAATTTAAATGCACCTCTCTTGACCACCAAACTCAGTAATTTGAAATATCTTCAAGCAAAGCAATGTTTGCGCAACATGTGGTCTAGCTACAAAAGAAACATGCAATTAGAGTGTCCGTGTGGGACCCCAGTTATGTGTATATGAGTGCACATCAAGTCCTGTGCTGAGAATAAACAGCACTTCTTTTCTGACCTGGGAAGTACAGATGCAACGTGTGTCCCAGCATGAGATGATGTGTAATCAGAGAGCTGGGCTTGGCTGATGGCACCAGGATGTGTTTGCTCATTGGGGAACTTTTGTAAGCTGGGGAAATTAGAACCTAGGACTGCTGCAGTCACATCTGTAGTTGATGTGACTGGTACCTGATGACACTGTATGTGCAAAAACTCCGCTACCTCATGAGGTTATTGTGAGGGTTAAATAAGTGTAAAGTGCTAGAACAGTGCCTGGCATATAATGAATACTATATAAATAATTGCTATTATTACTATTATTATTTTTATTTAATCATTATTATTTTCTGTAAAACGAGGGTAAATGACTTCTAGGATTGTTGGAAAGCTTACATGAGTTTAGTCCCCGGCATAAGTGAGCACTGAATGAATGCTAGCTATAAAATAACAATAACCATAATGTTTTAACTCTTAGAATGATGCTTGCATTGTAACATATTTCCCTAGACCTTTTAATCCAGAGGCCTTCTACCTCTGATGAGAAAGACAGAGTCGCTGTCTTGAATTTGAGAGACGAGCACAAGGACCATCTTTTCTTCTTCTGGGCAAGGTGACTTCTCAGCCATGCTCACACTTAGTCCACGGCTTTAGTATACTTTACAGCCTTGCAATAGAACCTCAAGTCCAAGAAGTTAGTTTACCTTTGGAGAATTATTTTTCTAACCAAAACGACTTTACACCACACTATTCACTGTGTGAATTAAGGTCTCTGGCCTTAAAATTGGGCCAAGTTAGATGACAAAATAGGTCCAACCTTCATGAAGTTTAGGAATCAATATGGTTTGTTAATTTGTATTTATATTAACCAAATACTTTGACTTGATTTGGTAGAAAATATTTTTGCAGAAGTATCTAGTAGAGTGTTGAATCATTTTTAGACTGTTGAATCATTTCTTGGGAAGTTAAAAAGTACATACTTTCAGAATTTGTGGTTTTAAAAAAGGATTTTCTCTAGCCTGACAAGTAGTGACAGTAACACAGAATAGGGAATGGAATTCTTGGGGAGCTTCTGGTACCTTCTGGCAGTTGCACACCAGTTAGCAAGTGTTGATCTGATCAGCAAAGTATGGATTCTGGAGGGAAGAAGTTCCCTATGAAATTCCTATATGGGAGTTAAAGTGCTATGTAGATGAGATAAAGGTGTCTGGGTAGCGCAAAGAGGAATTCTGAAGCTTTCAAACACGTTTTAAGAATTGTTAGTCATCTATTGGAAAGTTTTCAACACTGAGCATGGAGCAGCCGTCTTCCATTGAAATGATACAAATAGATTTTGTCTGAAACACTCTGCGGAGACATGGCTTCCCAGCCGCAAGGACAGGGCCCAGTGCAACCCTGCCTTCACGCAGATGGCGTTTCCTGGGGCTGAAGGTTTCACAGCTGTGTACAAGCCTTTCTTCCGAGTCCTCAGTTACCAAACTGAAAGTACTTTACGGCACCTCAAGTCTTGTGGTTACAGACCCTGGGGAGGCTGGGATGGGAAGCAAAGTGTGGTAAATTCCAAGGCAGGGAAGTTCAGGAATCTCCTGACTCAGGACATTCCAAGGTCTTCCAATAAGTGGAACCAGTCTATGTTGGTATGTTTATCCACAGTGATGAAGTGAATGAAAAAATCCTGGAATAAAAAAAATAACAACAATTAAACAGGTTGACTCAGTTCCCACTGTGTGTTAAGACTCTTTACGTGAAGAGACATGTAAACGTAACACAATGTCCCAGGCTTTCAGCCTGGAACCTCAAAGTGAGGCCTGATTTCTTCTTATACCTGAATTAAATCAATTTAAGAACTGCCTCTTCCACCTTGCATCCAATATGGATTTTCATTGGAATGTCCGTCTTTCAAATACTTCCTTGGGAATATTTCGAAGAATTGCAGGTGGTGTGTTTCCCTGTCCTCACTTGCCTGGTGCTTCTCTAGATCGAATGTCAAGTTCTAAGTACATCAAGACCCCACTCGCTGGTCTTAGGTGCCTCTGCTGCTGATGTGGAAGCTTTGGCCAGTTCACAGAGATGCTCCTGTGAACCCTTCTCTCTTTATGGCCATCCCTGGGGCCTGTGCAGATCTCTGCTGATTTGCTCAGACCACGTGGTTTACACCTTCCCTAAGCTCTGGGACTTATTCTGGGTATCAGTTCAGACTTCTCCTTCCTTCTGGTGACTTGACTCTTAGGAGCCCCAGCATCCTTTCCTACAGTCTGACCTGGTTCTGTCTGTGCCACATGGGGCCACCTGGTGTACCTCAGTGTCACTGAACCTCAAAGAAAAGAGATGGGGCTCTGGTCATAAGGAGGCCTTATGTAAAATCACAGATGCAATCAGATGTATGGAATTGGTGTTGCCCTACTTGACCAAGAAGCGCTCAGGACCAAAGGTGGATTACTGGGGCAAGGTGACACTTTATTTCTCCTGCCAAAAGCCCTTGCCTACTTATAATTCTAGGGATACCTAGGATAAGCGAGAAAGACACAGCATCCATTGTCACATGTGAAGGAGTGGCAGCATTGAGGACAGGCCTTTGTAAGCAGAGGGGAGGGATCCGTGAGGGATCCGTGGAGACTAAGGTGCTAGAGGAAAGATGGGGGAAGGGGCGGGGGCAGGTAATTGATGATGCCAGGGAAGCAAGGGTGTCAGACACGTGGTGGGGAGACCTGAGCTTTATCCAAGGAGGCCCTGAGGAAGGGACTTTAGGGGCATCTAGATAAGCTCCGCATGATACCAAAGAGGAAACTGAGACCCTGAGAGACAAAGGGACTTTTCCAAGGCCACTC
The DNA here is from genome assembly GCF_965194805.1 of Balaenoptera borealis. NCBI lineage: Eukaryota > Metazoa > Chordata > Mammalia > Artiodactyla > Balaenopteridae > Balaenoptera > Balaenoptera borealis. Next base: position 65,989,832 of record NC_138867.1, read on the forward strand.
AGTAAGATAAGGTAAAAATCCCCAGTCTGTTATTTCTTCTATCACATTTGCTGCTCTCTCCTGGGAGGAAAGAAGAGAGTGGGGATGGAGTGGCAGAGAGATTTTGAAGAGGGGAGCTCGGTGTCTCCTGATGTCCCTGCAGTCTTCAAGTCACAGGTGGCGAGGCGTGCTGAGGGTGAAGGAATGGGACCATCCCGGCAGCGTGTGCTTAGAGTCTTGCCATACTGCGCCGTTATCAGCATTGTGAGTTGTTTGACGTTGCCCTCGGCAGCTAAGGTGATGGATCTGAAGTTGTTGGCCTAAGGGACCAGGGTTGAATCATCCGTCCGTCAGCACTGTTAAACTAATTCACTGGAGTAGAATTATACAGCAAGCTGCTCAGAGTCTGTCTGAAATCCTGGGAGAGGTCTGTAAACTGCACACTTCAGTACACAATTGGATGGCAGTGATACTCTCCCTGCTGTGCTTTCTGTAAGTATCAAAGCACGCACGGAATTTTAAATGAAAGGCCACAGAGCGGCTGCAGGCTTGAAAGCCTGCATTCTGCCCCTCCGCCTCTCTGTGGCCGCCTCTGGGAGAAGCCCGCCTGGCAAGTTCTGATGGTGTGATCAAAGGCGTGGAGCCTGGAGCAACCAGGACCTTAACTGAACATTGACAGAATCAGATGGACTTGGTATTCACATAGAGTGGAGCTGCTCTTTTGAGAGGCCTGCAGAATTGTGCTGCCTGGATTCACCTTATGTCTTCAGATCTCAAATGGGTGTTCTGTGCTGCCAGGAATCCTAGTAAAGTCACTTTCCTACACGCCAGGATTTCTAGTCCTCTCCTGTCTTCACATCTCCACCTTCCTCTCCATATTCGCTGAGGAGCTTCTCTCCTACTGTTTGCACAGTGAAAACAGGAAGGATGACCTCTCTCCTCCACTAGTTTCACCAGCCCACTGCGCTTGGACTCATCCTCTGGCTTCTCCCAGTGGTTCTGGAAGAATCATCCCTGCCCTGCTGTTGGGTCCACCCCTCCCTTTCCACGTGCTCGAGAAGTGTTCTCACGCAGTTACTACCCTTTCCTCCCTCATCCTCAGTTCCCCCTCTACCCAATCATCCCCATCAGCATGCCACCGTGTCCTTACATCACCCATTTTACCAGCTCCTGTTCCATTTCGCTGCTTGTTTTCAAAGCAAAGTGTCTTGAACGAGTGAGCCATACTTAATGTCTCCACTTCATCACCTCCATTTCCCCCCAACCTATCCTCTTGGACTTTCACTCTGAAATGACCTTGTCTCCTGTGACCTACATCTTGCTGAAGCCAAAGCCCTCATGTTAGTCAGCCTCTCAGCAGCCTTTGGGGCAGCTGATCGCATCCTCCATGTTGAAACACTTGTCCTCTTTGTCCCCATGACACCACACGTGCCAGATTTTCCTTTCACCTTGCTCTTCTCCCCCTTTTGGTCTCATTTGCTGGCTCCTCTTATACAAAATCTCTACCGGTCGTGGGATCAAAGGGCTGCATGTGGCCTTTTTTCCTGTCTACGCTCTCTGCCTAAGTAAGCTCATGCAGCCTTATGATTCTAAGTACTATGTAAATGCTTGATAGTCTCCAATTTACGTTCCCAGTCTGAGCCTTTCTATCTGAGTTTCAGGTTGTTATGCCTAAGAGCCTCATGGATATTGCCACTTAGATGTCTGAAAGAGACATCTTTCAGGTTAAAACCAAACTCTTGATTTTTCTCCCTAAAACCTACCCTTCCCCAATTTCAGGAAATGGCATCATCATCTAACCTAGCTGCTCAGGCCCCAAACAGTGGAACCATTCCTGATTCCTCTCTTTCCTTTAGACCTCGTTTTGGCTTCTTAGGGCTGCTGTAAAAAATTACCTCAAGTGGTTGGCTAAAAACAGCAGAAATGTGTTCTTTCATGGTTCTGGAGGCTAGAAATCTGAAATCAAGGTGGCAGCGGGGCCGTGTTCTCCAAAGGCATTGGAGAAGGAGTCTGCCTTGCCTCTGCCAACCTCTGGTGATTGCTGGCAGGCCTTGGTGTTCCCTGGCTTGTGGCCCCATAACTCTGTTCTTTACCTCTGTTGTCACAGGGCCTTCTTCCCTCTGGCGGTGGCAGTGTCCAAATCTCCTTCTTATAACCATACCAGTCATTGGATTTAGGACCCTCCCTAACCCAGTTTGACATCTTAACTTGATTACTTCTGCAAAGACCCTGTTTCCAAATAAAATAACAACTGACATGTTCTGAGTGAACATGAATTTGGGGAAACACTATCCAGTTCAGTACAGACCTCCACATCCAGTCCATCAGCGAGTCTTAGCCCCTCCATCTCCAACAGTTCTTGCCACTGCTGCCACAAGCTTTGTGCAAACCAGCATCACCTGGATTACAGCCTCATACCTGGTCTTTCCCACACCACTGTGGCCCCCTCCAGTCCACACTACCCAAGGCAGCCAGAGGAACCTGTTTAGAGTGTCAGTGAAATCATGATTCCCTTGCACAAAACCCTCTGGCGGCTTCCCAATACCAGGGAACACAGTCCAGCTCTTTCACTTGGCTTGAAAGATGCTTGGTGATTTTGCCCGCCCTCCAGCTTCATCTCCCGTCTCCGGGCCCCATGTTCTCTGGGCCTCAGCCACACTGGGCCACTTTCTGGCCCTCAGTCAAGCTGAGCTGTCTTGTGGCCTTTTCATTCACCATTCTGCTTGAAACACTCTTCCCCCAGATCTTCATTTGAACATTTCCTATTCATTGTTCAAGTCCCAGCTCACCTGTCTCCATCCCCTCCTTAGAAAGGCCTTCCCAACCCAGCCTAGCAAATGTCCTCTCTCTCTCTCTCTCTCTGTGTCTCTGTGTGTGTGTGTCTCTCTCTCTCTGTGTGTCTCTCTCTCTCTGTGTCTCTCCCTCTGTCTCTCTCTGTGCGTCTCTCTGTGTGTGTCTCTGTGTGTGTGTCTCTCTCTCTCTGTGTCTCTCTCTCTGTGTCTCTCTCTGTGTGTCTCTCTCTGTGTGTGTGTCTCTCTGTGTCTCTCTCTCTCTCTGTGTCTGTGTGTGTGTGTGTCTCTCTCTCTCTCTGTGAGTCTCTCTCTCTCTGTGTCTCTCTCTGTGTCTCTGTGTGTGTGTCTCTCTCTCTGTGTCTCTCTCTCTCTGTGTCTCTGTGTGTCTCTCTCTCTGTGTCTCTCTGTGTGTGTGTGTCTCTCTCTCTCTCTCAAACGCACACACACACACACGCACACACACTAGCCTGTTTACCGTCCACATGGCTCTTCTTTTCAATATCTGAATTTACCTTATTCATTTGTATGTAGATAATAATACCACTGACATGATTTATTATTTATTATTTCTGTCTCCCCCAGTAGAACGTAAGTTCCTGTAAGCAGCTAATTAGTTTCCCTTTGTCCACCTCTGTACCCCAGTTCCTATGAAAGTGATTGGCACAAAGACAGTATTCTGTGTCTGGTAAAATGGGCTTCCTTTGTGTTTTGTGGCTCCCACCCTCCCTCCCAAGGTATGTTTCATTTTCTACTGGCAAAATTTAGTGCTTTTATACATTGAAACTTTTTGTGTACATTCCAATGTTAACAATTGAGGGGGAGAAAATGGCCTATTTTTATCCCCCCTCCCCAACCATCTCTAAAATTCTCTGCAGTGGCTTCTTCAGAATAGCTCAGCTAATTCTGTAGCCATCCCCACTCCTTGCACACTTAGGCACATGCTCCTTCACAACTGTTTACACGCTTTATACACACCTCCCGGGGTCAGGAGCTATCACTCATTGTCCCATCCCTGTCCCTGTGGAAAAGCATTTCTAGATGTGTGTGTAGCATTCTGTAGAAAGAAATGTCGAAGGATTTGGAAAATTACTATTATTTTGGTTTGTGGGGAAATTTTGCCTAATGCAAGGATAGGAATATTGTTCCACATCAGACTGGTGAGCTGCCTCTTATCCAGAAGAGGTAGCAGATGCCCATCAGAGAATTCAGATAACGTACAGAAAAATCGTCCTCCTTTCTTTTTTCAGATAGTTGGTTATAAAGTTGGGCAGAAAAATAAATAATTGGGAAATTTAAAGTTTGTTCCTTTTGTTTTTTGGTGTTCTTTATGTTAACCATTTCTAGAGCATTTACTGTATTTTTCAAAGGCCTGGGTAATACTGGTTTTACTGTCAAGAAACTCTGACCAAGAGTATTAGATTTCTTGGTTTCTTTTAATATATTGCCATATTTTAATTTTCAAACTGGTTCAAGTTATTGTCTCCCACAAACCTGTGTCCCCTCTCAGTTTCTAGCCTGTCTCTTTCCTTCTTGTCTCAGCAGTTTTCTTGAAAACTCATTTAAATTTGCTTATTCTGTGGCTTCACTTGTCGCCGACTCGTCAAAGGACCCCATTCTTCTTTGTCAGAAGTCACCGTCGCCCTCCATACTGGCTGTGTGTCCTTGTTGCATCTTTACACCAGCACAAAAGCTGATGGCAGCAATGGGAGGGCTGGAGCTTACATAGCGATAAGCATGGGCAGCTAGTGCTTCTTGTGAATAGGCATTCAGACAGGGTGTTTCGGTCGGAAGAGGCTGGATTTTAGAATCCAGTGACCTCGCCGTAAATCCTGGCTCTGCTCTTACCATCTGTGACCTTAGGTGGCTACTGGACTTCTCTGAGTCTCAGTTTCCTCATCTGTAAAAATGAGGAATATATTTTATACAATTGTGAGAATTAAAAGAAGTAACACCCAATGGTTCTCAATAAGTTTTGTTTTAAACTTAGTATATAATCATTTCTTCAAGAATCTAAACAGCACATATTTTTAAAAATCCATGAGAACAATTCAGCTGACAGTCTTAGTTACTGATTTTCTTGAAAGGTGAAAGCAAAGGGAAGATACTGATTTTGCCGTTCTTCATGTATTTTTTTTATCACAAATAATGATAGACCTGCTGAGCTTCTTTTCCTCATTCTACAAGGATGTGGTTCTTTTCATTGTTACAGTTAATTGCACTTAGAGAAAATCTCAGGTTAAACTGAGTAAGGAGAAGAACTTTACAAACCAAGGATAAGGACACACTTACAGAAAAATTGTTTTAAAACTCACTATGCAAAATTTGTTCATTGCCTCATTAGTCCTTTCACATTTCTGGCCATGTGCTTTGAGTGGGAGCTTACCTCCTCATAACACACACATACACACACACACACACACACACACACACACACACACACACACACACACATGCATCTCCCCGCCATCTCTGACACCTCCCCCACCATTGCCGTAGTGATATGAGTTTGAGGAAGGGGGATGATGCAGTTTGGGTCAATGAAATGCAAAGATGTTTTGAAGGACTTCTAGGTTACAAATTTCTTTATCTTTAGTGGAAGGCACCAGAAAGAATGCCCTCTCATCCTCTGGATGGTGTGATATGAGGTTATAAGTCTAGCATGGCCTTACCCATTTTTGCTACCTGGAAATGAGAGCAGAATTAAAGCACTAAAGAGAAGTAGACATGGGCCAGGCTAACATGAGCCTCTGAATCAAACAGGATCTGAATCTAGAACTATCTCCAGATATATAAAATAGTAATTCCCTTTTTACTCTAAGCGAGTTTGAATTGGGTGTTCTGTCCCTTTGCAAACAAAAGATTGCCAACTAAGAGTCCATTAAAATAGGAGTAATTGAATGTACCAGTAGATTACTACACCAAATTTCCTACCATATACAGACTAAAGTTCAGTTTCCATAATTGTAGCTATTCTAGATCATCTCTCAAGAATGAGTCTGTTAGTTTATAGACTCAGTGAATACTGTTATCACGATGTTCAGCACAGTGTACGTGCAAATCTGCTTGTCTGCATTAGCCTGTTTTTTTTTTCAGTTTACTAGCTAATAAAACCTCTTCATATATAGGAAAATATTCTAGACTTGGTTCAGTGGACAATACGGAGACATTAGAAGTACTTGGTGCTGGAGCAGTAACAAATTAGAGGGATATTTGAGATTACTCTTGAAGAGACAGCACCGTGCTCATTTGCAGGGTTTTGAATTACACATTTTTGGTGTTTTACTTGTTTGGAGGCTACCTTCTCCCCATTTAAAGAGCCAGCTCCATGAGAGCAGGGACCACATCTCTTGTTCACCCAATACCTACAGAGAACCTGGAACATAGGTTGATAGACGCTACCAAAAAGGTAACAGTATTTGTTGACCTAATGGGAAAAAGCAAGGAGAGACAGAGAGGCGTGAGGTTTCCCACCTGAGAAGTGGAAACCATCGTTGTTCCATTAAGTCAACAGGAAAGGTAGGGTGGGGAGGCGCTTGAGAGCAAAAAACATAAATTTGATTTTGGGATATGTTTTTTATGAGAGAAGAATGTGTCATTAATATGGAAATATCTTGTAAGAAGCATTTCTTACAAGGAATGAGGGATTTGGGGAAACGGTGGAACTGGAGGTGTCAGTTTGGAATATGTAGAAAAACCCGTGGGAGAGAATCATGTCCCCGAGGGAGGGAGAACTGGATGGAGTCAGCTCAAGAACAGACCAGAAACCAAGCAATGAGGCAGAGGTGGACAACCTGGAGGATTGGGTGGAAAATGGGAAGAGTGTTTAGTGACAGAAACAAAGGGGGGACCATAAGAGGATGAGCATCCTCTGCTTGTTCCTTCAGACATGTTTCAGAGTAAGGAACAGACTTAGTTATCCAGAATTTCTGGGAAATGAATGCAGGTGGTTTAAACATAGTGCTAATAATCAGATTCTCTGTATTAGTCACTTTCAAACTGTTTTATTGCAACCCACTCTCATACATTTTACATTTTGACCCAGGATACACACACACACACACACACACACACACACACACACAACTGGTACAAAATTTTCCCTAAAGAATACTCACTCTCACTATGTACAGTCTACTCAGTTTTCATCTATTTCATTGTTTAAATGCTGATAACAACCCACTAAACTGATCTCACTGCCCATTAATAGTCATGACTGGAAGTTTTAAAAGCCCTGGTTTATATAATGGTCACATAGGAAATGTAATGAATTTGTGGAAAGAGTACACTTTGAGAAAATTTAAATTCCAGTTAGATAAATAAAAGTTTTCATTTAAAATCCATTACCGTATAAAACTCTATAATGGTGCTATGTTCTTATCGCTCTTCAAAATTTAGAAAAGAGAATTAAGAGAACAGCAAGTACTTTCTCAAAATAGTCAAATAGCATCTTCTCTTGTAGCTTTAATAATATTTACCAACTTGCAAGTAAAACTTAAAGTCTAAACTTTGTATCCAGGCTATGAGGTATAATTTAAAGCACTCTGGCTTTGGAAATGGACAGACCTGGGCTCAAGTCCTGGTTCTGCCACTTATTAACTCTGTGACCTTTGTCAGGTTTCTTAACCTCTCTGATTTCCTGTTTATTTGTCTGTCAATGGGGAAAACAACATTTACCCTACTTTGTTGCTGTTGTTGTTGAAGAAGCCACATTACTCATGGTCCTATATTTGGTACTTGGTGGGCATGCAATAAATGCCAATTGTTATTATTTCAAGGGTTAAAATATAGACCACTTGTTAAGCTCCTAGCACAATGCCTGGCACAAAGAAACAATAAATATGAACGATTTTTCCATGCCAACAACCAGAGTAGAAATACAGTTGTAATCCAATACAGAAATGTACAAACCAATTATATGATTTTGTACTGCACGTGATTTTTAAAGCAAGATATCTACTGGACAAAGTAAAGCACATGGATAACATTGATGTTATTGGAGAGATTGAGTCCCATTTGTATATTGTAAAAAATTATTCATCACTGTTGTGGCATTTTTCTTAATTGCCTCACTGATATAGTCATTAACGTGATCTCAATGCATTCATTCAATAAGCCTAAATTTATTAAGACCTACAATGCCAGGTACTGGGGATAAAATTATTCACAATAAGAAACAGGTTCTAGAAGCGTGGTTAAAGTAACCAATAGTTAGCATTTACGTTTCCTTCCAGGCAGCCCATCACCATGGACCACTGACATCAATATTATCTCTGTGCTTTTTGGCTCTTCCTGATTGTACTCTAACTTTCCTCACCAAGTCAGAGGATGGCCTAAAGATGCTTTGTTGGCCTTAACAACAACTCCATGGTCCACTTCTTGGCGATCTACTTTAGATGTTAAAATACCTTCCCATGTTCAAGAATTCCTTGTCTTTGACAGTTTGTCCTCAGCTCTAACTGGACAAGCCCATAATCCACCTACATGTAATCTTATTGCCATCTCACCATTATTTTACTTGCCTCTTACAAAGTAGGCAGAGAAGTTAGCTAAGTATCACATCATTTGAAGTATAAAATGAAAAATTTCCTCCTTTTCTCTATTTTAAAATTTCCTTGCCTCCCTCCCCACTACTTTATTGTATGTCCTGCTTGTGATAGATTTCAAATACATAGTCATCATAGCAATATGGTGGGAAAATGCCCTTAATTCAGATACATAGCATCTGCAGACACTTTCAAATAGTTTTCATTGGGAGTGCTGCAATTTTTGTTAAGAAAAATAACTGCTGAGTGCCTGTGTGCAAAGCTGAAGGGCCTACAAAGATGCCTGAGATAAAATCCCTTCACCAGGGAGTGTATAGTTCAATCAGAGAGATGTTGCATCTACCAATTGCTATAAGGGAGAGAATGACTCACAAGGTGTCTGGGGGAAGGACCATAAAGTTGAATCTCATTCTTAAATTCACACATACGGTGATTTGGTTCTTATCACTTTTCCAGATGGCTTTTTAACCCAAATTAGCTTGTTTGACCAGTGCCTACAACTGAAAAAAAGACATGCATAAATTGGAAAGACAGGAATCTCGGGGTGACAGTATTCCAGATGTGTGATGTTAGTAAAACAAACTCTCCTGGTGTCTGTGGAGTTTGGTTGTGCTGTGACACTTTGCTCTTCCAAAAAATGGCATAAGAACTTCTTGGGGGTAGATCCATTATTTTATGACAGAATGCCTTCTACATGGATATTGCCACCAATTCGCTATGTGGTTCATGTTTAAATTCAGAAATAAATATTGCCCAAGCAGCCCCCAGCTTAGATGGTGGTTTGCAATAAGGAGGAAATCTGACAAGTTGCAGAAAATTGTTGCTCTGATCACAGAGCTTTAAAATCTGTGAAAAATGGGAATCTTTTTCACTGCTTGATCAACAGATGGAGGTCTTTGATCTTAGAAATACTCTGTCAATTCTATTTAAACCACCAATTTAGAAATTCCCTAAACCAGATACATAAACTATCTATCTGAGGGGCATACCTGTAGTAAATCCTGATAGATCAAGTTTTATAAACGGGGCTGCTGCCCAGTCATTAACTGAAGTTGCCTTAACTGTGCTCTCATGTGCTCAGCTGATACGGATGGTCTTGCTGTAATATAGCACGTGGGGCCACGCTCCCAATCAGACAGCCAGTCTCCCCTCTTTCCTGTTTTCTACCTCTTTACTTTTTTATTTTTTTTAACATCTATATTGGAGTATAATTGCTTTACAGTGTTGTTAGTTTCTGCTGTATAACAAAGTGAATCAGCTATACGTATACATACATCCCCATATCTCCTCCCTCTTGTGTCTCCCTCCCACCCTCCCTATCCCACCCCTCTAGGTGGTCACAAAGCACTGAGCTGATCTCCCTGTGCTATGCGGCTGCTTCCCACTAGCTATCTATTTTACATTTGGTAGTGTGTGTATGTCAATGCCACTCGCTCACTTCGTCCCAGCTTACCCTTCCCCCTCCCCGTGTCCTCAAGTCCATTCTCTACATCTGCATTCTTTATTCCTGTCCTGCCCCTAGGTTCTTCAGAACCACTTTTTTTTTTTTTTTTTTTTTACATTCCATATATATGTTTGTTTTCTACCTCTTTAGCTCTTTGTACTGCATTTGGGTAATTTTCTCAGATCTATTTTTCAGATCTCTTTACAGTTTACTCTTTCTTTATTCAACTGGGTCTAACCTGTATTTATTTATAATATCTATCCACGTTTTAAATTTCAACTTGTCTATTTGTCAGCAGTAATTGAAAGAATAATTCCATTAATTTGAAGACATTTTATGTGGTTCTTGTAAAATTTGACTTGAAATATTTTAAATTCTTTTCACATGTTTTCAGTTCCTACTTTTATATCTTTAGACTTTATAAACATCCTAATTTTAGGATATTTGAACTAGAACTATTGCATAGTTCTAGTTTCTGAAATTCTTGGTGGTGGGGGGGGGTGGGGTGAGGTGGGGAGCTCCTGATCCCTGTGTCTACAGACCCGTGTTCATGGTGGATGGCTTGTGTGTTTTGTACTTTGGGATTGTGAGGTTTTCTTCAGAGGCCTTTCTTGTTGGTCATCCAGTATAGGCTGAGGGCGAGCGTTTGTCCCTCCGGAGAGGTTTTGTGTGTGCTTTTGTCAGGGCCTCCAGAGTTATCCCTGGCTGGGGCCAGCCAGTAGTGGTTCAATCTGGGCTTCAAACCTACATGAGGTGCTCCTGTGGTTATCAGTTCTCAGGGAGCCTTTGTTTCACCCTCACTGAGATCCAGGCTAAGACAGTCAAGTTTCTTAACTGTCTCCTTTTGCGGGTTGGAGAATTTCTTTTCCTAATCCTCTCTTGGGCAGAGGGGATGGTCTTTCGAGAGTTCCAACTTTATGTGGGAGTCTCAGTTCTAATTCTGTCACTCATACTTCCTGGGCCTTCGTCTCCTGAATCACGTGGATTTACAATCCACGTCTCCTGTTACCAAGACTGGTAAACTGCTCTCCTCTTAAGGCAGACAGCAATAATTCAGAGGCTTAGTTCTGGTTTTCAGATCTCTCTGTGTGTTTGACCCTGGAAAATTCCTTATTTTCTTGAGAACTCAGCTATGCATTTAAAAAGATATTTATTATATTTTACCCAGAATTTCTAAGCTTCTAATAGCAAAAGATTTTTTCAAGATACCTAGTCTGCCAAGAGCACATCATCGTCCTCTGACAGTGTCTGCTAGTGGGTGGAAGATGCCTGTCTACAGTCAAAGAGGAGTATGGAGAAGGGGTCCCTGCCCTTTAGAAGCTCATGGACTTTTTCGTGTAACTCATTCATGGGTTCTGATGACTGTTCGTTCAGTCTTTCACTGAATCATCCTTACATTTGTAGCATATTCAAATAAATAGTTAGTTCCTACTATCCAAGCTTTTGTTCATTCATTCAGCAAATATATATTGTGTCCAGCATCTGCTACATGCCGCATATGTGCTCACGCTCAGCAAAAACATATCTGATCCTTATCTTCATGGAGGACACAAATAATCACATAAATGAATGTAAAATTGCAAATGTAGCAAGTGTCAGAAAGTAAACGTGCATGTTGCTGTGAGATGTGTGATGGGGGATTTACCCAGCTCAAGCCAGGAAGGGCTCATTTGGGGAAGTGAAATAAGAGTGGCTTTCACTGAGTGAAAGACGGTATATGCAAAGGCGCTGGGGTGAGGATGAGGGGCTGAAAGAAGGGTGGTTAAATGGAAGAGGAAATAGTGAGAAGAATATGGTCTCAGAAAAGGCTGAGAGGGAGCTAAGAGCCAAACCATGGACAATGTTGTAGGCTGTGTTAAGGAGTTTTGTATTTATCCTGAGTCATTGAAGGGCTTTAAACAGGGGAATGACACATCTAATTTGCCCTTTGGAAGATCTTTCTGACTTCAGAAGAGAGAACAGATTTGAGGAGGCAGGAGTGACAATGAAACTAGTTAGGAGGCTATTGTCAGTGGACTAGATGATAATTGCTGGAGCTCGATGCCAGTTTTGGCTTTGTGGATATGATGACGTGGACAGATTTGAGATTTATTTTGCAAGTAAAGTTATCAGGGAGAAGAAGAGAGATGGTCTAAGAACAATTCCAAAGTTTCAGGCTTATGTAACTGGATGGCTGATGGTGTTCCTTTACTGAGATGGGGAACACTGGAAAAGGACAAGGTTTGGTGGAAAGGCCATCGGTTTTTCTTTTGCACATATTGAGTTTGAGGTTTTTGAAACATCTAAGAGGAAAATATCAAGAGGCAATTGGATATATGGGTCTAGAGTTCGGAGAAGAAATCTTGGGACATAAATATGTGAGTAATTTTTTATAGGTGATCATTAGATGAGATTTCCTATGGAGATATGATAGATATCCCTTGAGTATAGAGACATGGAGGTTATTGGTGACTTTAATAAGCTCCCACTGTTTTCTCAAGTGCCATTCTAAATGCTTAACATGCACTAACTTAATCTCCAAACAAGTCTCTGAGGCTGGTACACTTATCCCATGCAGGACATGAGGAAACTGGTCACCAAAGAGGAGCCATAACTTACATAGTAGGAGAACAGGGATTTGAACCCAGACAGTCTGACTGTGGAGTTCATGTTCTTAACCACTATGCTATACTGCTTCTCAATACATGGGTGCACAAGAAAGTATTTGTATCATCTGTGAGCCAAGGCTCATCCATCTACAGATATTGAAAATGTTTGTGGTTATATAACGCCTTTGGAGCAAAAGTATAAACTAATGTTGATTCAAACACTTTGTTAAAACTTCTTCTTGGCTTTATATTATATAACAAGACAGGCACAAATGGAAGTGTCACCAGACCGGCTTTAGCTTCAATCAGTGGCCTTTAACAAATATGTGCACATTATTCATTTAATTGCACCTGTAACTATGTGGTGGCCTCGCTGCTGAGGGTATAATAGGTAAGTAAGCAGAACCCACAGCAGTCTGAAGCCACTTGCTCCTCTGCCAAGATGTGTCATTTGTGAGTTTCATTAACCAATGTCCCAAAATAAGTGACCTTTTCCAGGTCCCTGGGGAGTGGCTTTAACTACAACATGTGTGTGTTTCTTTTCCTCCTAAGGATTTAACAACACCGAGAGAACATGTGACAAAGAGTTTATCATACGTAGAACAGCCACCAATCGCGTACTGAACGTCCTCCGTCACTGGGTCTCAAAGCACGCACAGGTAATTCAGTGGCCTCGGTAATGACTTTCAAGGATTTTTTTTAAAACCAACTTTTTAAATCATTACAACGCCTTCTGATTCTTTGGAGTTGGAGTTTGAAACCTTGAAATTGGAACATAGGAAGGGAAGAAACTGGAGGGCGGGCATACAGATCAAAGCAAACTAACGTGTACCGCTAACATCTGCTGTTTCAGATCTACAAAGGGCACGGCACAAGAGATCAAGCAGGGCTCCCCTCTTCCCTCATCTCTCAGGCAACAGCACCCACTGTGGGCACTAGAGCTGTGGCAGGGCCACTGTCCCCTGCCACCCGGGAGCACTGTTCACAGGGCCCTCTCTGTAAGTGGAGTTGGCTCAGCTGGGGTGGTACCTCCTGGAAGTAAACGGCAGGTGCCCCTGGAAGTAAGCAGCATTCTGGTACCAGACACTCTGGTGTCTGGTCAGGGAGTGTTTTCTCAGCCCGATTCAGAAGATACTTTGCCTCATGCCCTTTGACGTTTTGGTTTCTAGTGCAGTTGTCTCTTGAATGTGATGGTGAGGAGCACCAGCCCTCTGCGCAGTGGAAAATTTGCATATAACTTATAGTTGGCCCTCTGTACCCATGGTCATGTGATATATGTTGTTCCTCCACGTCTGAGGATTCAACCAACTGCAGATTGTGCAGTACTGTAGAACTTACTATTGAAAAACATCCACATACAAGTGGACCCATGCAGTTCAAATCTGTGTTGTTCAAGAGTCTAATGTACTCTGTTTTTAAATTGCATCATGCTGACAGGACACCTGCTTGTTATCTATTTGTGTGTTTTCAGTGCAAGTTTATAGAATTTATATGGATTTCACCATCTCACAAAATGAAGCAAGGGCCCCCTTTGCCTCATTGATTCAAGGCATGAATTGTGCCAAACAATGCCCCCACTGCCAAATAAAGGGTGGGCCCTCCTGGACACTGGCTGGCTAGCACCCAGCAAGGAGAGTTTGAGAGAGAGAAGGGGGCCCTTCATGGCTCAGATCAGAACACGGGAAACATAAAATGTGAGTTAGCTAATGAGGAGAGAAAAAGAAAAAAATGCAAGGAACTCCCATGGCTCACTTCATTATATTCTCAGAGGTCTACCGCCTGGCCCTTGGTAATGAACGCTCATCAGAGAGAGTCACACGAGGGCCAGGCTTCTGAAACCCCTGTGGCAAGACAATTCACTAATTGGAACAAGTGGGATTTGGACCTCACCACCAGTTAGCCTGTGACAACTCTTAAATACTAATTAAAATAAAAACAAAGACAGCACATTAAATAAAGTATGTAAACATTTCATCTTACACATCTTTAGTAAATAAAAATGGATCCTGTATGACCCAAATTCTGAGAACCATCCTTAGCTCATTGGAAATGTCTAGTCTCTCTTTTGCACAGTCTCAGTGAGCTGCTTTGAATCCCTTTTGCCTCATTGCAGATAAAACATGATAGTGATATTTCTCTTGCACCTGACCGTCCATCCCATCATCTCTGGGTTTTGACTCAGAGTCTTGACTTCTGATTCCTGGATCCGACAGTGGCTTAGAGATGCAGAGTAGCTTCGATAGACAAAGTTGAGCAGATGCTAATTTGCTCTCTTCCCCGGTCACAGCTTGGCCCCTGCAAGTTCACACCAAGACTCAAAGTCACAGCCCAGGTTTCCCTGGCCCCAGCTCCCTCCTCTCCTCCACATCTTCCCTCAGGAGCTCTAACCTTGCTTCCCCATCAGCCTCACTTTCCTTTTATCAATCCCCAGTGCCCTCTTTTTCTTTTTCTTTTTTTTATAAATTTATGTATTTATTTGTTTTTATTCTTGGCTGCGTTGGGTCTTCGTTTCTGTGCACGGGCTCCCTCCAGTTGCTGTAAGCAGGGGCCACTCCTCACCACGGTGCATGGGCCTCTCATCACGGTGGCCTCTGCAGTTGCGGCACGTGGGCTCAGTAGTTGTGGCTTGCAGGCTCAGTAGTTGTGGCCCATGGGTTTAGCTGCTCCGTGGCATGTGGGATCCTCCCGGATGAGGGCTTGAACCCGTGTCCCCTGCATTGGAAGACGGACTGTTAACCACTGCACCACCAGGGAAGTCCAGTGCCCTCTTTTTCAAATCTCAAACAGGGATCCCTCACAATTCACATATAACTCTTATAGTAGCTGGAAAAGTACCACAAATCAAATTACAGTAGGCTGGGGTTATTTTACTTTTGGTAGAGAGAATTCATGATGGGAAGAGATTGGTGTACTGAATCCGTCACTTATAATTAAGAGATTTAGAGCAAAATGTTATCGTCTGATTTGATAGCTACCTTGTACATGCATGTATACATGTGTTCATACAGGCAATATCAAGTTGAATAGCACCAAGCCCTTGGAGTAGAAAATGGATTGATGTGAAAGCAAGAATCTCTTTATTCAGATTGTCCTGGTGGCCTTTAGTTCTAATCCAAAAAGCCCCTAGGTGTTATCTTTTCTTTGGACAGTTCAGATACTTTGCAGCCTGTTACTTCAGATGTGCTCACACATGGGAAAGCACATTGTAATCAATTCCAATTAGGGAACCACACTGGGAAGCCCAGCTTCCCAGACCCTCTCCACATCAGGGGGTACATCGCTACATGTGTGGATGGTACAAATTGCTGAGGCATCCAGTCTATTCTCCTGTCAGGATTACAGTATAAAATTTAGACCCCGATGTGCCAAAGGCAGTTCTTACCACTCACTCATTTGTCTTTTCTTACCTTCCCTGCACGAGTGAGTGGATTGCGGGGATCTGCGGTTAGCATTCGATGGTCCTGGCATAACTTCATCATGTGCACAGCCTGTCACCTTCCTCATTCAGCCGAGTTCTCCATCATCCTCTGTGTAAGCACTTGAGGTGCAGGGTGTTTCTGTAACATTCTGCTTCTTGGCAGGTGCTTTAGGACTTTCTTTGCTGGTGTCAGTGTCCAGGTCTCCTTTCCTCCCTTTACTGATTTGCTTTAGGCTTGACTTGAGCCCAGGTCTGTCCATTTCAAAGCCAGAGTGCTTTTAATTACACCTCATGGCCTGGATCCAAGGTTTAGACTTTAGGTTTTACTTGCCAGTTGGTAAACAATACTTACAAGAGAAGTTGCTATTTGACTATTTTGGGAAAGTAAGTGCTTTCCTTTTAATTCTCTCTTCTGAATTTTGTAGAGCAGTAAGGGCATAGCACCATTATAGAGTTTCATATGGTAATGGATTTTAAACAAAACCTTTATTTATCCAACTGACATTGCAAGTAAAATGTAATTAAATTCAATTTTAATTACATTTTATTTTAAATGTAATTACAATTAAAATGTACTCTTTCTCCAAATTCATTACGTTTCCTATGTGACCATTATAGAGACCAGACCAGTCATAATGTCTTAATGGAAAGAGGAATCAATTTAGTGGGTTGTTACCAAGAGCAGGTCAAGGCAGGCTCTTGGTAATGGATTAGTAAACAGTTCCAGTGGACAGAGCTGGTTCAGCTCACGGTCCTAGAGGCCCCATTGTGTGCCCAGCATCTCCTCTCACCACTGTGGCACAGCCCCAGCCAGGTGAGTTAGAGGAGGTGGGAGTGTGTCCCCTGACTTGAGGGACCCTAAGCAGGGTGACCACCACGGTGTTTAAAGAAGGATTAACAGCACAGCTTGATGCCTTTATTCAGGTTTTTTTTTTTTTAACATCTTTATTGGAGTATGATTGCTTTACAGTGGTGTGTTAGTTTCTGCTTTATAACAAAGTGAATCAGTTATACATATACTTATGTTCCCATATCTCTTCCCTCTTGCATCTCCCTCCCTCCCACCCTCCCTATCCCACCCCTCTAGGTGGTCACACAGCACCGAGCTGATCTCCCTGTGCTATGCGGCTGCTTCCCACTAGCTATCTATTTTACGTTTGGTAGTGTATATATGTCAGGTTTATCTAAAGGTCTCTACTCTTCCAAAGGCAACGTCCAGCTGTGAGATGAGACTGCTGGTCAGAAAACTTGGGCTATAATCTGACTCTGCCAGTTAACCCTCATCTTTGTTGTCTTTGGTTTTCACATCACACATGAAGGGCTGGGACAAGAGGGGTTTTGTTATCTGATTCATTCAGTACCAGTTGAGTCCATATAAGGAAGAATGTAGCATTATTGTGGCTACCTGAAGTAGTAGCTTTTAAAAAAATGAGTAGGGAGTTGTCCTCATTTCACAAAGCAGTGCAGCATGCTAACAATTGCATTTTTTCTCACATGGTAGACTAAGTAGGGACACCACTGCAATTTGTAGAAAACAGAAAAGCCACAGTGACACAAGATGTAAATTTGTCTCCAAATGATCTAGAAAATCGAGTCTCCTACAAAGTATTGGATATCATGCATTTATTTCTCATTTCTGATCAAAGGTAACTAATATTGGCAGATGCTACCCTGAACTTATTTCAGGAGAAATAAAGAGTTGCAGAAGTATGGGTGTTGGTTCTCCAGAGATATAAAATTTCCCTAGGATGTCTCCTTCAACTCTCCCCATCCCCCCAAAGGTAGTGCTAGAATGCCATTTCTTCTCCTGGAAACTTCTAGCCTTTAGTATTTGGTAAGGCTAAAATGTTTCCTTTTTTTCCTGATTCTAAACATTTTCATCTGTGAACATACTCTGCCCTAATTGCTCCTCATTTTGTTGTGCTTTTTCACTCAGTTTTTTCCTTGCATGTTGAAAGTGCAGCCACAAGGCCGAGCTGAGTTTCTCCCGTGTGCCCTGTCTATGGACCAGCAGGAGAAGCGGCAGCCCAGAGTCGGGGACGACCTGTGGTTTCCTTCCAGCTCCGCCACTGTATCTTCCCTGGGGCCCTGAGCTGGTCACTCAGTCTCTCTGGGTGCTCATTTCCCCCTCTAAAAAAGAGAACAATCATCCCTGTTTTACCTCACCTAAGGAAGTGGTGAGAATTAAAGGTGACGTTGGATTAAGAAGCTTGAAGGACATAAAGTACAACATAGGTGCCTATGACTATACCCCTTGCAGCTGAGGCCAGGAGAGATACGCACTTCCTCTCCCTCCAACCAGCCTGGAAGCTCCGTCCAGACAGGGATCTTTGTATCTCCTTTCACCGGCTCCGCAATGCTGAGTACATGGTAGAGGCCCAGTAATAGTGGTTGAGTTTATATTTTAATGTTGCTGTTGTTCATTCTCTCCAGGAAGTCATTTTCTAGCCTTTATAGTTTCCAAAGTCAGCCAAGACAGAGAATACAACCTCTAGTGGACCAGAAATCAGGGCTGTGTGTAGAGAGAATCTGAGTAAAGCGAGTGTTTTCACTAGGTGTCCACACCCTTCTTAAGGGTGTCCTGCCGGACAGCCTTACGTGTCAGTCACACAATTCCAAGGTGTCTGCATATTTCAGGACTGTAGAGCTTTTTAAAAAAATTTTTTTTAATTGAAGTATAGTTGATGTACAATATTTTATAAGTTACAGGTGTACAATATAGTGAGTCACAATTTTTAAAGGTTATACTCTATAGCTATTATAAAATATTGGCCCCATGTTGTACAATATATCCTTATAGCATATTTTATACACACTAGTTTGTACCTCTTAGCCCCTTACCCCTATATTGCCCCCCACCTCCTTCCCTCTCCCCACTGGTAACTACTGGGGTATTCTCTATATCTGTGAGTCTGCTTCTTTTGTGTTGTATTCATTAGTTGTTGTATTTTTTAGTTTCCACATATAAGTGATATCATACAGTATTTATCTTTCTCTGTCTGACTTATTTCACTTAGTCTAATACCCTCCAAGTCCATCCATGTTGCTACAAATGGCAAAATTTCATTCTTTTTTATGGCTAATATTCCATTGTATATATGCGTGTGTGTGTGTGTGTGTGTGTGTGTATATCTCACATCTTCTTTATCCATTCATCTGTTGATGGACATTAAGTTGCTTCCATATCTTGGCAATTGCAAATAATGCCGCTATGAACATTGGGGTGCGTGTATATTTTTGAGTTAGCGTTTCTGCTTGTGTCCTCTGTGCACAGCCAGGGAGGGACTTGGAGGCTGGCTATAAACAGCTCAGATCTACACTCGAGTATCTGTGGAAGGTCTCGTTTGTTTAATCTATAGCAATTTTGATTTTCCTGAGTTGTCTTATTGATCAACTAATTCTGAAAAAATACTCTGTCCACTTGTTTGTGGGATTTTACAGACCATGGAATGGCACTGATAAAGGAGCCTGCAGCTGTGTCCGCAGGTTACGACTTGCTTCATCAGACAAGGGGTACCATCTGAATGACAAGTGGCTGAGAATGAAACCGTCATTTATTTTCTTAATTGTAGGCTAGAGGGAATTAGCCTACATGTTTTAAAAGTGTAAGGTCAGACAGAAATGGCCTACTTACATAAAAATCTTCTTCCCAAAGGAGTTTATGGAGGGAATATTGTTACTCCCTTTTCAGTTTTCTCACCTCCTTCATTCATTTACTAATAAGAACTGAGCCCAAGAGTGTGCCAGACACTGGGGTAGATGTGAGCATGAGCAAAATCCAGACATTGACGGAGTCGGGGTAGCAGACCTTACGTCTCCAGCAGAGTGGTCTCCAAAAATCCCACCAAGTGCCACAAAAGGGGGAGCTAGCCACTGTCCCATCCACCACATCCAGTAGGAACCAGCCCAGGCTCCACCTGCTCCAGAACATCAGGTTACCTTCTTTCCCTGGAAGGTCAGAAGTGATAGCAAGAAAGCAGAGAGGAGGTTGTGGAGAGAGAAGAAGGGGCCTCCCATGTGGGCTTCTAGGTTTGAGGCAGGCCAGGCAGAGGCAGGAGGGAAACGGCTTATTCTGGACTGAAATGGAACTTCGATTAATATATTCGATTGGACATTTTGATTGAAGAGATTGTTCTCGTAAGTAAAGCTTCTGGATGACTTTAGTGCCTGCCCTAAAGGGTGGGGAAGGATGGCCTACAGAGCAATTTAATGAGATCTATGAAAAATAGTACCACCGCCTGATTATTTCATTATTGTTCATGGTACAGGAAGTGTAGGTCGCCTTGGCAAGAGTAATTTCACAGACTTTATCAAAATAACTCAACTCTTATGTTTCTAACTCACTTCAGTCCTCTTACCTTCATTGTATGATGGACCCAGAGCATATTTAGCTGCTGATGAAGAACTCCTTAGTTTATGTGCTTTTTTGCATTTTATTGAGATATTACATACTTCAAATAAAGGGCACTGAACATGAGTATAACTCAATGACTTTTTACCTATGAACACACCTGTACAACTCCCACCCTGAGCAAGAAATGGAACATTTCTGGCACTGGAGAGGCCCCTCCCAGTCAAGTGTCCCTCTTCCTGGGCATTACTCAGTTTTCTGTTACTTTTAGTATTGTTCTTATTGATATTATATACTTGTTATATGTAAGGATTAAGCCCTTTATCTGCCAATTACATTCATTTCCCCCAGTTTGTTCTTTTTAAAAAAAAATTTGTATAGTTGATTTACAGTGTTGTGTTAATTTCTGCTGTACAGCAAAGTGATTCAGTTATACGTATACTGAGTTGGCCATAAAGTTCATCTGGGTTTTTCTGTAACTTTTTGGCCAACCCAATATATACATTCTTTTTTATGTTCTTTTCCATTATGGTTTATCACAGGATATTAAATATAGTTCCCTGTGCTATACAATAGGACCTTGTTGTTTACCCATTCTATATATAATAGTTTGCATCTGCTAACCCCAAATTCCCAATCCATTCCTCTCCCACCTCCCCTCCCTCTTGGCAACCACAAATTTGTTCTCTATGTCTGTGAATCTGTTTCTGTTTTGTAGATAGGTTCATTTGTGTCACATTTTAGATTCCACGTATAAATGATATCATATGGCATTTGTCTTTCTCTTTCTGACTTACTTCACTTAGTATGATAATCTCTAGGTTCATCCATGTTGCTGCAAATGGCATTATTTCATTTTTTCTTATGGCTGAGTAATATTCCATTGTGTGTGTGTGTGTGTGTGTGTGTGTATATATATATATATATATATATATATATATATATATATATATATATATATTACCACATCTTCTTCATTCATAAATGTCCATCATAAATGTCGATGGGCATTTAGGTTGCTTCCATGTCTTGGCTATTATGAATAGTGCTTCTATTAACATAGGGGTGCATGTATCTTTTAGAATTATTATTTTGTCCAAGTATATGCCCGGGAGTGGGATTGCTGGATCATTCAGCAACTCTATTGTTAGTTTTTTGAGGAACCTCCATATTGTTTTCCACAGTGGCTGTACCAACTTACATTCCCACTAATAGTGTAGGAGGGTTCCCTTTCCTCCCTCTCCAGCATTTATTATTTGTAGACTTTTCAATGATAGCCATTCTGACAGGTGTGAGGTGGCACCTCATTGTAGTTTTGATTTGCATTTCTCTAATAATTAGCGATTTTGAGCATCTTTTCATGTGCCTATTGACCATCTGTATGTCTTCTTTGGAGAAATGTCTATTTAGATCTTCTACCAGTTTTTCGATTGGGTTGTTTTTTTGTTGTTGAGTTGTATGAGCTGTTTGCATATTTTGGAAATTAAGCCCTTGTCAATCACATCATTTGCAAATATTTTCCACCAGTCCGTAGGTTGTCTTTTCGTTTTGCTTATGGTTTCCTTTACTGTGCAAAAGCTTGTAAGTTTGATTAGGTCCCATTTGTTTATTTTTGCTTTTATTTCTATTACCTCCCCCAGTTTGCTCTTTTACTTTTAACATTGTGTATGATACTTTTAAAATTTATATTCATAAGGGTGTAAGTATGTATACATTTATAAGAGGGTTTTATATATACTTTATCATAGAAATATATACACACATATACACATACTCACACAGACCCTATTAGTCTTTTTATTAAAAAATATATTCTATAAGGCTATTTGTATGCTACTGTCTATTAGCTGCATGGTAGGGTATAAAAACAGGTCAACTTAAAAGGAGGCAGTTATGAGGTGACAGTGTCACTTTATAGTCATTCTTACTTGTATCCTTTACAAACTAGATTAACTACCATACGTGTATCAAGGAAAGGACAAAGAAAGGACAAAGCTAGTAAATTTTTATCATCTGCAACTGATTGTCAGAGTGAGAGAGTGCTTAGGGAAAACAACAGCTTTCAAAAATTCTAATATGAAGCCTATTGTATTTGAGTAGCCCAAAATAATCTTTTAAATGGAAAATAAATATTATTGTATAACCTTAAAAAATATATTCTATAACACTTTCTGAACACAATTAACAAATAAATGTAGCTTGGGGTATCAGACAGGAATTAGCAGCCCTCACAGCCCCACTCCGTAGTCACTCAGAGCAGCAGAGGTGAAAGTTCTTACGCCTCCAAAAGTCCTAGTAGGAGCTGAACCCAGGCCGTCTGTCCATGTTCCATGGATCCCGAGCAGAGGGGCCTTCAGGATCTTGTTGGAAAAGCAGGACGATGTGGGTAAGAGCACAGGCTTCAGAGTCAAAGTTGCCTGGATTGAAACCCTTCCCTATCGTGTGTCAGCAAACTGCTTCGCTCCCCCAGGCCTCCCTTTCTTCTATGAAGTGGGGATGGTGCTACTTACTCCACCCTGTGACTGTGAGGGGTTACGGAAGGTAACTCCTGTTAGAGTAACTGTTCTAGATGGATCCTCAGAACACTGCGGATGGCTGCTCTCGGTAGAGCCCTGTGAGGGTGCATCTGGGCTGCACCCAGGCTTTCAGACAAAATGCTATTACCCCTATTTGACCAGTGAAGCCGTTAGGTCTCAGGGAGGTTCGATCAGCACTGCCCAGTGAACTTTCTATAGCGGTGGAAATGTTCTACGTGCATAGCATCCAGAATAGTAGCCTCTGGCCCCGTGTGACTAGTGGCTACAGAATAACAAACACAGTTCCAGGCCACTCAGAAGTTCAGCAGTGAGCCAGACCCAGCTCTGACGTCTGGCTCAGAATTCTTTCCACGCTCCCCTGCAATGCCCCGTTCCTTGGAAGCAGGAACCTGATGGGTGGTCCCCGCTATGGCCCCAGTGAGCCTGCTGAAGGGGGACACACCCATACTGGGCTTATGTAGACAAAAGCAAAACCTTTATGTAACATTGGTGTTGGGGTTATAAATCTGACAGAGGAGATGATGGCTTTTTCCCAGTAAGGAAGCACAATGAGCATCCTTAGGTTTGGTTTGGGCCTGCAGCCCCAGGCCAGCGGTACAGTGGGAACATGCCCTGTTGACTTACTGAGGCAGAAAAGTGGGTGCTGCCGTGATGGCCAGTGCTTAGTGTGTTCAAAGACCTCAGGGATCAGGGTGTCCTAAAATGGGAGTTTATCATTTCATCTCTTCTGTTTCTTATTTTGACAGATGACAGGGGGCCCTTTAAAATTTTTTAATTTGTTGACGTTGCTTAGTAAAACGCAAAATCCAGCCTCAGATTAAAGCACTAAATTCAGATTTATCCTTTGCTGCAAATCTGAAACGGAGGTTGGACCAGGACAAGCACAGTACAGACTTTTGTTGTGGGCGGGAGAATGAAATGCATAAAAAAGAACCAGCTACTGAACAGGCAGCTCCCATCGCCTCGACGGACAGCTCTCTGCCTGCTTCCGGCCCTGTCCTCTCCTCGGGCTCAGCCCCCTCCTTGTCTATACCCGCTCCTACGAGTCTGCCGTGGAGGACTTACCCTGTCCGCATGCACTGCCCAGTGTCTGCTCCTGGGCCACAGATCTTCTTTCCACTCACAAGGCAGCCTTCAGAGTAGGGTTGCCTGATCTTGGAGTTTTCTCAGGAGAAAGAGTGCTTCCCTGTCCACAGTACTCTCTGCCACACGTGGGTGCTTCCTGACCTCACTCTCCTGAAGATGCCCAGGACTTTACAAACGCCCCGTTCCCGAATCCTCACCACAGCTGGATGAGATTTCCCCATGTCCACTCCCAGGGGAGATGTGCCCCTGGCACGAGCTGGGAGGAGGGGTGATGGGATTCCAGGCAAATGATCTCTGAGCCAGCCTGAGGTTTGAGATTGTCTTAGTTACAATATGGGACATACCATCTTTTACAAGAAATTGAAAACCTAACCCCCCACCTAGAAGGCAGTTTCCTCTCTGACGATGCATTCTGAATGACAGACTCCCAGTGTTTTCAAAACATTCTTTAACAATACTGTATTGTTAAGCAGTTTTCAAATACTAAGTCCTTTACTCCTCACTCCAGCCTTTTGAGAGAGGGAAGGTATAATCCCAGCTTTGTAGATGGGGAAATTGAAGGCTGGAGATGAAACAGTTTGCCCAAGATGATGCAGGTGGCAAGTGGCAGAACCAGGTTTCGCACCCGGGCTGCTGGCTGCCCAGCTCAGGCTCGTAACCAACCATCTCACAGCCTCCCCATCTCGCCGGCCAACGCTTGGGATGCAGACCGCTCAAAAGTGTAAAGTAAAAAGCCACTTCTGACTCAAAACAGTGAGCGTATCATATGTTAGCACTGACACTGCTTCCTCTAAGTCTTCTCTTAGAAAAGTTACTTTCGTCCTAGACTCTGTGTCACTTAGACAAAGGATTTGTATTTGCTAAAGGTTGACATGGGGCAGAGCCCTTTCTCCCTTCCAGAAACCACTGCAGTGCCTCCTGCGTTCAGACAGTGATTAACAGTCTCCGCCGGTCACTGGCCAGGGCAGGAGTTGGGGCTGGTGCTGTCCACGGTCACAGGTCAGAAAACCCCCGCTATTCTCCAGGCCTCGGGACCCCAGACCCCACTATCCTAGGTGGATCGGGATGCAGCCCCACCGCTCAGGGGCCCCTAAGTACAAGGAGGCTTCTGGGCCTTCCCCTGCCAGTGGGTTCTGGGGGGAGGGTGCCGGGAACAAGAAGAGAGAATTCAGTCACAATGTGACATGCTGGCAGCTATGAAAAATTTATTTTTAATGATAAATTAGTCATCTACTGCTTCAACCTTGCAAATGCTTTTATAAAAATCACCAAATGGGAATATAATCCGTGGGCCACATACCTTTTATATTAGTCTCGTCCTTATTAATTGGTCCCCATTTGCTTCTAGCTGGCCACACCGCCACCGTTGACCTCTGAATGCCTAAGCTATGAAATCTCAAACATCCACCAGGTACAAACCAGCGTTAGTTCACAAGCTCAGACTTCCCACGAAGGCAGCCAAAATGAAATAGGGAATGCTCTCTTTAGTTTAATTAGGACAGCAACTTAAAGTCCTTTTGGCTCCTCCTGATTTCCTGGACACATAGGCTGGTACTTATTTTCACCTGTGTAGTATTTGATCCTGCTGGGTTTTGTTGTTGTTGTTTTTGACATTGTTCTCTCCTCCCCTCAGAATAGCATCACATTTCACTTTAATTTCTGGATCAAAAAGGACTCACGTGAGGAGAGAAATCTGGAAACCTGAATTCTAGTCTGATCCCAGTATGTGCTGACTGTAAATTTGTAAAATTGGCCTAATGATCTGTATGGGGTTCTTCTGCAGAAAAGAATGATTTGTCAAATTGTTCTAGAAAATATAAAATATAAGAAGCTATTATCTGATAAATATGGGTTCTCTTTATTTTTTTTTTAAATCTTGAAGACAGATCCTAACTCTTTTTCTCTGGTCCAAGCAAATAACCAAGTAAGAAGATCCTAGTTCCTTGAACTGCTTACCAGAGCTTTTTCTTATCTTTTATGCATCCCTACTGTTATCCTTTAAACTCTCCTTAAGCTTTCCATGCCTGTCTTTTAAAAAATGCTTGGCAAGACATTTACAACAGGATTTATTCAAGTCAGTGTGAAATAGAATTAAGAGTTTAAGAAACCCGTGTCTTAAATGGAACTTACTTTCAGTTTCCATTAGTTGCTGAGACAGAAATTTAGTTTTCCCTTTAGAACTAGTGGGATTCTTTAACCTTTTGTGGATGGAGTTTATTGACAGAGAAAATGCGGAGAAGCACACGTGGGATTTTATGTACTTTGATAGCTTCTTATCTCTGCTGTAAGAGTTTTCTGATGAAAGTGCCATAGGGGGTCCTCATTTTCCCCAGTGTGCATTCTGCATGCTCATAATCACTCTTGGACCTTGGAAGCGTTTCTGGAGACCATGGCGTGCAGTCGAGTCCTCAGGACTAGCAACCCTCCATCCCTTTAAGTCACCTTAGGACTCCAAGGAGCCCGCTTAACGTTGGTACATCAAATTGTTCATTCAGGTCCAAGGTGTTGTCTCACCTGCTGCCATTTCCTTTGTGTTTCTCTCCTCTCCACTCTGCTCCCAGTCTGTCACCAACCTATG
Organism: Balaenoptera borealis; assembly: GCF_965194805.1. Taxonomy (NCBI): domain Eukaryota; kingdom Metazoa; phylum Chordata; class Mammalia; order Artiodactyla; family Balaenopteridae; genus Balaenoptera; species Balaenoptera borealis. The sequence goes on from NC_138867.1 coordinate 66,016,148, forward strand.
TTTCATCTCCTGGTGTAAAGTTTCTCTCTGGATGGATGTCAAAGGTTCTAATACTACCACATTCCTATGACTCTGAGTCTCTTCTCTGTGGGGAAAACCTACCAGCTGTTTATCAGTTTTTTCCCCTCTCATGAATCCAGGAAGGGAGAACAAAGCGTAGCTTAGAGAACACATTCTAGCATTTTCCTAAGGCTTTTATTCGAGTTAAATTTTCTTGGCATGTGGCATTAATTAACTAAGAAGTTTACAAAATCAGGCTTAAAACCAGGCCCTTCATGGACATATATACACTACCAAATGTAAAATCGATAGCTAGTGGGAAGCAGCCACATAGCACAGGGAGATCAGCTCAGTGCTTTGTGACCACCTAGAGGGGTGGGATAAGGGAGGGTGGGAGGGAGAGACGCAAGAGGGAGGATATATGGGGATATATGTATATGTATAGCTGATTCACTTTGTTATGAAGCAGAAACTAACACACCATTGTAAAGCAATTATATTCCAATAAAGACGTTAAAAAAAAAACCCAAACAAACAAACAAAAAAAACCAGGCCCTTCCAAACTCTTCTTTCTCCCTCCAATCCTTGCCATTGTCTTGAAAGCTACAATCCATATCAATTAACCACCTATCTAGAAACCAATGGAAAACACAGCATGTGGAAAAATTCTCTTTTTTTCTGATGAATGCTTTTTAAACAGGCTGATTCTCTTTTGAACCTTAAAGATGTAAGCTTGGGAGCTATCTGATTTCAAGGTTGTAGGGCAATATTTAAAATTCTTATACACACAGCTCTTCAGGTCCAGAGGCTGAATTTTAGCAAGTCATTCACATGCAGAGTCATTTGTTAGAAAATGATCAAACAAATGATTTTCTGCATGGCTTTTTCCTTCTCGCTGAGTTGGTGTCATTCCTTGCCATTTGCCTCTTCCCAGTTATTTTTGTTCTGACATAGCTTCCACACTTTGCATTGTGCCTTCTCCTCGCGTAGCCTCCCACTTCACATCTGCTAAACTAATTTCCCAAACTGCCAGTTTAAGAAGAATTAGGTAGCTTATTACCACTTGTCTCGAAGTTAAGAACCCTTCCCAGGAACTTTTATCCATTCATCCAACAAATATTTGAGGGCCCACCAGGAGCACCCATGCTTACCAGATTTGGGGTTTAATTATATCTGGATTTTACTACCTTTTCCTGGTACATAATAAGCTCCTACATGACAGTCAGGCACACATTTCCTATCTATCCTGTCCCTCTTTGAAGATTCTAAATCTTATGAGTAATTAATAACTCGTAAGTGTTGAACAGGTATTGGAAAGTTTAGAATTACTATGGTATTGCTTTGTAGGGTTTCCTTCCAAACTTAATGCCCTTCCTTAAAATTTTCAGTTAGACTGTTCTTTTTTTTTTTTTTTTTAAACGATTTTTTTGATGTGGACCATATTTTTTGAAAGTCTTTATTGATTTTGTTACAATATTGCTTCTGTTTTATGTTTTGATTTTTTGGCCGCAAGGCATGTGGGATCTTATCTCCCCCACCAGGGATCGAACCCGCACCCCCTGCATTGGAAGGCAAAGTCTTAACCTCTGGACCGCCAGGGAAGTCCCAGGCTGTTCTTTTTATAGTGCAGACAAAACCAAATTTTATAGTGGTTAAAATATTTTTGTAGTTCGGTGATGAGAAATGCTGGAACACTCTACCGTTCACTTTTCCAGTGAGAAACCCCAATTCAGAGTCAAGGTTGCCCAGAGGTGGTGAGAAGGCGGGCAAACCAGGGTGGTGGCAGGTAGACATGGCCAGGCAGGTAATGGGCAGGGTCCCCCATACCAGCTTTCAGCCAGCACAGTTCCCCCTGGGATCAGGTGTCAACATTAAAGTTCTAAAGGAAGTTTCCCCTCCCCAGAAGAGCTGAAAACCACACTGTTTTAGAGGCTTGTTATTTTATTTTATTTTTTTAAATTTATTTTATTTATTTATTTATGGCTATGTTGGGTCCTCGTTTCTGTGTGAGGGCTTTCTCTAGTTGTGGCAAGCGGGGGCCACTCTTCATCGCGGTGCGCGGGCCTCTCACTATCGCGGCCTCTCTTGTTGCGGAGCACAGGCTCCAGACGCGCAGGCTCAGTAATTGTGGCTCACGGGCCTAGTTGCTCCGCGGCACGTAGGATCCTCCCAGACCAGGGCTCGAACCCGTGTCCCCTGCATTGGCAGGCAGACTCTCAACCACTGCGCCACCAGGGGAGCCCGAGGCTTGTTATTTTTAGTTCATTAACATCCAGGGGAGATCGTAGATTTGCGTAGATTTGGGAAGATTGGTCAGCATCTTTGCCTCAGTTTCCCATTTGACAAACTGGCCCGGATCTAACCTAAATCTACACACAATTTCAATTAAAATTGTCATCTTCTGTAGTCAAGAAGGCAGGAAACAGTAGGCTGCTTTTCCTTTTCTTGAAAATCATTAAGTCAAACCTTAGGCTCTTATTTTTGAGCCTAACACATCCTAAGCCCCTTCTTTATGAGTCTTTCGGTCTAGGTATTAAAATTTATGGGGTTTTACTCCACTCTGCAGTATTTCCACTTTCCTTTTAAAAACTCTGGCCACTGTTAGGAATACACTGTACTGATTACAGTGAGAAAATTACTCTCATAATTCTCTTTACCCTCAAACTGTGTTTATTGAATCAGCCTTTCCCAATGTCCTAGAGTTCCCTTGGCCATATGTAGTATATTATAATTATTACCCTGCTCTCCTGAAAGAATGAAGGTAATTTCCAAGGTGTCTAAACTATCAACAGGGGTTAGTTTTAAAGTGCTAGAGAATCTGATTTATTGCCTCACAGATGATTTTTCTGTTCTATAGTCTAGTCTTATTCATACAAACCTCAGTCTCAGGATCTGTGTCTCAAAAGGTTGTTAGTATAGGTGGGAGATAGTTCCAGGCTCAGCACGGTAACCAGCTACTGTTCGGATGTGTCTTTCAGCCCAAGCCACCAGTGCTTCTTCAATGATAACCACTGTTTCTGGAGAGTCCTTATGTAGCAGTTAAAAGCTCAGGCTTCAGCTGACACTGCCCAGGTTTGTGTCCTGGGTCTGCCACTTGCTACCTGTGCGACTTTGGACAAGATACTTAAAGTCTCTGTACTTTGGCTCCCTCATATGTGAAATGGGAATAATAATGATTGTAACTGTGTTGCTATTGAGGGTTGAATTAGATAATAGGGTGGTTAGAATATCATCTAGCGTGTGGCAAACTCTCACTAAGTCTCAGTTATGATAATTACCTCAGGAGTTGTTCACTAACCTAGAGAAAATATTGACTCTCCTAATCATTTTTGAATGTGTTTGAGTAGAGTCTATAAAATCTTGGTAAAATATCCTTATGTTCCAATAGCTTACCTCTCCAGGGGGATTCTCGCATCATCGGTTGGTAACTTTTTGTTCCTAAGCGTTTGCTGTGTGCCACATTCCACTCTTGGACACTCTGCTTAAGCTGTCACCTCTTTACAGGGGGTTTCCAGACCTGCCCCTCTCCTAAGACTCAGTCAGGCACCAGGGTCTCACCTGCTTTTAGATGCTCCCCCTTTTTTTTTTTTTTAATAAATTTATTTTTGGCTGCGTTGGGTATTCGTTGCTGCACGTGGGCGTTCTCTAGTTGTGGTGAGCGGGGGCTACTCTTCGTTGCGGTGCACAGGCTTCTTATTGTGGTGGCTTCTCTTGTTGAGGAGCACAGGCTCTAGGCGCACGGGCTTCAGTAGTTGTGGCATGCAGTCTCAGTAGTTGTGGCTCGCAGGCTCTAGAGCGCAGGCTCAGTAGTTGTGGCGCACAGGCTTAGTTGCTCCGTGGCATGTGGGATCTTCCCGGACCAGGGATCGAACCCGTGTCCCCTGCATTGGCAGATGGATTCTTAACCATTGCGCCACCAGGGAAGCCCGGGATGCCCCCCTCTTAAAGCCCCTCTCCCTGGATTTCATTGGTTAGTATCTCCTCCATTCGCCCAGCCTTCTGTTGGTTGTTCTGTGTCTCCCCCAGAGCCCTAGGTATTGAGGTGCTCAGTAATTGCTGAAAGAACACGAGCTATAGTCTCCTATTTAGAGACTGAAATGTAAAAGTCTCACATTTTCTGGGCTCTGCCTCTTTGAAAACAGGGTGGTTTCTTTTTTCCAGTCTTCAGCCTCCTCATCCCTGCTTGATGAATTGGAAAACGAAAACTAACCTAAGTAAGCTGTTGCTGGGATAACTGCAGGCCCTCTTGGGTGCCGTGGGGTTCACTCATCTTACCCCGAAGCTCCCTGGCTCGGGCCCGGCTCGCTCTACACCGCCCGCGGGTCCGGGAAAGGCGCTGCCGACTCCCGACGAGCCAGGCGACCCAGGAGCGCCACCTTGTGGGCGCCTTGCTTGCTGACTTTGCCAAGGAGCCGGTGTTCCTCCACCACCCAGTATTCTGGTTTCCCATTTCAGGACCTGGGGAAATGTAGCCAAAAATGAGATTCTAGATAATTACAAAATGGCGGTCAGGCAGACGTACTGTGAATAATCTACCTCTGGGTTTAAATAGGGCAAGTGCCTTTTAGCTGATTCAGATTTCTTTTCATTGAGTAGTAGGTACTATGTTTTTAACAGGGATTTTTGAACGGCCAATTCTGGATTTTACATGCACTGGTGAAAAAAGAAAAATTTACGTTCTAAGTTGTACATCACAGGATTCAGATTGTTATCAGTTTCTGAGTTGTTTTTTGCATGAATTTTTTTTAATGACAAACTTTTGTTACTCAAAGTGTGACCAGCAAAACCCAGGAACTCGTTAGAAAATTAGAGTCTCAGTCCCCATTCCAGACCTGGTGCACCGGAATCCGCGGTGATTCGTGGGCACGTGACAGTTTGCGAAGCGCAGGTGGAAGTAAGGTGGAAGATCTGTGCTCTTGTCCCCGCGCGGCCGCGTCCTTGTGTGCCTCATCTCACCCCACGTGATCACATTCTGTCAGCCTCAGCCGCCTGGGTGTGAAACTGGATCTTAGTTCCCGCCTTACCTGCCCCTGGGTCGGCTGAGGAAGAGCTGAAATCATATACAGAAGGTCACTTTGAACGTGATAAAAGCCTGTGCAAGTGTAAAGGAAAATTATGAGTGAGAATTCTTACATTTCATAGTCAGCCATCATTAGCTAATCTACTTCATATTAGCTACATCCTCAGCAAAGCGAGTATTCACCTGTAACCGTTTGTTGTGCTTCAGATAGTGTCTGGGCAGATTTCACCAAGTTTGCAAAGGTCTCTCTTAGGCTAGTCTTCCCAGAGCTCAGAATAATCAAATTACATTCTGTTTTCTTTAACAAGACCTTTCACAGAATTTGCCTTCCTGGGGTCTCAGAAGCATTCCTCCTGTTGAGCCCAGGTTGGGACACAGTAGGTGCTTGGGGATGCTTGTTGATTAAACCACTAATTAGCCCCCAACAAGGTCCAAACACTGGCTTGATGTCCTTCACACTAATCCATTTATGATAATCAGATTATTTGCATCATTGAGAGATTCAATATAGCTACAGGACTCAATCATCTCAATAATAAATATCAAATATTCATTAAGCAAAGACTCCTGGTGGCTGAGAAATCCTTTGGTAGTGCATGAAGATTGAAGTAGGTGAGATCATTAACTGTTTATAAACATCATTCCCATTACCTTTGAAATTGGGGGGTGGGGACAAAGGAAAAGAGCGGCAGCAAGGTATTACTCTCTCCTCCTCGCATACATTTTAAAAGAATAGCAATAACCAAGAAGCTGTTGGACAATAAGTAGGTGAAATTTTAGGAAAATTTATCAGCTGAAGGTGTTGCCTGGGGCCCTAGTGGCTCCTGTTCTCGAAGAAATGGTACTGATTGTCAAACAGTGAAAGTGAAATATTGAGAAAAATGAATGACACTGTTCTCCACCAACCTGAGGCTCACAAATATTCAGTTCAAGTTAAGTTAGACTTTTGCATTGTCTACAATTTGTGGAATTATGGACTTTATGCTCCTAATTTACTAAATATAGTAAAAGTATGCTGTTTTCTTTTTATTGGATCCATTGCAATTAGCAATATTCTCTCTAATCATTTAAAAGAATTCAGAATGTCAGTGCTTCAAAATTAGTTTTCCTAAAGTTAAAATGTACTTATAATAGGTAACTTTATATAGGAGGGAAAATAAACCCTCATGCCTGCATGTACAAAGATCGTCTGTCAGAGTCAGATCTTGAAAGCAAGTCATGGCAGCATTCAGTTCACCTCTGAATACCTGACAATCCCAGGATGCTGCCAGTATGCTGTTGGTATTTTATGAGAATGCATGTAATAAAAGAACTACAACTTTACCTTTTTATTAACTTTTTACTTTGAAAATTTTCAAATCAAGAGAAAATGTCAGAATTAAACAAAGTGCACGGATACACATCTGGAATCACTGATAGTTCACATGTTTACCACATGTGTGTTCTCCCTCCCTCTCCTTTTCTCTCTCACATTCTCTCTCTCCTCCCCTCACCCCAACAAAGAACGAGGACCTGCTCTGAAACAGCCCCGGCAAAATGATCAAATTCAGGACCATTTAACATGGATAGGATGCTCTCAACTAGTACATAGTTCTGACTCAGTTTTTGCTGGTTGTCCCAGTAATGCCCTGTGTAGCAGTTCCCCCTCGATCCCGGATCTAATCCAGGCTCACCTGTTGCATTTAGCTCTGGTCCCTTTGGTGTCCTTTAAACTGGACCAGTTTCTCAGTTTCTCTTTGTCTTTGATGACATTAACATTTTTGGAGTGTGCAGGTCAGTGCTTCCTCGCAATGCAGGTGAGAGATTATGCGACAAAAATACTAAGTGATGATTCTTCACGGAACATTACACTAGTGGTTGCATGATGTTGGTTTGCTCCATTACTGGTGATGGCAACTCTGATCACTTGGTTCAGGTGGCATCTGTCAGATTCTTCCTTTGTAATTAATAAATAATCTCTAATGGTAGCATTGTTGGGGGGAGTACTCTGACACTATTAATTCTGTTTCCCCATAAATTTCAGCATCTATTCATGATCCTTACCCGATCAGTTATTACTGCTTTAGTCAAAAATGGTGATTTTCTAACTCTTATATTCCTTTGCGTTTATTGGAAGTCCACTGTAAAGAATAGTTTTCTCTTCCGCCCTCTTTATGTATTTCTCTATTTATGTATTTGTTTGTGGGCATCAGTAGGGACTTGCAGGTGGTTTTGATTCAGGTGGTTATTACTTATTACTCTCATTAATCATTTTGGTGTTCATATGGTCCCAACTTTGCTGGGTGGGTACCCTTTCAACCTCACTCCTGTGTTTGTTTGACATGGCCCCATTGGTGTGTATCATTTATTCTTTAGCATATCTGTACTGAAGTTCTTCATTCAAATCACTGCCCAAATGACAGATTTTATTCTTGCAAAAATCTTTTTTTTAGCTATTGCTATGCCCCAGTTACTGATCTTACTCACGGACCAATGGGAAACCAGACAATTAAATCAGCCCTTATAGTACAGTAAGTTATGATAGGTTGTACCATGGGAACACCAAGGAAAAGCTCTTTATCCCACTCGGTCAACTTAAGAAGGCTCCTGGGAGAAAATGTATCACCTCCTAGAGCTGAGAGATGAATAGAAATAAACCTGGGGGGAGGCAGTGTTCCAGGCTAAGGGGCACACATGTCTCTTTGAGGAATTCCTATCCCCCAGGGAGCCTAGTGGCAGGGCCCCATCCCAAACCAACTAAGTCAGAATCTCTGGAGGGGGAAGGGTCTAGGGCCCATACATTTTAATTTCCATAAATTTGTCACGAGGAACGGTGTCATGGAGCTAAACCCTTCAAAACTAAAATTTAAAAAGATCCATTTCATCTTATAGGATTTTGAACTCAACAACGAACTAAAGATGAACGTCCTAAACTTGCTAGAAGAAGTTTTGCGAGACCCAGATCTTCTTCCCCAAGAACGGAAAGCCACAGCGAATATCCTGAGGTAAAGGCAGTTGTAGGTGCCTATTAATCACACTGGTTGATTTGTGCTGTGTTCATAGAAAATAAGATCTTGTCAAACCAGAAGGATGTATATTAGACTCCTGAGGGGCAGCAGGGATTCTGTCCTCACTGGGAAAGCTGCCTCGGGAAGACTTCAGACTGGGTGACATAACTTGTGTGCAGTACAATCGCTCCTGTTTGTGTGGGCAGATGGTGGTTTACTGTAGAACCAAAAGCCTGAAGATCCTCTCCTGCAGGTCCAGCAGGCATTGCAGAGGTGTTTTTTCCTCATGTGGGTTCTAAATGTCTATTACAAGCTCATGTATATGAGCGGGGTTGTAGTGTTTCTGCGGGAGTCTTGTGCACCTGGCTTGTGGATATGCCGCCATAGAGCAGCTATGCGTTTTCTTCAGCTTGTTTCACTGGTCCTGGACCAATTTTACCATCAGCTTCTTAGGTGGAGATTTCCACATCAGGTAGGTTGTATAAATTTGGACCCCACACTTCAGTGTGACAAAGTCTTGTACTTCAGGTTTCCCACTAGAGGCTGCTTGTGTCTGTCATTACACCAAGCATCCAAGCAGGTAACAAACTTTCTTATAGCTTCTCGAACAGATGGGTGGATTTTTTCCAGTCCACTCTACATGAAGAGGGCAGCCATCCATGTCTCTGTGTGGACATTTCAGTTACAGCTTTCCACCTCACTATATGTCTGTCCCTACTCGGGGTGGAAAGCCCAGCCCCTATCTGCCAGGGCCTGGTACTCCTTCACCGTTCTGATTTCTACTTTCCCTCTTCATTTGCAACCTCTGGAAAGACCCCTTCCTTTCTTCTATGCTCAACTCTATTGTTGTTTCTTCGTTTTCCAGAATGATTGTGTGTAGAGGGGAGTCCAATTTAGCTCAATCCACCATGCCTTTGGAGGCCCCTCCCTGATGCAGCAATGCCAGATTCTGGTCTGTACCATTTTAGCAATTGGCCTACAAGTCATTCTTAGTCCCATTAGCTCAAGATCCCATAGCCAGACCCTTCTTTGGTCTGTGGGCTATTATGGGTTGAATTGTGTCCCCCTCAAAAGTATGTTGAGGTCCTAACCCTCAGTACCTGAGAATATGACCTTATGTGGAAATAGGGCTATTGCAGATGTACTTAGTTAAGGTGAGGTCATACTGGAGGCAGGCAAGCACCTAATCCAATGTGAGTGGTGTCCTTATAAGAAGATGCCCGTGGGAAGACAGAGGGAGACACAGAGAGAAGGCCATGTGAAGGTGGAGCAGAGATTGGAGTGATGCAGCTGCAAGCCAAGGAATGCCAAGAATTGGCTGGCAAACCACCAAAAGCTGGGAAAAGGCAAGGAAGGATTCCTCTACAGGTTTCAGAGAGAGCATGGCCCTGCGGACACCTTGACTTTGGACTTCAAGCCTCTAGAACTCTAAGACAATGAATTTCTGTTGTTTCAAGCCGCCTAGTTTGTTGTACTTGTTTAGGACAACCCTAGGAAACTATTAAGAGCCTTTGTCACTTTTTCCATCCTATGAAACATCTAAGTGAGCTTAGGGACTCAGTTACTATGTTTATTTTCAGATTTTAAAATTCTAAATACATCTTCAGATAAAGCCTGATATCGGTGGATGAGTGGTCATATCTGTGAGTGATTGCTGTTCCTCTATTCTCCACATGAACAGTTGATTATCCTCCTTGTATTTAAAACATTGATAATTAAAAGCTAGGTTCTGGAAGTGTGTGCCCCTAGGAACGTCTGACTAAATAGCTGGCAGGGAAATGGGGGTGGGGTGGGGCTCAGACTGGGAAAGGCTGTCAGGATTGGCCAGTTTGAGGCCCTCATGTTGCCTGTCCTATCACAGCACCCATGCCAGATATCACCAATCAATCCTGAGCGCTTTCTTCCTGCACCCGCAGGCGAGCTCAGAACTCAGCCGATTGGCACTACTACTTCAGATGAAACTTACTTACCATCTCAGGTCTTTATTATTCATCAGGCTTAAGATGTACAAATTCTTTTTGCTGAGTAAGTGACCTGAGAATTAGAAGTGTAAGACTGATAAGAAATGGAAATTTTAGTAGATGGTACAGCCTGGGAGTGTAACACCTAGCAGAGTCTGATTCTAACTTTTGCAGGATGTCACAGGTTTAAATCTTTGCTCAGCCACTAATAGCTGTCAAGTTTCTTAATCAATCTCAACCTCATTTTCCTCGTTTATAAAGTGGAGCTATCAATACCTTCCTCATTGGGTTGTTGTGAAAATCACATGATGTAATATGTGTAAAGAGGTTAACACAATGCCTGAAACATAATTAGTACTCATATTACTGCTACAGGTGTTGTTATTATTATTATTAGAAAGCACTGACAGTAGCTCTTGGGAAAAATAGTTTCTGCCATCAAGCCAATACAGCCCAAGTAAAACCAGGCTACATCTTTGTCAAACTCAACTTTCCTTAGGCTTCATTACCTTGTCTATAGAAAAGAAATGATAATAACTTTAAAAACCTATAATGGATTATAATGTGGAAAAATATTGAATCGTGCTGTACACCTGAAACTAACACAATATTGTAAATCAACTACACTTCAATTAAAAAAAACTAATTTAGTATTGCACAACAATATTAAATAAATAAACAAGTGAATGCAATTAAAAAAATCATTCAAATGTACACTTTAATCTGAGTCCAAACCACTGGACTAACAGAGAACCTCTGACTCCAGGGACTATTCATCGGAGTGAGGTCTCACAGAGGTCCTCATCTCAACACCAAGCCCCAGCTCTACCCAATAGCCTATAAACTCCAGTCTTGGAAGCCTCAGGCCAAACAACCAGTAAGACAGGAACACATCCAACTCATAAAAAAAAAAAAAAGAGAGAGAGCAAGAAAATATGTCACAGATGAAGGAACAAGGTAAAAACCTACAAGACCAAATAAATGAAGAGGAAATAGGCAATCTACCTGAAAAAGAATTCAGAGTAATGATTGTAAAGATGATCCAGAATTTCGGAAATAGAATGGAAGCATGGATTGAGAAAATGCAGGAAATGTTTAACAAAGATCTAGAAGAACTAAAGAACAAACAAACAGAGATGAACAACACAATAACTGAAATGAAAAATAGACTAGAAGGAATCAATAACAGAATAACTGAGGCAGAAGAATGAATGAGTGAGCTGGAAGACAAAATGGTGGAAATAACTGCCAAGGAGCAGGATAAAGAAAAAAGAATGAAAAGAATTGAAGACAATCTCAGAGACCTCTGGGACAACACTAAATGCACCAACATTCAAATTATAGGGGTCCCAGAAGAAGAAGAGAAAAAAAAAGGGGCTGAGAAAATATTTGAAGAGATTATAGTTGAAAACTTCCCTAACATGGGAAAGGAAATAGTCACCCAAGTCCAGGAAGCACAGAGAGTCCCATACAGGATAAACCCTAGGAATAACACACCAAGACACATATTAATCAAACTAACAAAAATTAAATTCAAAGAAAAAATATTAAAAGCAGCAAGGGAAAAACAAAAAATAACATACAAAGGAATCCCCATAAGGTTATCAGCTGATTTTTCAGTGGAAACTCTGCAGGTCAGAAGGGAGTGGCAGGATATACTTAAAGTGATGAAACAGAAAAACCTACAACCAAGATTACTCTACCCAGCAAAGATCTCATTCAGATTTGATGGAGAAGTCAAAAGCTTTTCAGACAAGCAAAAACTAAGAGAATTCAGCACCACCAAACCAGCTTTACAACAAATGCTAAAGAAACTTCTGTAAGCAGGAAACACAAGAGAAGAAAAAGACTCACAAAAACAAACGCTAAACAATTAAGAAAATGGTAATAGGAACATACATATCGATAATAACCTTGCATGTGAATGGATTAAATGCCCCAACCAAAAGACACAGACTGGCTGAATGGATACAAAAACAAGACCCACATATATGCTGTCTACAAGAGACCCACTTCAGACCTAGGGACACATACAGACTGAAAGTGAAGGGATGGAAAAAGAAATTCCATGCAAATGGAAATCGAAAGAAAGCTGGAGTAGCAATACTTGTATCAGATAAAATAGACTTTAAAATAAAGACTGCTACAAGAGATAAGGAGGGACACTACATAATGATCAAAGGATCAATCCAAAAGAAGATATAACAATTATAAATGTTTATGCACCCAGCATAGGAGCACCTAAATACCTAAGGCAAATGCTAACAACCATGAAAGGAGAAATTGACAGTAACACAATAATAGTAGGAGACTTTAACACCCCACTTACACCAATGGACAGATCATCCAAACAGAAAATAGAAAAGGAAACACAAGCTTTAAATGACACAATAAAACAGATAGATCTCATTGATATTTGTAGAACATTCCACCCAAAAGTGGCAGAATACACTTTCTTCTCAAGTGCCACGGAACATTCTCCAGGATAGATCACATCTTGGGACAAATCAACCTCAGTAAATTTAAGAAAATTGAAATCCTATCAAGAATCTTTTCTGACAACAATGCTGTGGGATTGGAAATCAATTACAGGAAAAAAACTGTAAAAAACACAAATACATGGAGGCTAAACAGTGTGCTACTAAATAACCAAGAGATCACTGAAGAAATCAAAGAAGAAATTAAAAAATACATAGAAACAAATGACAACAAAAACACAACTACCCAAAACCTATGAGATGCAGCAAAAGCAGTTCTAAGAGGGAAATTTATAGCAATTCAATCTCACCTCAAGAAAAAAGAAAAATCTCAAATAAACAATCTAACCCTACACTTAAAACAACTAGAGAAAGAAGAACAAAGAAAACCCAAAGTCAGTAGAAAGAAAGAAATCATAAAGATCAGAGCAGAAATAAATGAAATAGAAACAAAGAAAACAATACCAAAGATCAATAGAACTAAAAGCTGGTTCTTTGAGAAGATAAACAAAATTGATAAACCCTTAGCCAGACTCATCAAGAAAAAAAGGGAGAGGATGCAAATCAATAAAATTAGAAATGAAAAAGGAGAAATCACAACTGACACTGCAGAAATACAAAGGGTTATAAGAGACTACTACAAACAACTATGTGCCAATAAAATGGACAACCATGAAGAAATGGACAAATTTTTGGAAAGGTACAATTTTCCAAGACTGAACCAGGAAGAATTAGAAAATATAAACAGACCTATCTCAAGTAATAAAATTGAAACCGTAATTAAAAATTTTCCAACAAACAAAAGTCCAGGACCAGATGGCTTCACAGGCGAATTCTATCAAACATTTAGAGAAGAGCTAACACCCATCCTTCTCAAACTCTTCCAAAAAATTGCAGAGGGAGAAACACTCCCAAATTCATTCTACAAAGCCACCAACACCCTGATACCAAAACCAGAAAAGATATCACAAAAAAAGAAAATTATAGACCAATATCACTGATGAACATAGATGCAAAAATCCTGAACAAAATACTAGCAAACAGAATCCAACAACACATTAAAAGGATCATACACCATGATCAAGTGGGATTTATCCCAGGGATGCAAGGATTCTTCAATATACGCAAATCAACCAATGTGATACACCACATTAACAAAGTAAGGAATAAAAACCATATGATCGTCTCAGTAGATGCAGAAAAAGCTTCTGACAAAATTCAACACCGATTTATGATAAAAACTCTGCAGAAAATGGGCACAGAGGGAACCTACCTCAACATATAAAGGCCACATATGACAGACCCACAGCAAGCATCATACTCAATAGTGAAAAACTGAAAGCATTTCCTCTAAGATCAGGAACAAGACAAGGATGTCCACTCTCGCCAGTCTTATTCAACATAGTTTTGGAAGTCCTAGGCACAGCAATCAGAGAAGACAAAGAAATAAAAGGAATACAAATCGAAAAAGAAGTAAACCTGTCACTGTTTGCCAATGACATGATATTATACATAGAAAATCCTAAAGATGCCACTGGAAAACTACTAGAACTAATCAATGAATTTGGTAAGGTTGCAGGATACAAAATTAATGCACAGAAATCTCTGGCATTCCTATACACCAACAATGAAAAATCAGAAAGAGAAATTAAGGAAACACTCCCATGTACCACTGCAACAAAAAGAATAAAATACCTAGGAATAAACCAGCCTAAGGAGGTGAAATACTTGTACTCAGAAAACTATAAAACACTGATGAAAGAAATCAAAAATGACATTAAACAGATGGAGAAAGATACCATGTTCTTGGATTGGAAGAATCAATATTGTGAAAATGACTATTCTACCCAAAGCAATCTACAGATTCAATGCAATCCCTATCAAACTATCAATGGCATTCTTCACAGAATTAGAACAAAAAATCTTACAATTTGTATGGAAATACAAAAGACCCCGAACAGCCAAAGCAATCTACATATTCAATGCAATCCCTATCAAACTATCAATGGCATTCTTCACAGAATTAGAACAAAAAATCTTACAATTTGTATGGAAATACAAAAGACCCTGAACAGCCAAAGCAATCTTGAGAAAGAAAAACAGAGTTGGAGGAATCAGGCTCCCCGACTTCAAACTGTACCACAAAGCTACAGTAATCAAGACAGTATGGTACTGGCACAAAAACAGAAATATAGATCAGTGGTACAGGATAGAATGCCCAGAGATAAACCCAAGCACATGTGGGCACCTAATTTACAACAAAGGAGGCAGGAACATACAATGGAGAAAAGGCAGCCTCTTCAATAAGTAGTGCTAGGAAAACTGGACAGCTACATGTAAAAGAATGAAATTAGAACACTACCTAACACCATACACAAAACTAAACTCCAAATGGATTAAAGTCTTAAATGTAAGACCAGACAATATAAAACTTTTAGAGGAAAACAGGAAAAACACTCTTTGACATAAACCACAGCAAGATCTTTTTTGACCCACCTCCTAGAGTAACAGAAATAAAAACAAAAATAAACAAATGGGACTTAAACTTAAAAGCTTTTGCACGGCAAAGGAAACCATAAACAAGACAAAAAGACAACCCTCAGAATGGGAGAAAATATTTGCAAATGAAACAACAGACAAAGGATTAATCTCCAAAATACACAAACAGCTCATGGAGCTCAATATCAAAAAAGCAAACAATCCAGTTAAAAAATGCACGGAAGACCTAAATAGACATTTCACCAAGGAAGACATACAGATGGCCAAGAGGCACATGAAAAGATGCTCAGCATCACTAATTATTAGAGAAATGCAAATCAGAACTACAGTGAGGTATCACCTCACGCCAGTCAGCATGGCCATTATCAAAAAAGCTAGAAACAATAAATGCTGGAAAGGGAGTGGTGAAAAGGGAACCCTCCTGCACTGTTGGTGGGAATGTAAATTGATACAACCACTATGGAAAACAGTATGGAGGTTCCTTTAAAAACTAAAAATAGAACTACCACATGACCCAGCAATCCCACTACTGGGCATATACCCTGAGAAAACCATAATTCAAAAAGAGACATGTACCACAATGTTCATTGCAGCTCTATTTACAATAGCCAGGACATGGAAGCAACCTAAATGTCCATCAACAGATGAATGGATAAAGAAGATGTGACGCATATATACAATGGAATAATACTCAGCCATAAAAAGAAACAAAATTGAGTTATTTGTAGTGAGGTGGATGGACCTAGAGTCTGTCATACTGAGTGAAGCAAGTCACAAAGAGAAAAACAAATACCGTATGCTAACGCATATATATGGAATCTAAAAAAAAAAAAAAAATGGTACTGATAAACCTAGTTGCAGGGCAGGAATAAAGAGGTAGACACAGAGAATGGACTTGAGGACATGGAGTGGGAAGGCGAAGCTGGGGCAAAGTGAGAGTAGTATCGACATATATACACTACTGAATGTAAAATAGTTGGCTGGTGGGAAGCAGCAGCATAGCCGAGGGAGACTGGCTCGGTGCTTTGCGATGACCTAGAGAGGTAGGATAGGGAGTGTGGGAGGGAGGCTTAAGAGGGAGGGGATATGGGGACATGTGTATGCATATGGCTGATTCACTTTGTTGTGCAACAGAAACTAACACGGTATTGTGAAGCAATTATACTCCAGTAAAGATCTATTTAAAAAATAGTAAAAAAAAAAAAAATATATATATATATATACACATACACTTTAAATGGATGGATTGTTTGGTATGTGAATTATATCTCAACAAATTTCTTACCAAAGAAACCCCCATAGTCATAACCCACTTACTGCTACTTTGTAAAAGAAAAAAAAGAAGTTAAAAACAAAACAAAAAAGCAATTCCACTGGTGGCGTGCCCCCTAGCTGCCCACCCAGAATTCTAGTCCCTTGCAGAGTCTTCCAAGTATTCTGAAAGTCTCCAGAAATATGTGCTCAGGAAAGAACCCAGTCATTTCCCTGCCTCAGCGTCTTTATTCAAGCCCACCGCCCTGAGGCTCCTTGAGGGAGAGACCTTTCAGTGCCAGCGCGGTTTCTGTGGAGCATGCTGCCTGGCAGTCTTGTGAAGCCACCATTTCCCTATCAAAAAGCTGAGAAAGATGCCACCTGCCCTGTCCCTGTGCCACCTGGGTCCCAGAGCAGCCTCACTCAACCCAGAGTCTCTGTCTCTCGTGAAAACAGCTCTTTCCACATCTTACCTGGTTCCACCGTCTTTCACCGTAAGAATTCAAAAGCCACCTGCAGAGCCAAGCAGGGAATAGATGTTACACTACCCCACCTATTCTCCCCTCTCTCACCATCTTTCTTCCCATGAAGCCAAAACAAAACCAAAGCCTTTGTTTAGCCCTGAACATGTCAGCTAAAGCTGACAGATACTGGTGGGGTCACCAGCCCATCAGCTGAGCAGACAGCCAGACCCTGAGTCACAGTTTGAATCAGCTGAGTCCCTGGGGCACTAACTTATCTTCCCAACAAGCCAGTGAATAGATTTGTGGAAAACAACACAAAACAAACGCTGGTACAAGAAAGCAACTGATATTTGATTGAATTTCTCCTACCAAGTAATTCATTCCACTTGCACTATGTTTGAGGGTCCCTATCCCAGCACATGAGATTGTGATTATAGGAGGAATAAATCATGTATTAGTTTTTAGGGGTTTTGATAGTTTTCCATATCCGATACTTATGTTTATATGTATGAAATGTGTGTTTTTAAAAATCATGTCAGAATGATTAGGAAGTAAGACCTAGACAGAACCATCAACTGAAGGAATGTTATCATTCATGAAATCTCTTTGTGAAAAAAAGGAAATCATGGGGTATATGAGAAAGAAACAGAAATAAAAAGGATTATTTAACAACCCTGAAAATTATAAAGATTTTCCTGTTAGTTCATTTCTTAATTTGAAAACAAACAGGGAATTATTTTCAGCTGAAACAAAGAGAATTTAGTATTAAACATTTCCATGCATTTATGGACATCTGCCTTTTAAAAAAAAAAAAAGTGCCAGAGCATAGGTAACAATGGCTCCAGTAAGCCCAGCAGGAAGGAAAGTCATGCTTGAGAAAGCACGGGAAGGAAGAGGTGGTCTGGCAGGTCCCAGAAGCAGCATGAGATTAAACCATTCACAAGGTGGGGAGGAGAAGAGTCTGAGGCAGGCCATGCCATGGGCCCAGGCCAGCCTGTCACAGTAGCAAGCAAGCAGCCCATGCGAGGACAGAGGCCAGTTGCTCTTGGCTCTGTTTTTAAGACTACATGATTTCTACACTTGAAGGGGGAATTTTCTAGTTCTAGAATTTGCATAATCCCTTTTCCTTTTAAGTTTTTTATCTGGTATTGCATTATAAGTGCATAAATATTAAATTGATCATAATGAGTGATACATGTGGGGAAAACCCAGGATCCTGGAGTATTCATCAAACTCTAAGGTAGTCAGAAGACTAGAAGCAAATTCATCCTCTGCTGGAACTGGACCAGGGTTAGAGAGGCCTTCACATCTGAAGGGAACTTTTCTGAACATACCTCCCATGGAATACAAGTTAGGATTGTGAGAGGTAAAAAAAAAAAAAAAAAAAGTCCCAATGTTAAAGATTTAGATGCATTCAAGTCATATAACAGTGAGATATAAACATGACACGTGTTTAAACACATAATACATTAATGCAGTAAAGTGAAAGCTTTCTATGATGAATCATCCCCTCCTTACACAGTGTCACAGGGGTTACTTTATGCTGAAGAAGTTTAATTAGCATAGGTATTTTGTGGCCCTGTAAAAACCTAGGCTCAAGACTTTTGTATTCCTAAAATACCACGACCCTCCAACGTTGTCTGACCAGCTGGCTTTTGAATCTATGCAGTAGTTTTTTTTGTAGACAACTAACATGCCATAGAATGAAAAGAAACAATGATTGACTTCTTGGATGGTCAACTGGAATGGGTTCAGTCATGAAAAGGGGACCCACAAACCTCACACAGCCCCAAGCAGCATTAGACTCCTTTTTTTTGTAGAAGAAAAACTACTTTCTTCAAATTGCTTCATACAATAAACCAGGTATTCAAATGAACAGGCCAGGATAAATGTTTTGCTTGGTTTAATTGAATCAGTTTACCAGAATCAAAGGAAATCCAGGCGATTGTGTTTCTGTGAAACTTTTGCATCAAACTAAGGTACTCACTGTGGATGTTTACATGTTACAGGTCAAGAATATTTGACATGTCGGTGTTTAGGCATAGCATTTATTTTGTTCAGACCCATTAGAACTTTTACACCAAAATGACCTCTTGCTCCTACTCTTATTTGTAGTCAGGGCTACCTCTCTTACTAGGTGGATTTTGTTCACCTCCTGGCTTGAAAATGTCTTCAAAGATAATTAGTCATAATTCAGTTTTTTACTTTCTAATCACTTTTAATTTTGGTGCAAAGTATTTTTTTTAAACATCTTTATTGGAGTATAATTGCTTTACAATGGTGTGTTAGTTTCTGCTTTATAACAAAGTGAATCAGTTATACATATACATATGTTCCCATATCTCTTCCCTCTTGCATCTCCCTCCCTCCCACTCTCCCTATCCCACCCCTCTAGGTGGTCACAAAGCATAAAGTATTTTTTGACAGCTGGATCATCCTCATTTTTTTTTTTTATAAATTTATTTATTTATTTATTTTTAACTGTGTTGGGTCTTCATTTCTGTGTGAGGGCTTTCTCTAGTTGCGGCGAGCGGGGGCCACTCTTCATCGCGGTGCGTGGGCCTCTCACTATCGCGGCCTCTCTTGTTGCGAAGCACAGGCTCCAGATGCGCAGGCTCAGTAGTTGTGCCTCACGGGCCCAGTTGCTCCGCGGCATGTGGGATCTTCCCAGACCGGGGCTCGAACCCGTGTCCCCTGCATTGGCAGGCAGATTCTCAACCACTGCGCCACCAGGGAAGCCCCATCCTCATTTATTAAACACATCTCTATATTTTTCTGAGCTATTTCCTCGAGTCACATCTACCTTAAGAATTCGACTTGCCCTATGCATCTCTTCCTTTTACTTGGCTGTTCCTGAGTTATATCCTTTATAATAAAACTGTAACTATATGCATAAAAAAAGAAAAGAAAAAAGAATTCGACTTGCCATCACTAATGAATTCATGGGTGGGCATCAAATTCTGGAGCTGGTTCCTTAATAATAATACTGAAAATCTTTTGTAAAATGGCAATGTCACATGCCATTTTATGGCAGAGTATACATTTCTATAGTTATTTTTAACCTTGTTGGGGGTCATGGATTCCCCAAAAGAATATGATGGAAGCAGTCTCCTCTCAGAAAAATGAACATATGAATATATGCACACATTTGCATATCATTTTTAAAAGTTTGTGGACCTCTAGAGATTATTTAGTGATACTCTAGGGTTAAGAACTTTTGTTCTAAGGGGACACTTTCAAAAGAGATAGCATTTATTTTGATTTATAGGGCAGACTCTTTTGAAGAGAGAAATGTTAGGTAACTGAATGGGGCCAGATGTATCCTGGAACATTAGGGTAAGATCGTTGAGGAGAGGAACATTTGATAGAAGCGAAATAACTTCTGGACCATTTCTTTCCAAGCTAAGAATATTGCCCAGCCTCATAAAAAGGATCTTTTCCACGGGTACACATAGTTATAAGGCCACTGATCTCTCTCCAAGAACACAGGCTACCGTAGAAAGGATGACATGCGCTTTGGGAAAGAGTCACTTTTCCCCTGTGTCTAACCCTTAAGTGTGATGTAACAGTCTTTGGAGAAAGAGTTATGTTTACTCATTTTTTCCTCACCTTAATCTGCCCTTTAGCATATGGTGACTTTTTCTTCTCACAAATGATACGGCTAATTGCAAACAGGAAGACTGCCATTCCTGTGATCTAGAAGGATTCTGCTCCCGGGTAAACAGCCAAGAACTTTTGTTAGAGAGAAGGAAGATAGAGGAAAGGGAATTGACCTTTTCTGGTGTGTGTTCTATGCTGGACCTTTGAAGTGGTGCCTTTCATAAGCCTGCTCATGACAAGCAAGAGCAACAGGAAAGCAAACTGGACCGAACCCTGGGCCAGTTAGTCCCATTACTTCGAGCTTTTGTTTCCTCATCTATAAAATGGAGATAATAATGCTTACTTTAAAGGGATTTTTTATGATATAGGAGAGAGTGTGTGTCAGATGGTTAGCACGTGCCTGGCATGTAATGAGCATACAAGTACCCACCTCAGTTGATTTTGTATTTTCGAGGGTGATAGTTTTGTTTTTATCAACTCAGAACACAATAGAACATCACATCATTGTTGCTTTTTAAAAATAGCGTCCTCCAGCAGACAGGCTACATGGTTGGGCACTGTTTAAATATTTTAATACTTTTAATATGTGATTGTGCCTTCCTTTTAGGACACTTAAAGTGTTTGGTCCAGGTGGCAAGCTATATAATCAGGTTAATTTTCCTGGACCCTGAACTTCTCTTGGACGTGAAAGCATCACTGTCACTCTGAAACCAGCACCCACCTTAACTTACGTATTCATTTATTCATTTGTCACTGATCAAAAAACATATTTATTGAGAGCTGAATAACACCAAGTGTGGGGATACAGTACCAAATGTGTCTCAGGAAAGCCCATCTGGGAAGCAAAGGGGAAGAGTTCACCTGCTGGCTTTCTACCTGGTATTGTTTGAACTCTTGCTGCCCAGGAACTCCCCTGAGCTTCTGGTCTACCTATGCCTGCATCTTCTGCCTCAGCATGAGCAGGGAGGGGCCAGGATAGGGGCTGGAGGATTGTGGATGGGACACTTGGGCCTGTTAGAAACCCTGACTGATAGCAACGCAAGGCACCCAGATTCGTGGCATAGATCCGCTCAGTAACGCAAAGCACCAGCTTACCCTCTGCTTCACTTTCACAGTGGGTGTTTGATTTACAACTTGTATGTAGCAGGTTGGCTCCTTGTTATAAGTCAGCTCTCTTGATGATCCTCCTCTGCCTTTAACATGTGTGTTTTCCTGTTTCCTTGACCCTCTGTCTTCAACTCACGTCTCCACAGCCTCGCAGCCCGGAACCCTCCGACTTCCCCCCAGGGAAAACTGAACTGCATTTTGTCATTTCATTTCTGGTATGTCTATTTTCTTTTCATGGAGGATATTTTGACTCTTTTTTAGGGCCCTTTCACAAGATGATCAAGATGACATCCACCTAAAACTGGAGGATATAATTCAACTGGTAAGTTCAGCCGTGGTCTTATCCTGCACAAATATATGTAAGACTTACCTCTCAAAGGCAAGCACTGTGCCCATAACTGGACTGTATATTCTGTCGCTGCAACTGTGTGAGAAGAACCAGATTTGGCTTGGGGTTTAGCAGTTGGTCCATGATGTTAACGCCGGCTGATATTTCTGAGCTTTCTACCCTTTTCTTCATAGCTGGAATCTAGGGTGGACTTCGTACTCCAAGCAGCTGCAGTGAGCTGGCCGGCACCTTGCTTCCAGGTGTGTTTCATTCCCTGCCCTCATCTCTTGCAGACGGACTGTGCAAAGGCTGAGTGCTTTGAGACCTTGTCAGCCATGGAGCTGGCTGAGCAGATCACCCTCCTGGACCACATCGTTTTCAGAAGCATTCCCTACGAGTGAGTGTGCCCTCACAGCAGCAGGTCCCTGAAGGCAGGGCCGGCTGCCTCACAGCTGACATTGCTCCTCAGCAGATGTGCGTGCGCAGAGCTGTGGCTCTTAATCTTATGTTGGTTTGGTCCCACTTGAATGTCTTTTGGTTCCACTTTATATTGGAAATATTTATATGGAAATATTGGGAACTCTCAGGATGGTCACTCTTGTGTTTCTGTATGTACTACAGTTACCATAGAATGCAAAGTTCTCTGTCCTCTCACATCTTTGTGTTATAGAAACCTCAATACAGTATAACAGTGGTTCTCAAACTTCATGGTGCCTAAAATCATTTGGGAGACCTGTTAAAAATGTACATCCCTAGGTACCGCCCCCTGCCCACCCCCCCACCAGAGATCCTGATTCCAGTAGGTTTGAGGCCCAGGAAATTTCATTTTCAATGAGACTCCCAGATAATTCTGCGTGGTCTAAGACTATACTTTGAGAAACACTGATGTTGGGAAATTCTGTAAATTCTGCTGCAATTTTCCCCCCACGTCCATAAATCAGCAGGTATTGCTGAGCATCGAGACTCCGGAACAGCGTAGACTCCCAAGACAGTGCTTTGCACAGAGCACACTTGGAGTGGGTATCTGCCGAGTGAACGCTGTCATGTCACGTAATGAGCATCTGTGTCACTACTGCCTTTTAACTGCCTCGTGTGCAGAGTAAGGGAGGCTCTTTAAGCCCCCTCCTGCTGTCCTAATCAGCAGCTCCACAAACAAGGCCTTTGTTTGGACAAGTAACAACTGTTGGCATAAGTCCCCTGTGAAATTATAACTAAATGAAAGGTAAGGGAGGGGCTGGCTAAGAGGTATGAGTGTGGTCCATGTCGCGTGTAGAGAAGAGGACATCCAGGATGATGGAGGCTCAGGCGTAGCCGTGTTGCTGGTCGGAGCTACAGTATAAGGGGCAGGGCCGGAAGATGCTCCTGCAGACTTTTCTTTTATGCATTTTATCTTATTTCCCTCTTTCAGCAATTGTAGGCCCATCCATGAACATGGGGAAAAAAGGAACGTGGCCCCTTGGCAGTACAAATGAACCCACTGACTATTTGATGACTTGAGTTAGGAGTGCAGTGCCTCTTCCCCCCACCTCCTGACTATCCTCCAGTGCGGTGAGGATTCAGGAGGGAGGGGAGCATGACCACTATGGAAGAGGAGAAACGGCAAAGCCTGAATCTTTGTGGTTGTCCTTGGTGTGGTCTCTTCCCGGGACCCTTCTCACCTCTCCTCCTCTGTGCCGCTGTGAACATGTACCAATCTTCATCTGTGGAAAAAGCACATCTTTATGTCCAACAGCCTTGCAGGATGGGAACAGTACCACCCACGTCAAGGGACTCAGTCAACATTGCTGGATTAAGAATGTGTCAGAGTAATTTCATTTTATTTTTGGTAATGCCTTGACAAAATAATTCCTGTATGCTCCAGCTTGATTGTGCCTTGCTTGCTGTGATCTGGTGACCCACTCACGAGTGAAATGAAGGAGCAGGGATGTTATTCGGAAGACAGACCTTCCTCCAGGCTGAGCTCCCACCACCGTAACTGCCTTCATCACATGAACGGGCTGCAAAGTGCTAACACCAGCATTTGTTCATTCGGCCCTTACCACGTGTACTGTTCCGGGCTCTGGGGAGAACAAAGGAAAGTCCCTGCCCATGGAATTGACATTCTCCTGGAGACTGTCAGAGCAAAGTGGAGGAAAACATGCTGTTCTTGATTAACATTTTTGGTAGTGATGGATTTTTCAAGCCTTCTGCTAAGGCTTAAGATTTTTTTAAAGCTGATCCAGGGAAAATGATCTTGGTTTCTGAGTTAGCACTTAAGCTCTTTATTCCTCCTGTCATTGTTTTCCAATTTCAGAGAAGACTTTATAATGATCCTAATAGGGACCCGGTTCCAAACATTTATAAGAGAAAGCTGAAACTGAAGAATCTTTTTCATTTTGGCATCAAGTGGTGAAATGGTAGAATTGAGCTAAAATTCATTTGAGATGGAACAGCAGGAGTTGGGCAATGTCAAGTTTAATGTACATAATATTCATAATAATTATTCAGGATCATAGGCACCCTTAAAAAACTTAATTGATTTTGTGTTTTGTTTTGAATTTTCAGAGAATTTCTTGGGCAGGGGTGGATGAAGCTGGATAAAAATGAAAGAACACCTTACATTATGAAAACCAGCCAACACTTCAATGATGTGAGTAACCATAAAAATAAAACCTTGTGTGGGCGTGTTATAGGAAGATGAGTATCAGGGTCTTTAGATGCCTTCTCTAAATGAAAGGAAGTCTGCCACCCACTTTTTAAACAAAACTGATGGAATGTTAAAAAAAAAAAAAACTTAAATCTCCTCTAAGAGTTCATAGTGATGTGATAACTTCCAGTTACCTTCCAGACGTAAGAGGTTCACATTTGATGGTACACAAGTCTGGTAAGTGCTCAATGATGCATAGGTAGCTGCTGTTATTTTTATCATGATCATCATTACTTCATGGTCGTAGATTGACTAGTTCTAACAGCACTGTGTCACTGGCCCCTGGTGACACTGGTGATGGTAAGACTGGGTTGGTACAGCTGCTCCTCGTCATTACTGAACATTCAATCCCAATACATTCCAGGGTGGGAAGGAACCTCTTTGAGCATAATTACAGTGACGCTGAGACTGTGTGCAAAGGTAACCAGCTGTCGGTCCATCTCCCCCTCTGCTCTTCTGCAGCAGTAAGATGGAGTTGCTTTTATACCCTCCTACTCCCTATTGGTGCTGTTCTAATGGTCTTAGTCCTGTGGAAGAACCACAGATGTTGGAATGTCTTCAGGCCTATCCCGGCAAAGGGAAGGCTCCCTTTTCAGTTCTACTAAAGTACGGTAAAAGGAGTAATGATAATGTTTAAAAAAAAAAGACTACCAGGAAACCTGTAGGTAAATTAATGTCATCCAGAATCAAAATACAAAACAACAGTGCAAATTCCCAAGACAGTGCTTTGCTGAGGGTACATGTGGAATAGATGTTATTACATAATAAGCATCAAATGCCACTGCTTCCTAAAGGACAGGACACATGACCTGTCTGGGCCACTCTTTGAGAAGCAGAGCCCCTTCTGTGCACAATAAACCTTTTTTTTTTCTTTTTTGCCTGTGCTGTACATACACTTGGGATGAAATGGACACTCAAATCAGAGGTTCAGTCCCAGGCTCCATACCCACATGTCTCTACTTGGGTGGCCACTTGCACTGTGTCCAGATTGCAAATGGAACTCATCATCATCACCTCCCAGACCCACCAAGCCTGCTTCTTCATCTTATTCTCTGTTCTTGGCCTTGGGTAATGGCCCCACTAGCCACTCACTCAACCAAGCACGGAATCTGGAGGTCATCTTCGACTCTTTCTTCTCCTTTCCCCACCTCGCTCACCCCTCAACATGTTAGTGAACCCTAAATCTACATGTCTCAGACTCTTCTTTTCCCCTCCCTTCCCACTGCCATAATCTTGATTTGGCCTTTCATTCTTTTCTCCAAGAGCTCCTAACTCACTATCTCCCCACCCCCATCTCACTGCCACCCAACCCTTTCTTCACACAGTGTCACGGAAATAACTTCTCTAAGAGGCCCATCGAATTACATCTCTTTGATGAAATTTTGTCAGTGGCTTCCTCTCACCTTCACAATACGGCCCCAGCCGCTCAACCCGGCCTGCAGGAGCCCTGCCTCCTGCCATCCTTGTCTCTCACCAACCCCCGTGCTCCTCGGACAGCTGCCAGATTCTCCATGCCACCACGCCTTCCCCCTCTGTCCCTTTGCAGACACTCCTCTACTTTGATGGGAAGCAGTAGCTAGCTCTTCCTCACCCTTCAGGGTTCAGTGCAGGCACGATCTCTTTCCTCTGTACTAGGCCACCTGCCCCATGCTGCCTCTGCTTCTCAAGCTCCCCCTCCACACAGCCCTAGCTTTGCGTTTCGCTTTGTGGTATTGACTTGTTTCTGTCTGCCTCTCCTCACCTTCCCACCTAACCAGGCTCAGCGCCTTAAGGTCAGGGAGACTGATTTATTTATTTTTCTTGTTCCCACAACCTAAAAGAATGGTCCTTACTAGGTGCTCAGTACAAAATAATTTCTTTAATAAATATGCACAATGATAGTTCTGAGGCCCTGTGAGATTTAAAATACCTATGGAATTATCAAAGAATTGGTGTACTCATCAGATTTAGTGTTTGGATATAAGATTATGGACCCTAGATTCCCTTTATTAGTAATCAATCCTGTTCTAGCCTTTTCCTTTCCATATTCTAAGTGTTGAGCCTCTTAAGCTGCCTCTTTTTCTCTTGGCTTTAACTAATAGAATTACAGTGCTTAGCCTTGAAACTATAGGTCCCTTTAACTGCTGGTGGAAAAAAAATTCAGCAAGATGAGAAGATGAAAATGTTCTCTCTTCTGCACCTAAGGGTTTCTGGTTTGAGAGTTGGTAGGTTAGAGTTTGATTTGATTGGGGGGAAACGTGTTTTCTTTGTGATAACTGAGGCTTCCTAGAGTGACTATCCCCACACTGTTGGGACCCAAGGAACATTGGGAGAGGCCCCAAGAAGTGAAACCCCTGATCTGCAAAGGTTCCATTCCTCAGGGGTTAGCTCATTCTCTGCCATTCTCTCAATAATTACTGGAAATGACTCCTTCATCAAAATTACTGATTAGCAAAATCACCTCTTCCCCCAACAAGCTGATGCCGAACAACCCGTCTCTTCACTCAGGATGAGCAGGTGTTCATTCGTGTGTTGTTATTGTTATCATTTAGTTTCTTCAGAAGGTTGATATCTAGATGGACCTTGATCTCGCATCCCTTGACACCTGCTTTGCTGACATTTCTGTAGGTAATTCAGGTATCGTGCCTGCATGAATTGCTTTGACTCTTAGCTGCCCTCTCTTGGCTTTTCCGTTGTCTCAGATGAGTAACCTGGTGGCCTCCCAGATCATGAATTATGCGGATGTCAGCTCCCGAGCCAACGCAATTGAGAAGTGGGTGGCCGTGGCGGACATCTGCCGGTGCCTGCACAACTACAACGGCGTGCTGGAGATCACCTCAGCCTTAAACAGAAGTGCCATCTACCGGCTGAAGAAAACCTGGGCCAAGGTGTCCAAGCAGGTGAGCATCAGCGGGCGACACCTCCCGCTGCCGCGAGGAGGAGACGACACTGGGAGATCAGAGCCAAGATAAATATTACTGATTAGGAAATAATTAGCTGAAAGGAGCAGCTCTGTTGCCAAAGAAAGGTGCCAACATGGGTAATTACTGTGCTCTTACCACTTAATTGATTCCGCTCATATACGTTTCTAAATGGTTAATTTAGAAAAGAAAATGCAAACCAAAATATTCATTATAACATATCTGGGGACAACTTCAGACAATGTGGTTGACAGTCAGGAGCTGTTCCCTGAATTATTTAGGGAGGGCGCATTGATTCCAAGTGGGCACAGTGATGTCCGTGGATCCATTCTTTCTCCCTCAAAGTAAAGGTACAAATGCCTTAGGGCCAAAGACCAGGGACAGAGGGCCTCCATGTTCACCTCTTCTTTGTCATTCAGGTAGTCAAGTTTGGGCATAATGACTTGAATGTGAAGAAATATAACTTTCTTAATTTTCTTTTAATTGGACTTAGCTTGTTCACGCTTATTTTTTCCTTCAGATAATTTCAAGATTCAAGTGACATCACCATTTTCCCCCTGCTCTTCCTCCTGTTCTTCCCCCTGAGTGTCAGTGGGTGTTAGGGAGGGCTTTTCCAGGCTTGTGGAAGGCTGTGTGCACCCACTGGCCTCCTGCTGTAGTCTTTGGCAGTTTAGTCATTGGGTACAAGCCACTGTGAGTTGACTGTGCCTTGTGTTCAAATGGTCATCCTACCCTGCCAGGAACATGGCATGGTTATTGCACGCAGGGAGCTTGGCTGACCTCACCTCCCCTTCATCTCTCACTGGCTCCGCTGATTCTCTGAGATAGGGTGCGTATTACCTCTACTACAGGCTGTGGTGCCCCTTGCTGATCCCTAGTGGGCAGGCTAATTCTTCATTACTAGATAACTCACTTGACCCTCTCAAAGGGTGTTGGGGGAATTTTCTAGGCTCCTCCATGTCCCATGGGCGCCAGAGGCTAGGAGTGTTTATGCCAGGCCCTCTCTACATATCCTTCTTTCACAGACCACTGTGCCTGCCTTGTTGTGACCACCCAAAGTAGGTGAAGGGTGTCTTCAGGGTGCCCACCTCCAGGGTTTCAGGCAGGAAGGATAGCATATATTCTGCTGACATTTCCTCAAAGCTGTCTGGTTTCTGTTGCCCCTTCTGAGGGTTTAAGCCCCTCTCAGAGACATTGCTTCTTACTCTATTCTATTTTCTTTGCTCTCTCCAAGCCTTTTAAATTCCTCCCTATGTAGCAAGAAACCAAGCCTAAGTCATATCTTTTATCCCCTCCCCCCATTCCTTAGTAAAAATGGAACGCTCTAAGAATCCCAAGTTTGGCCCCTAGAACTGGCAAACTCTTCTGTGAATAAAGCCTGGACCTTGCAAATTAAAGCCACAGCTTTTATAAAAACTGTTTTTAAAAAACTTTTAATGTTGAGATCATTGTAGGTCCATATGCAATTATAAGAAATAATAGAAATCCCTTCCACCCTATACCCAGTGTCCCCCTGTGGTAACATCTCACATAACTACAGGCAATATCACAACCACAAAATTAACCATTGGTACCATCCACCAATCTTATACAGACTTCATTACTTTTACATGTATTCATTTGTGTGTATACGTGTGTGTGTGTGTGTGTGTGTGTGTGTGTTTAGTGTGCTTTTATTACAGGGATAGATGCATGTAATCACCACCAGAGTGAAGATACAGAACAGTTCTATCACTAGGATCCCTCCTGCCACCCTTTTATAGCGCCAGCCACCTTCCCCCCTCTCCCTCCCTAACTCCTGGCAACCACAGATCTGTTTTCCATCTCTGTAATTTTGTCATTTCAAGAATGTTGTATAAATGGAATCATGCAGTATATGACATTTTGAGATTGCCTTTTTTTAAACTCAGAATAATTCCTTTGAAATCCATTAAAGTTGTTACATGTATCAATTCTTAGTTCCTTTTTATTGCTGAACGGTACCTCCTGGTGTAGATATATGACGTTTCGTTTAAGCATTCACCCCTTGAAGGACATCTGGGTTGTTTTCAGTTTCAGCTATTACAAATAAAGCTGCTATGAACATTCATGAATATGTTTTATGTGACTATAAGTTTTCATTTCTCTGGGATAAATGCCTAAGAGTGCGATTGCTGGGTCATATGGTAATTGTGTATTTAGTTTTATAAGAAACTGCCACTCTTTTCTAGAGAAGCTGTACCATTTTACATTCCTATCAGGAGTGTATGAGTAAACCAGTTTCTCCACATTCTTGTCAGCATTTGGTGTTATCACTATTTTTAATTTTAGCCATTTTGAAATCTCACCATTGTTTTAATTTGCACTTGCTAATGGCTAATAATGTTAAACATCTTTTCATGTGCTTGTTTGCATCTGTATATCCTCTTCAGCAAAATGCCTACTCATGTCTTCAGCTCATTTTTTAATTAGATTGTTTGGTTTTTTTACCTTTGTGATTTGAGAGTTCTTTCTATATTCCTCCACTTTATTCTTCTCTTTCAAAATTATTTTAGCTACCTTAGGTGCTGTGACTTCCATATAAATTTTAGGATAAAAACTCTGTCTTAAAAGCTTTACTGAGATTTCCATTGAAATTCCATTAAACCAGTCAATTTAGGGAGAATTGACATCTTTACTACACTGAGTCTTCCAGTCCATAAACACAGTATTTCTCACAATTTCTTTAGGTTTTCTTTGATTTCTTAAATCAGCATTTTGAAATCTTCAACATACAAGTCCTGTATATGTTTTGTTAGATTTATGCCTAAATATTTCGTTTTCTTTGGAGATATTTAAACGTTCTTGTGGTTTTAATTTTGGTTTCCACACATTCATTGTTAGTACATACAAATGTAATTGATTTTTTTGTGTTGGTCTTGTATCCGTAACCTTGCTGAACTCACTTATTAGTCCTAGGAGCTTTTTTGTAGATTCCTTGGAATTTTCTACATAGACAATTATGTCACTTGTAAATAGGAACAATCTTATTTCTTTCTTTCCAATTTATATGCCTTTTATTTCCTTTTCTTGCCTTGTTGCTCTGGCTAGACTTTCCAATGCTATGTTGAATGAGATAGTAAGAGAGGACATTTTTACCTTGCTCTTGATCTTGGGGGGAAAGCTTTCAGCTTTTCACCATTAAGGATGGTGTTAGCTGCAGGCTTTTTGTAAATGCTTTTCATAAAATTGAGGAAGCTACTTTCTTTTCCCTAGTTTTTGAGAGATTTTATGATGAATGGGTATTGGAATAGTATTTTTATTTTATTTATTTTAATTTTTTAATTTAAAAAAATTTTTTAACATCTTTATTAGAGTATAATTGCTTTACAATGTTGTGTTAGTTTCTGCTGTATAACAAAGTGAATCAGCTATACATAAACATATATCTCCATATCTCCTCCCTCCTAAGTCTCCCTTCCACCCTCCGTATCCCACCCTCTGGGTGGTCACAAAGCACCGAGCTGATCTCCCTGTGCTATGTGGCTGCTTCCCACTATCTATCTATTTTACATTTGGTAGTGTATATATGTCCATGCCACCCTCTCACTTTGTCCCAGCTTACCCTTCCCCCTCCCCATGTCCTCAAGTCCATTCTCTACGTCTGCGTCTTTATGGAATAGTATTTTTAAAGTGGGCTTCAAACAGCTATATCAGAATCTAAAAGCTGGACACTGACCCCTTGGCCATGGCTGGGTTTTGCCTTCCTCTAAGGCAGTGGTGGCCTCAGCCATTAGGCACTGG
The DNA here is from genome assembly GCF_965194805.1 of Balaenoptera borealis. Lineage (NCBI taxonomy): Eukaryota > Metazoa > Chordata > Mammalia > Artiodactyla > Balaenopteridae > Balaenoptera > Balaenoptera borealis. The sequence continues at coordinate 66,047,190 of NC_138867.1, forward strand.
ATACAAAGAGCATATTATCCTGTCACACACATGTCACATTTCATCAGAGTCGATATTGGTCAGTCCATAGCCAAGCAACAGAATACGTGCTTTGATGACTTGGAAATTAACAGTCGAAAAGATTCATCATGAAAACTCCCTGACACAAGACCTCTCCTTTAAGATTCGCTATTCAACATGTGCTTTTCAGTTCTTTAAGTTCCTAAGTTTCTTGTGCATTACAGTTTTTCTTTTCTACACATTTTCTCTCTTTTTGGCTCAATGATTAGTGTAGTCACTTTTCTTCTCCACGTGTTCTCCCTCCTTTGTTTAAACATTAAATTTAAATATAATGCCCCCCTCTATACTTTGAAAGTCATATCACATCACAGTAGTCTGGCAAAGGTATCAGTAACTGCCACTGTAGAAGAGAACTGAGCATCTTTTGGTAACTTACCACCTTACCAAACCATAGGAATATTTTCATGACATACTAAGTTATTTGTTTCTTTCTAGACAAAAGCTCTAATGGACAAGCTTCAGAAGACTATTTCATCTGAAGGAAGATTTAAAAATCTCAGAGAAACCCTTAAAAAGTATGTCTATCTTAATTATTAAATTATTCATAATTCAGAAATATGTTTATATAATTTTTATAGTGTACAAATAGTCACTTACCTCCTACTTTGGTTTGAAAAGAAAAACAAATGGGAACAACTCCCATCATATAGGTGTTTTTCTGATTTCCCTTTTCATTTGGAATACTGTGGATACAGTAAGTAAATAGCTTATAGATATACTCATGGTATGCAGAGCTTTCCAAATAAGAAGAAAATATCACCATAGTAAATCAAACCACATAAAGAGTAAATCAAACTCTTTTACTATAAAGAGTTTCTTGACTTGGTATTTCTTAAACACAGTGATCTCCTGTGATTTTTTTTTTTTAATTTTTTTAAAAATTATTTATTTATTTATTTTTATTTATGGCTGTGTTGGGTCTTCGTTTCTGCGCGAGGGCTTCCTCCAGTCGTGGCAAGCGGGGGCCACTCCTCATCGCGGTGCGCGGGCCTCTCACTATCGCGGCCTCTCCTGTTGCAGAGTACAGGCTCCAGACGCGCAGGCTCAGTAATTGTGGCTCACGGGCCTAGTTGCTCCGCGGCATGTGGGATCTTCCCAGACCAGGGCTCGAACCGGTGTCCCCTGCATTGGCAGGCAGACTCTCAACCACTGCGCCACCAGGGAAGCCCTCCTGTGATTTTTTTATTTAAATATTCCAGTGCCTATTGATTATTATTATGTATTTTTGACCTTTTATTGCTGGATCATTCTCTCTTTCTACAGACACGCACACACACACACACACACGCACGCGCGCACAGAGATAGAGAGAGAGAGAGAATAAAATGTATTCTCCTGAAACTTGTTTTCTTATCATCTACTGCACATACTTGCCTTACTCTGGAAAATATTGTCCTGTGATGCCATGAGAGAAAGAAAGACTCATAGTAACAACAATGACAACAGTCGTACAAGAACTATTCACTGAATACTTGCTAAATGACAGACTCTATGTGAAGTGCTTGATGTGTCTAATTTAAGCCTCACAGCAAACTAAAGAGATAAGTTTTATTGTCTCCATTTTACAGACGAGAAAACTGCGGTTCAGAGAGTTTGCCCTGCATCACTTAGTAAGTGGTCAAGCAGGGACTCAAACCCAGTTCACTCTGGATCAAAAGGCCATATTCTCAGCCTCTAGACTCCTTGAGAAAAACAAGTTCATCCCCCTTCCAAACAGCAAAGGTCTCACTTTAGCATGTAGTTGTGATATTAATTAAGTCTATACCTTCTAAAACATTTAAATACTAACTAAAACAGAAAACAAGTTTTACAAGCTCTAATTACATTGATTTTTTTTTCCACCCACTTCTTTAAGGTTGAATGTTTGCACGTTAATGAGGTGAGGGCATGGGGTTTTCCTACATGCTTTTACTCCTCAGAGAAGTGTGGCCAATGCAGATAAATACTGCAAGCAAGTCTCGCTAGCAAACGTTTGTATTTGTCTGTAAGACATCCTGTTGTTTGAAATACCATTGTCTCAAACACATAGTAAAGCATGGGCGGTAATTTTGTATCATATTCTATTGTGAGGCATATTTAAAACTCTGCATATAGTAAGTGTGCTTCTGAAAATGGAATTAAAAGACTTTATTCTTCAGGGTGGGAGCAGCACATTTGCTTCCTATTTATTTTAAATGGGGAGGTAAGTGGACACTGGTGGGAATGAGCATGACAACAGTACCTCTTGGTCTTGCAGCTGTAACCCCCCTGCTGTTCCTTATCTGGGGATGTACCTGACAGACCTGGCATTTATTGAAGAAGGAACACCAAACTTTACTGAGGAAGGCCTCGTCAATTTCTCCAAGATGAGAATGGTAGGTAAGAATTTCATACAATCAGGCTGTCTCAGTGACATCAGTGGCTTATAGAGAAGAGGCGACGTCATGGAAGTTCACTTCTTTTTACGCTCGAGGTGGAAGAGGTGGTGGACACTGGTGGTGGACACCTGATGTTGGCTGATTCAGGAGATTTTCGCAGGCCCATTTCAGCTTGCAGTCTGGACAAAGAGGGTAGGGGAAAAAAGCTCCAGGGATGACTTTCTAGGACTGACCAGTGATAGACAGATGCTGAGGCTTCTTGCTGGACAGCTGGGTTCTAAGCACCAAGTTAGAAGCAAGGAGCCCATGGACACTAGCACCCAGGGCTTGCCACTCCTGAACCTGAGGCCACCCCGTGACAGCTGTTTCCCTGATGGTGAATTCAGTATTTCCTTGCTGTTAACATTTTGTGTGGCTCATTAAAGGGCAAGAAAGCCCTGGGGCCTGGAGCGTGATAGGACAGGGCTCCAGATACCTCACTGGAGGAAGGGACTGACTACTCTGGGATGGGCTCCCAGAAGAATGTGCTGCAGCACAGGGCAGTACTTAGGCTTTGCTTTTGTTGTTTCTCTGTCAGATATCACACATCATCAGAGAGATACGCCAGTTCCAGCAGACTTCCTATCGAATAGACCATCAGCCAAAGGTAATATTGTGTGGTTGTAAGAGAATTTAATGAAGAAAAAAGTGGAAATTAATTAATTGGAAACAGCAGTAGAGTAGATCAATAATACCAAAAGCTGACTCAAAGAAAAGACCAATAAAACAGACAAACCTTTGGTAACTCTGAGTAAGAAAAACAAGAAAGAAAGCAAAAAGAATATCAATTCATCATCAAATTCTATCTATTTTACATCCTGTATTTCTTGTGAAGCTGGAACCACCCCTACCACCACCACCCCTGGTCCAAACTACCAATATCTGTTACCTGGTCTACAGAATGCAAATCCATTCTACAAATTTACAGCCAGATAGAACTCTCTGAAACACACAGTGGAAGTTGTTTGCTTTATTGGCTTCCCTTTGCTCTTAGGATAAGGAAAGAAAAAAATCTTGATATGTCCAAAAAGTCTTGCATTGTGTGGTCCCTACTCATCTTTCAAGATTCATCTCACGTCTTATACCCCCTTCCTTTCTCCATCCCAAACACAACTGGTCTTTATTACCTCTTTCTTTCTTCTTTCTTTACTTTTGTTCCTTCCTTCCTCCCTCCCTCCATCCCTCCCTCCCTTCCTTCCTTCTTTTCTTTTCATTTTTTAATAGACGTTATTTTTTAGAATCATTTTAGCTTTACAGACAAATTGAGAAGGTAAGACAGAAGATTCTCATATAACTCACAGCCAATTATCCCTATTAGTTCATGGAACCTGACATACTTATTATGAAACTCATAAGGAAGCTTTAATAGGCCCCAAAAAAATAAGGACTTTTTGAAAAATAAGAAGAGTAAGGGAGAGCCTTCCCTACCAGATACAGACACTGAAACTGTAGTGAATAAAACAGGACTATATTGGCACAGGAATACAAACTCAATGGAGCAGGATAAAGTCCAGATGCAGATTTTGTCTATATGAAAATCTAATATGGGATAAAGGAGACGTTTAAAGAAAGCACCAGAAAGAAACTGACCATTGTGTAAATGGAATAGGAATTTTGGCTATCTTATACCATTCACAAAAATAAATTCCAGATGAATTCACTACTTAAATATAAAAAGAAATATTAAATTATTTAAATAAAATATAGGATAAAATTTCATGACCTTTGGGTTTGAAAGACCCTAAACACAGAATGCAAAATCTGTAAAAGACAAGCTTGATAAAGTTTGCTGAATCAAAATCTAAAACTTCTATATGACAAAGGGCAATTGTTTAAAAAGTCAAAATACAAGCAGTAGACTAGGAGACAATATTTGTAACATGTAAAACAAAGAGACAGAGTAAAAGTGTTCCTATAAATCTATAAGAAAAGCATAAATAGCTCAATAGGAAAATTGACAAAGCTATAAGCAGGTAACTCACAGAAGAAGAAACAAATAAATATTTGGAAAATGTTCAACTTCATTAATAAGAAAAAATGCAAATTATGAAGCATCATTATCAGCTATCAGAAAGACAAATTTTTAAAATATTGATAACAGCAAACATTAGTTAGCGTATGGGATAACAGGTGCTTTTAGGTACTATAGGTACAACAATTTTGGAGGTCATTTTATGTTATCTTTTAAAATTAAAAATTGATATACCAAGTAACCGGAATTCTTATACACTGCTGGTGAGAGTAACACGGTACAACCTCTTTGGAAAACTGTGTCATTTGGAGGTTTCTTGAAATGTTAAATATGCATCTACCTTATGACCCAGGTATTTATCCAAGAGGGAAGTGAAAACATGCCCATTAAAAGTCTTGTATAAAATGTTTATAGCATTTCTTAATAATAGCCAAAAATTGGAAACAGCCCAGGTGTCCATAAATAGACGAATGGATAAACAAATTGTGGTACATCTATACAATGGACCCACTACTCAGCAGTGGAAGAGGACAAACCACTGAAACACACCACAATATAGATGAATCTCAAAACATTATGCTGAGTGAAAGAAGCCAGACACAAAAGAGTGCATACTGTGTGATTCCATTTGCGTGAAGTTCTAGAGCAGACAGAACATGTGGTGATAGAAATCTGAGCAGCGATTGCTTCTGGCAGCAGGTTAATTGGGAAGCTGCATGAGGGAACTTTCTGGGGTGATGGAGTTATTCTCTAGCATGCTATATATGTAAGTTACATGGGTGTTTACATTTGTCAAAACTAATCAAGCTATTAATTTTACTTATGTCTGTTATATCTCAGTAAAAATAAAGAAATATTTTCATGGAGCTACCCCATGTTCCAACATGTTCATTTTCATATCCTTTCCTTTCATTTCATTTCCAGTGTCTAGAGGACCATTCACATGTGAACACTAGGAAACATGCTAACAAGGACTTCACTGTAACTTTGTGTCATAGTGAAACATTGACAGCAACCAAACACCCATCAATATGAGATCATTAAAGAAACTCTGATATGTCACACTGTTAATGGTGCACAGCAGTTAGAGCTCTTTGTACTGACATGGGGAGATCTCCACGACTTCTAGTTTGACAAAAGCAGAATAAAATGTATCGTTTTGATACCATTTATAAGGGGAAAAAATGATTTCTGTAAGTGCATGGTAATGTCTAGAAAGACACAGAAAAATGTCTGGGAGAATACAAGCCAACTGATAACAGTGGCAATTCTTGAGGGCAGTGCCTGGGGGTGGGAGCTGACAGAGGACTAGAGATGTGTGATTTTTTTTCTTTTTTACAGTAAGAATATATTCATAATTTTTTTAGTTACCTAAAGTATTTCAATGCTTAGGAGAAAACGTTGAATTGTGTCGGGTTCCATCCAGAAAACGTACGTACTGGTGTTGTGAAAAAACTCAAAGTGGGGATTCCCCTTTTTTCTCCAGGTCACTCAGTACTTGCTTGACAAAGCCCTCATCATAGATGAAGATACACTGTATGAGCTGTCTCTAAAAATTGAACCTCGGCTCCCTGCTTGACGATCCAGCCTTGCCCCGAGTCCGTGGAATTTTCGTGGAAAGCAGAAGGGACAGAACTGTGCACGCCACGCCTCCCACAGTGCAGGGAGGACGGGGGTGATGGAGACGACGAAGCCAGTCTCCTTTGTCCCCCGAAGATGATGGAACCAAACGGGAATTCTGTCTCCAGCCAGGGAAGCCCAGTTGGTTGGAGTCGAAGACAGATGCTTCAGACTTGGGTGGGAAGGTGAAGAGATTGATATTTGGTAAAGCTGAGGGCACATTTGCATGAGGGAATATAAGATGGGAGGTGCTGGTAGCCATTTTAATGAAGCAGGTTAAGAAGGGGAATTTGAAACTCTGCTGCATGTTCTGTTAGAACTCGGGGACGAGGGTCCATGGAAAAGACTTGTGATGTTTCGCTGGTACTTTACTGGCCCGGTGCACCTCCCAGTCTTCTCCTAGGGTTTAACTGCTTCTGTTACATTTCCTTTGTTACAGGCTTCCAGAAGAGCCGAGGCTGCCTCTGTAGGGATGGGCCGACACATAAGCAATTTCAGTCCTCAGCATGTGCATGGTTCTCAGTGCATCATAAATATTTATATTGGAGGAATGGCATGTTCTGAAACTGCTCTTTCAGTCTTTAGGCAACAGGACAGGAAAGACAGGTTGAAAGTCAGGTGGATTTGTACGTAACATTTCCATAATTAAAAACTCAGTAGCTGTGCCCCTGAGGAGCCCAGCCAGTGGCTCTCTCGAGGTGGGGGACTGGGGGGCTTCTTCCTGAGGCTGTGGAGACCAGGAAGCCAATGCCCCTGGAGAGACAGGTGCAGGCTTTGCAAAATGATGCCCACGCACCTCACCGACAAAACTGTGGAATACGACAAAAGGCCACAAAGTGCTACAGGGAAGAGTGGGTTTCAATGCTAAGTGAAAAGATACACTTAAAAATCATCTCTGCACCTTGCTGTGCTTGTTTTCTTCCCCCCCCCCGCCGCCCCCCACCATTGGTATTGTGGGAATCTATTCTGATTTACACAAACCATTTTTAGCCTCACTATGAACGTTGATTGTATTTTTTTTTTTAAAGCTGTTTAGTGGGATTTTCTTTTTAAAACCCACCTTTCTGTGTGCTGTTGGTAGACGGTTCTTCCCCAGTCTTTAAATTTTGAGACATTTCTGAGTGAAAATATTGTAAGTATATGGGAAATGGACCCAACCACTCAACAGCCCTTGTGTCAGAAAACCAAATGCAGGGGTTAGTCCTCCTACCCTAGGCTGGGAAAGCAACCTTGCTTCTCCCAGGATTGTTGGTTGTTGAAGAAATAGGGCTATCTCATGTTTACCTCCCTCTTCTCTTCTCAGGGAGACCTCTGCTTTCAAAGAAGAGAAAAGATATAGAGTTATTGTTACCTGAGCCTATTGCATCTGGCAGGCATGAAGCATATTGATGCAGACAATGAAAAAAAATTGACCTGGCTGCTTTCTCTCTTTCTTTGCACTTTAATTATGTTGTTAGAGCTGACAGCTGACTAATAAATTCAACTTGCTGGCTCATAAGACCCAGGGAACTGATAATGTCCCACAGAGGTGGAGAATGTACATTTTTCCTGCATGGTAAGGGCCATGTCTGTACATAACTATGTAGTGAAATATCAAGTCAGTAAAAGAAAATACTTATAATATTTGAAGACCATTACAAAAATATTTTCAATAGCTCATATTAGCCAACAGGATAGCACTAAACCCAAGGAGGGTGACTTATGGATGCTTTATTTTTATTTTTTTTAAAAAAGTTGCTCGTTTTTTCTCTTTAATTTCAAATAAGAGGTTGATGCATCTTGATGCATGATAAGAAGCATGGGTTGTTTGGATCCTAACAATGCATAACTTACAATTTGTTTCTCAATGTTCAGAAACAGAGTTTGAACTAATATATGTCAGTTGCACCAAGCACCTCAAAGTCTTGCAAAAGAATATGAAAGTAAAGGTTAACTTTCTTGGTGCAAAAACATAGTTTTGAAGGTGAACTAAAACCAGGACAAATCAGTGAAAGGACCACACACATAGTAGTTTCAGGCAGAGCAACACGCAGAAAGGTTGATGCATCGGACTCTGCCCTTAGAGTCCCCAAAGTCTTCCAGAAGGGAGGGTGTGGTTCTGTGGGCACTGTCCCTGGAAGTTTGGACCCTTAATTCTCTGACCCAAATGTTCCAGAGGCAATGCAGCCATTCTTATTAGAGAAAAATAGGAACTAGAGGAATTTCCAAATACGTCTCCCCTTTTGGCATACAGGTTTTCCTCAACTAGTGACAAAGCTTTCAGGCCTATTTCCTGCAGGATGTTGGAAGCGCCCCCCAGTGGTCAACTTTGGGCACTGTCAGTAGTCTATGCTGACCTTTGCATTCTATTGAGAGTCACACACCCCTCCTTCTGCTTCGTAGTCTGAAGCCTTGCTGGAGCTGCAAGAGAGAGAACTCCACCTCCAAGGGAGTTGCTTTTGATGACCTGCACTATTTTGGGGCCAGCTGGGAGAGAAAGTGCATTTTTCAATTTGGTCACACTTAAAATCCCCAAGAGCAATTTGTGGTTTCTTTTTGATTGTTTAAAGCACCCATCCTCTTCTGCCTTGCAAGCTTTGTGTGACTGTTGGAGCGTGCACCCCTGGCTTTGTCTGCTTATATTCTATTATATGAGACCCATTTCTGTGACTAGATGGGAGGTCAGGCCCTAACAGCCAAGTAGGGAACACTTATATTCTTGCAAAATGAACCCAGAAAATCAGAAGTAAAATCCAGTTTCTTGCTTTCAGATGAATAGCCACATTTTGTACTGTCAATGAAATTATCTTGGGGATTTTAGGGGATGCCTTTGGTTATTAACTAAGACTTCCAGTTTTGCTACAGGGACAAATCTCTTACATAAGCCAATATATTATACAGATTCAGGCATGAAGTAGGATGTTGCCACTTTTCCTTAGTGTTTCTCTGAAGGAATTTAAGGAGGGAATTTTAAACAACTGTTGCAATATTTTCAACTGGCTTTCACACCAAGTCCCCATTACTGTTTGCTAAATTTCAGTACAGATACTGAATACCTTTGCAGAGAAAACTCCGTTATGTTCCAATTGGAGTGTGGGTGATGATGGACCCGCCCCTCTTTTTTTTTTTCTCACAGTGCTATAACAGACAAGACCGTGGGTCAGCAATGATTGGGCCACTTTTAAATTCTTAACTAAAAAGAGTAATGCAATAGAGGGGTTGTTCCTAATAAAATTAACTTTTATTTTAAAATAAAGGATTTTATTTAGCTTTTCAAAGTTTTATTTTATTCCCGCTGGATGGGAAAAAAAGAAAAAAAAAACCTTTCCCTTCACTTTATAAGATTTTTAAAAAACCAGCCTGTGAAGTTTATCATTTTTACTGCTGTTGAAATGGTATAAAAGATAACATATTATTTATGGCTAAAGGATAGAGCTAGGCTAATGTCCACAGTCAGAAGGAGTAAGTGAATAGGATTCATTTTCATTTCAGAAAGACAACAGATTGTAGCTTTAAATAATGACTTGATTACAGACACCACTGTGTGAATCCTGGTAATAAGACTTGAGTCAATGAAATCTAATCAGAGTGTCATTTCTCCATGTCTGTCAGTGACTTAACATTAAGGCAGGGCAGAGCTAAAGTAGAAAACAACCATTTTGTTGTAGGTATAAACACATGAATGATTCAGAAAATTATTCATCTTGGCTACCACACCACATGACGTGAATATTAGGGTTGATTTGATTGTACTTGATCTCACTTGCTCAAGAAAAATAAGAGTTCATCAATAAATGAGGTTGAACCACTGTCTTTGACACCACCGTTGATTTTTCCATGGAAAGGCAGTTGTGAAAGAGCCCTGGACTGGGCATTCTAGCCCTGAGTCCTAGGCTCAGGTCTACATCTAAAGCCTTAGGCCAGTGCTGAAACCTCTCTGAGCCTCAGTTTCTTCATCTGTGAAATGGAGTTAATAGTGATTCCTGTGCTGCCTACCTCACAGGGCTGTCATGAGGACAAAATGGATTAGACTGTAAACTGTAAAGTGCTGTCCAAATGTGAGGTAACTTGATTACCATCCTCATCTCTCTTTTGCAGAGGATTTAAGTGTATTTCTTTGTGATTTGTATGTGTGTGTGAGATGGACAAACCCACGTGTTACTTTGAGAAGTATATCGTTTGTGTCCAGTTGCTTTGCAAATCTACGGACATTTGTGACTCCGCCAGAGGGGTTTGTGCTGTGGCCTAACACTTGCCGGGTGAGGTGTGGGTTATGCCTGTATGCAAATTAAACTTTGCCTTTCTCGAATTCTCCAAAATCTCCTTAGTCTCTTCATTTGATTCTTTTAGCATTTTTCTCTCTTGTCTCTTTCATCACAATGGGCTCCTTCAGATATTCTTTTGTTATACTTCTGAAGTTTGGTGGGGGAAAAGGTTTAGAGGAAGCCATGCTGCAGGTACTAAAATATTAGAGAATTTGGAGGACCTCAAAAAAATATTAAGGGTCATCTAGTTCCACTGTCTCTCCAGGGCTTACGTCTTTCCTGTGCCATCGTCAGCCCAGGTTTGACCACCTCCAGGCACAGAACTCATTACTGTCCAAACAGCTCTGTTCACCTAATGGCAGCTCACAAACAGGCTGTGGAGAGAAAAGGTGCTGAGGTGGAGGCCTGGCCCAGCCGTCACCGGCTCCAACCCTGGATGAGCCCCCGAGCCATCTAGAATTACTGCAATAGTTACGTGGAATAATACATATGAAAATACTTAAACTTTTGTCAAGTAGATGAAGTTGTCCTAACATTTAGAGCTGAAGGAAACATGACACAGCTGTTGAGCACGAGAGAGAACTGAGGAAAGGAAGAATGTAGGTCCCTTCTGTCCCATTGGTTTCCTTTTCCATTTCTGAAATGAGCAATCAGCCTGGTGGGGATTCAGGAACCCAGGTTCCTTTCCTCTTGTTACTTGGTCATTCCCTATGGCATCGCCCTTGCCTACTGGTCAAATCTGGGTCCTGCTAAATCCAGGCTCCAGCTGGATTCGGGAACAGGAAAGAGAATAAGCCCACGACAGGAGATCTCCTTTAGAGCAAGTGAAAGGGCAGTTACACACTTCACTTCTGTTCCTGTCCCTATGGCAAGAGCCAGCCACATGGCCACCCTGGCCACTAGGTGTGGAAAGAGCCTCCACCCTTTGCAGGGAGTTGGCAATGATAAGAAAGGAGTACATGTCATATGACAGAGATCACATCTGAAGGATTTTCAGAAATCTGGAATTTCTGTTGAGTCACCTGTGGAGGCTGCCATCCCATCACACCACATTTATCGTTAAGTGTAAGGATGACTAGGCCCCCAAAAGAAGATACCACACCCCTTTTCTCAATAAGATCCCAACTTCTCTTCTGACCTTACTTACTAACTTATGTAAAATTACACTGTAAAAGATGAGGGGTTGAGGTAAGGTGTGGGAGGTGGGGGGGGAGGCTAAATGTCCATTAGTAAGGAATTGGGGAAAAAGAAAGAGTGGTTTCTCACTGTAACTGCCATCCTTTAAATTCTACATCTCCGTGCTCTTCAAAAGCCTCACCGTTCTCTGGATCTGGGATCTGGGCTATTTCAGGCTCACTGGATTTATTTCACCTGATGCCTGAAGTGCCATGAAACAGCGAAAGAGCGAAACAGCAGCTGGTGAGCCCCACAGACCTCTAGCTTGCTGCCTGTTCTGCCAGGGGAGCCGGAGGGACCACGGTCCGTTAGGACAGAATGTGCGCACTGGGAACTCAACTCTTTAGAGAATCATGTGCACACTGGGAACTCAACTCTTTAGAGGAACAGTTTGGTTGGTCCCAATCTGCAATTGTTTAATGAAAGAACATAGGAGAGCCTAGAAAATATCTGAGTATATCATATGCAGAAAGGGTAAGTATCACTTTGTAAAAATTTCAATTCATTGTAAGCTAGGTTATGATGATAGCATATATATTAACTGAGGTAAGACCAATACACAGTAAAGTGCTAGAATCTTAAGTGTACAGCTTGAGGAATTTTTACATGTGTGTACCCCCATACAACCACCCCCAAATCAGGAAACTTTCCAACCCCAGAAGGCTCTCTCACGCACTCTCCCACTCAGTACCCCCATGCAAAGGTAAAATAGTTGTTTTTTGCTTTGGTTCATATTTAAAAGAGGTGGAGACTCTGAAAGAGAACCTCTCTAGGTGGGAGGTTATTCCTGGGCTCCATCATCCCCTCTGTACATGGACTGGGTCCTGAGAAGGAAGGGAAAGGAATCAGCTGGTGATGTGCACGTGGCCATAGAAGCTGGGTACGTGACCATCACCAGAGGCCTGGGCAGCTCCCTCTGAAATACAGGGCTGCAGTCCAAAGTCCTGGGGGGTCATTGCTATTTACAGTCAACCTTTCTGGTTTGTGGTGTATGTTGCAAGGAGGGCTATTTTTAAGCAGGGCGATGGCCTGGCAGGACCTTCTGGGTAGTAAATTAAGCTGGTGCGGATATAAAGTGAGATTGTCTAGCAATCTACTTCAGATGGCCTGATCTAGAAGGGAAAGGTGATTGTCCCTGAATCCAGGCCCCAGACAACGAGCTGGAAGGAGATGTCCTGGTCCCTGGTTCAGAGCATGATTAAAAACTGGAGAGAGGGAGCTTTAGACGTCTTCCTTAGCTTGGAGGGGAGAGGGGAGAGGGAAAAGGGGAGGGCCCCGGGAAGAAGGGACCATCCTCCACAGCTAACCGGGGCCCCAGGAATGGGCTCTTGAAGGAAGATAGGAACAAATTCCCTAACAGGTGCAGCAGTTTCCCGACGGTCCTTCCACTCCGAGGCCGAGGCCGGGAGGCCTCGGCAGCCAGTCAGCCGAGCTGCGGGCCCAGGAACCCCTCGCAGAGTTCTGGGAGAGGCAGCCTCCAGGACCGGATTTAGGGGAGGGAAACGATTCAGAGAAAGGGCAGGTGCTAGAAAACGGCGGAAGAGTCGGGGTCCTGCCTTCAAGGGCAAGGCTCGGGGACCAAGTGCGTCCCGAGGCCTCAGACGGGATTGGCCGAGACGGGCCCCGCCCTGCCCCTCCCGGCCCCGCCCCGCCCCGCCCCGCCCGGGAGCCCTTTCAAGGCCGGGCCCCCGCCCCTCCCCTTACAGTCCTGGGCTGTTCGCGAGCGGCAGGAGGTGGGAGATTCCCGGCTCCAAGGTCAGTGAGGCTGTGAAACTCGGCTTTATTGCTCCAAAGCGGGGTTACTGCTAGAGCCAGGGTGGGGCCTTGTGAGCAGTGGACCCAGGGCTGTAGGTCGGAACCTGGGCACTGCTCTTGTGTGAAGACTTCATGGTAACTCTCTAAAGAAGCCGGCAGGGCGTCTGTCCTTGGCTGAGCCATCCTGCGCCCAGGCGCAGGTGGCCATTCCGTGGGACAGCTGCGCTCGAGGTGCTGGAACCGTGTCAGCACCCTGCTTGCGGTGCCTGTTTTTCATAGTGAATCAGGACTTTTTCTTGATGGAAAAAAAAAAAAAATCTAAATGCCACTGAATTGGGGACTTTAGCCTTCAACTTCCTTTCCCTTGTAATTTCTAGAAACTAATTCATTAGTTTTGGGAATGGTTTCCCTCAGCAGCATCAAAAGAGGTGCAAATCAGTGACTTGGGATAAGCTAACTTAAAAATGAACATTTTGGAGCCCTGGAAAGGAGCTAATTATTGATTGGCCCAGTAGCTAGACCTGATTTAAATTGGTTAATGTTATTGCTAGAGATTGATTTTTGAAATCACTAACCCATTAATAATGAGCCAAGGAACTGTTTTCCCCCCACTGGAGGTAAAAGTGCTATAGAATTGACCTACATGTGTTTCATCTCTGGCAAAGGACTCTTCTTTGCTTGCTTGCTTGCTTGCTTGCTTGGGTTACTGTCAGCCCTGTTCCTGTCCCTTGAGTGGGTGACATCTCTGCCTTCGAATACTCTGCTGGGTGTGGAGAGTGACATTCACCAGAACAAGGCAAAACCCTTCGGCCCTCCTCCGCGCTGCCCTTTAGACCTTCCCTTGAGCATTGCCCTGGCTCTGACCCACACAGGGTCAGGTGAAATCACCAGAGGTGGCAGTTAATGGCCTCGTGACAAGGCTACGCTAGTTCACCTGGTGGGCTGTTTCCAGAAGTGCCACTTTTCCTATCTGCAGCAATCATGCTTCCTCTGTTTCTGAGCTAGCGTCCTTGGTCTCTTCTCTCTCTGCTCATGGAGAAGAACATGACCACCACCAGAACTTGGCAAAGGGGCTTCTTGAGCCTCCCAAGCAGGCTCTTACAGGATATCTGGGCGTTATTAGGCTGTGTGAGCGCTCCACTTCCTCTTCTGCTTTTGTAGGCACCTTTTCCAAAACCCCAGCCTTTAGAGCTAACCCTTCTGTGGGTTAAGGCACTGTTCCAGCAAAGGGCACGAGCGTCACATGCACCCATGGACTCCGCCAGCTTCATGACCAAATCTTAGCCTTAGCCAATGGGCCAGAGGCCAGGTGAGTTTTCCTAAAGGGGTGGATGAGGAAAGTACAGGAAATGTGGGGTGAGGGTGAGATAAGGCATGGAGAGTCCTGGGTGTTCAGAGGCAGGAGGAGGATTGGCTCTGAGACACACTTTGCCCCTGGCTCAGAGGCACTGGGTCTCCATCTCGGCCACAGCTTAGAGAAGGAGCCATTTGTCTTCCCAGAGGGAATCACATGGGACCCTGCGTCAGCATTCTGGGAGTTCCTGGCCCTGAGCCAGGAATCCCACAGGGAGCCTGTCTGAAGGTGACTGCTGGAGGTCACACCCATTCCTGCCTGGGAAGCCACAAGGGCTCCTTTCCTTGCAGGGAAGGAGGGTCCCACTCCTTTACAGCATTTCAAAGGACTAGATGGTTCCTAGCTTCCTACTTTCTTGAAAACAACTTACCCTTGAGAGGCAAACCTGGTGATGGTTGTATGTCTTCATCACCAGGAGGCCTAGGAAAGACCTCTGTTTTACAGGGAAGGACCATAAACCCCTCTGCTTATGACTTTCTACTTGTTGAATAGAACAGGAATGCCCAAGGGTGCCTCTTAGGGTACCAGTATATCCAGTGGTGGTGAAGTAACTTGAACTCTTTGCTCCCTTAGAACTGGGAAGGAAAGCCATTCTCTGCTGGCCACGAATGGCATCATAAGAATTTGTTCAGAGTGTTCTGTGGAGCTGGTCCAACCCCAAGGACATCTTCTGTTTTGGGGTGACTCTCTCTGGAGGGAAAGCTGACATGTGGTCCTCCCCCTGGTCTTCCTTTGCCCTCCAAGGAGCTCAAACACATGGAAGCCATTTACAGCTGGACCAAAAATAACTCTGAGTCAGCAGAATGGTACCTACGGCATCTCCATCCAGGATACTCAGGACGACCAGGAGGCTCAGAATTGAGGCAATGACAGAACCTAAGGCCTCCACATCTTAGGATGTGACAGAACCAGACAAAACCCTTAAACCAGGACCCAGACTCCCAGTATGCCTGCCTGAGATAGAGATATAGAGATCTTGGGCACAGTGACAAAAGGGCTTAACGTGGTGGTTCTTGTTTTTTAGTGGAGAGGGCAAGTGTAGGAATACCACAGCACTGTTGCTTTTGGCTGTGATCTTGCACCCCATATAGAAATCTCCCTGGCTTGGAGCCCAGCAGTTCTGCCAGATATTAGCCCTATTGCTGTAAACAGTGCTTTTCAAATCAAGAGTCATGAGGTATTCCAAGTTAGGGAAGCTGAGGCAGACAGCTTCTGTGGGGTGAGGGCTAGAGACTACCTCCCTCCTCACCCCTGCAAGCCCTACTTCTGTAGGAGAGAGGAGAGAGGAGGGGAGGAGAGAGCAGCAAAGTCCATGCCCCATCTCCTCAGAGAAAGGCAGGCTGGTGCAGTAGCCCCAGCGTGTCTGGCAGGAGCTTTGGGCACCTGGCGTCAGAGTGGAGAGGGTGAAGGAGCACCTGGGATCTGGGCCACTTCAGCAGAAGCCTGAGGACAGGAAAGAGAACAGGCTTATAACATTCTGGGACTCTGGGGGAGTCACATGCCCCGAGGTGACGATCCCGTGTCTAGAAGCTGCTGTGGTAAGTGCATGTCTGCAGTCTTGGGGGCCTGAGTGGAGGGAACTGTGGCACTCTCAGGTCCTAAACCACAAAGGTGGTTTCTCTCCAATTGCTGGTCTGCGCAGGGCTACCTGTGAGGTGCTGTGGTCTGCAAGGAGCCTGCGTCCAGGGCCAAAGACAAGCCTAGGTTCAAATGCCAGCTTTATCAAGGTGCTGACCCCAAGACCTGGGGCAGGTCCCTTAACCTCTCTCTGTTTTCCCCATCTACAAAATAATGCCTACTTGGAAGGATTGTTTCAAAGACTGAAAACAGTGTTTGTAAGGGCCTCTTGCATGATGCGTGGCTCATGGTAGGAGTTTAGTAAATGATAGTTAAAAAGAAAAATAGACAGTAAGGTTTGACTGGGCATGCAGAGATGGAAAGGACACTCCAGGTGGAAGGAAAGGTCGGGGTAAAGGGTCAGAGTCTGGAAGAAGAACTTGGGAGCCCAACTGAGTAAATCCATTTTGTGAACCCTGGTGCTGGTTTTCAGAGGATGAGCAGTGGATCGGAAAGTACACGATGGGCTCCTTCTGGAATCAAGTCTTGTCCTCAGATTACAAAATAGAGCAATTAGATGAAACACTTTAAATGCTAAAAATGTAAACTAAAATCAACATTCAGAGAAGGGGCAGACCAGTCTGGGATAACCAGGGGTGGCTGTGGGGAGAGAGTGATAGCTGTCCCATAGGCTTAGGGTCACTAGGGGGAAGGGACTCACATTTATTCAGTGCCTACTGTGGCCTGTCACTTAGTCCTCACAACAGCTCAGGGAGAGGTCTCATCAAGCCCATTATAGAGAGGGAGTTGCTGAGGCTCAGGTAGGCAATTCATGGGCTTCCCAGACCTAGCAGGGCGTGGGAATTGCCTGTGCAGTTTAGACAACATACATGTGACGGTCCCATTCTTGCCACTCATTCAAAAGATGGAGCCTGGAAATCTGGATTTTTAGCACACTTCACAGTTGATTTTTTTTAGCTTTTAATTTATTTATTTTTGATCATAAAGGCAATCCATGTTGATTTTTACAAGTGATGCAATACAGAATTCTATTAAGAGAAATTTAATAATCTGCCTACTCCAGGTCTGTTGCTCTGAAGTAATGCTTTTTGCAGTTTGAAGAATCACCTTTAGTACTTTTCTTGATGTTCTTATAAATATATGCAAATACATATATACGTACATCATTGTTACAAAATTGGAACCACTCATATTCATTACTCTGAAAGTTTTTTTTCCCTTTTAACCTAAGACTATGGCAAGACATGCATCCAGGTAAAGTGGAGGCAGTTTTAACTGATTCTTTAATAGCTGTGGAATATTCCATTGTCTGAATGTGTCACATTTAATACAACCCTGGTCCCTCTGATAGACAGGTTTCTTCTAGGGTTTTTTGCCACTACACATAGTGCTTCACTAAATATCCTTGTGCCTCTCTCCTTGTATACTGGCAGCTCTATTTCTTATTTTTAGAAATTTAGCCTTTTTTAAAAAAAATTAAATTTATTTATTTTATTTATTTTATTTTTGGCTGCATTGGGTCTTCATTGCTGGGCCCTGGCTTTCTCCATTTGAGGCGAGTGGGAGCTACTCTTTGCTGCAGTGCACGGGCTTCTCATTGTGGTGGTTTCTCTTGTTGCGGAGCACAGGCTCTGGGCGTGTGGGCTTCAGTAGTTGTGGCACACGGGCTCAGTAGTTGTGGCTCGCGGGCTCTAGAGTGCAGGCTCAGTAGTTGTGGCGCACGGGCTTAGTTGCTCTGCAGTATGTGGGATCTTCCCTGACCAGGGCTCGAACCCGTGTGCCCTGCATTGGCAGGCGGATTCTTAACCACTTCGCCACCAGGGAAGCCCTGGCAGCTCTATTTCTGCAGAACAGATTTCCAAAGTGTGATGCCGGGCCAGTGGGTATGCACATTTTTATGTTAACTGATGTTTCCTGGTTCACTTCCAAAATGGTTGTGGTAGCTCACAGAGCAGTCTAGGCGATTCTGATCACAGCCAGGGAGAGAGGAGAGCTGCTCCCCCCTCACCTCCTGCCCCTAACTCTCCCAGCACTACTCAGCAGGAGCCTTTTAGGACCAAAAGAAGACCCCACCTTGCCCTCTAGCTTGGGCCTTTATTTACCTGTCTCCCCAAGAGCAGAATTCCTGACTTGGAGCAGCTAAGTGTAACTTGTCCTGCAGAAAGGCTCTTAGAAGACATCAGGGCTGAAGGAAGGGAGGGTGCCTGGGAGCAAGCTGCAGGCACAGCAGGGCTGTGGGCTGGAGAAGAGAACCAGGGCTGGCCTATCAGGGATACACATCCCTGCAGGGCCAGGCACCCCTGCTTGGCTGAGTACCCCACTCTGGACTAGGGGGCACCTGCGTCCTCAGGAGAGAGGGGGGCTGAGGGAAAAGGCTCTGTCTTGGCTGAGCAGACCCAGAGAGGCACTAGGAGACGGCCTGGCCCAGGAAGTGGCCTGATTAAGGTGCAGGACAGAGGGTCTCAGGCAGAAGCATCCCAAGGACGAAGCCTGCTGTGGACCCAGGCAGGCTCTGCAATTGCCCCCATACCCAGGAGGTGCGGGCTTCCTGAGTCTCTGGGGGATGCTCTCAATGTGTTCAGTAGGTAACCCTCCCTCTGTCAGAAGGAGCGAGGGAGCCCTCAGTCCCCCTGCCCTTGAACAAAGCCGGGTTCCCTGCTGCTGAGGTGAAGGGAGAATGTTCTCAAACACTCTGTGGGCAGCCTGTAGAGATGACCTCCCAAAAGGAGTGCACAGTGATAGTAACAGATGTGAGCAGACGTTCAGCCCTTCGTAAGTGCCAGGCCCCGTTCGGATTTGCCCCTAGTAGCTGCAGGTGTTCTGGAATCTAGAATCCGTCAAGGTTGTCCCCACATCATGGGTTTTCTCTGGACCTTTGGGGACAGGCAGCCACTACACATCCTAGGCAGATTCAGCCCCAGTGTAATTCAACTCTCTAAATTTCAGGGGAATTATCTGCTATAGACTCTCCCCAGAGCCAAATTTGGATGAGTGACAGTGGTCCAGGACTCTATGTGCTCATCCAGAAGATTCTGGACCCAGGCATAGAAGAGGGGGTACAGTTAGCCTTTCTTCCTCTCTGCCTTTCTGCAACATTCCAAAGTAGATTAAGTGTGGTGTGGACTGAGGGCAACGGCCATTCTCCCACCTGGAGGATGGCTGGGAGGCAGCCGGCCATAGAGAGGCGATGCACCAGGCCTCCATAGTCATCTGTTTCTGCATATGGGTGTGCGGTGTCTAGTCACTGTTTCTGCTCTGATCTTTTGCAATTTGTGTCCGGGTACTAGTCCCAGGGCAGGTGGAAGCAAGTAATACGTCAGTCTGATTAAGACCAGGCAAGCTCCCTCAAACAGTATAGCTGAGTGAGCTGGGCCAGCTCCAGGCCCTCCCAGGGACTCCCATGGGGCTCTGGTTCCCCTCGAAGAACACTTACCCTTTGCCTGGTAGTTGCCCAGGTCCAGTGCTGGTTAAGAGCATGGACTAGGAAAACAGACCACTGGTCTTGAATCCCAGTATTGCCACTCACAAACTGTGTGCTTTTGGACAAGTTATTTTACCTTTCTTTACCTCCATTTGCTCATCTGTAAAATGGGGCTGATAAGAGTATCAACCTCATGAGTCTGTTGTGAGGATTTAATGAGGTAATAACCATAAGCTAACAGAACCATGTGCCCAGCATATCGTAAATGCTACACGAGAATTTTCCCTTCAGACTGTGAGCTCTGTAAAAGCTGCCACGTAGTAGGCACTTAAATATTTATCAAACAAATAAGTAAAAAGATACCTATCCTCACCATCTTATCATCCTGTCTTGCCTCTCCCTCCATCACTGCCCACTGTGACCCCTCCCCACCAAAGCACATCAGTGTCATTCACGGTGACTGTGACCCACACTGCCTGATGACCTCTGGAAGTCTGTGGTCACTGGTGTCCCTGGAGGGTGGAGGAAGCCCCGAGGGCACACCCTCTGGTTCCTCTGCCCCTCAGAGCTGCCCAGAATGAGGCCTGTGTGCTGGTTGGCAGTTTGGCCCCGCAGTTATCCATAAAGAGCATAAAGAACCAGAGGCAGCTAAAAATGTCTGGCAGCTCCATCCAAACATACTGTAATGTTGTTTGTTATTAAATCTGATAAGTAAAAACAGGATCTTCACTTAAATAAGAAACTACTACTGAAACTCAATACATGAGATTTCTCTTTAGCTGTGTGACCTTTGGCTGTCAGTTAACCTCTCTGTTTTTGAGGTCCCTCATCTTTGACATGGGGCAAGATATCTGCTCCTTTATTAGTACTTTCAAGTGCCAAGTACTTTGCACTTGAAAGAGAGAAAGTACTTGGCACTTGAAAGTACTAATTTTCCCCCCTTATTAAGATATGAAGAGGATTTTTAATAATTCCACTTATTCTACAGTGAAATGGGTTGCTCTAGGAAGTGGTGAGATCCCCAGCACTATTGCTATTTAAGGAGGGCTGAAAGGAAAGGGATTCCTGCATTCAGGCCGAGCTAAATGACCTCTAAAGTCCTTTCCCACCCCAGTATCTCTATGACTGTTTGTTCACTCACTCATCCAGCATTTTCTGAGAACCTATCACGTGCGGGCCAGTGGGCTTGAGAACCAAGAAAAACTATGACCCAGTCCTGTGGTCTTTGGGTCTTTTCTCTTACACGTGCCAAGTGCCAGGTCAGCTCTGAGTGATGTCCATCCTTGACCTGAGCCCTGCTGAGCTCCCGACACCGTCCTCCCCAGTGTGTGGGAGAGGGAGATAACAAAATGAATGGTCCCCTTCCCTTTTCTTTTTTTTTTTCCCCTTCCCTTTTCTTAGAGCATTTCCTTTAGAAAACTTGTAAATTCTGTCTCTGCCCCTTTGAGATGGATTTAAATCTTTTTCAAAGCTAAGTAAGCTTCCAGCCAGCTTAACAACCCAGGACTGTCTTTCTCAAAGGCCTGGGAGCCATCTCTTTGAAATGTAAACACCAGGAAGATAGCACCCCAATCTCCCAGGCTCAGTGGTAAAGACCTGTTGTCAGAGAGATGGGAGCAGCTCCTTTTCCCTTTGGATAAAGGCAGTTAGCTAACACAAATGGCCACCCCAATGATCAGGTGAATTTAGAGTGAACTCTGTGTGACAAATGGTGCTGTCATGTCCTCTTACTTGAGTTACCTGAAGAACATGCATAGGAGAGTCCTATCTGCACGGCTCTTTAAGAGGGTGAGATTTTGTTCTGTCTTTCCTGTCTCTTTAGCTGATGTGCATCACAGTCTGGTTTCATGCTTAGTCAATAATAAAGCTGCTTTCTTTCTCTCCTCTATCTTGTGGAGAGAAATTTCTGGGTGTCAGGAGACTTAAATTTCCCCAACACCTAGCACTTGCCCCTCATCTGACCCCTCCTTCCCCACCTACTGCTCAGTCCGAAAAGGATCCCTGGAGGAAGGAAGGGCATGCAGTGATGCTTCGTCTGTTATCTGTGGGGCAGCATCTGCTGATCACCCCTGGAAACCGCCAAGGATGGGCTCAGTGGGCTCCCACGGGGGCAGCCAGCCTGTCATGGCTGAGAGGTCAGGAGCCTGTGCTGGGCTACCCTGGCTCAGGGGCAGCTCACAGAGACCAGGAGTCTGAGCAGGGAAATGCTGAAAACCTGCCTACCAGCCTCACTCAGTTGCTTTTATGATAGGATTTCAAAATCAGTGGCTGAAAGGGACGTGTTTAGTGTTATGTAAGTAGATTTTTTTCTCAAGTTTTGATCCAGGAAACTAGCTCACAAAATTGATTCTATATTGGCTTGGATACCAGGCCTGGGGCTTCATAGCAGATTAAATGTGAGAAGTACTTGGGAATAAAGGAGCCAGGTTAGTAAGGTGCCTTGGAGAATAGCCCAGGGAAAAGGACCCATTCCCTTAGACTTACATGCATTTAAAAGGAGATACACAGGAGGCTGGTATGATATCCTCCTTCTGGAAATGAGGCAGAGCACTGTTCACAAATAATTATGTAAAGCCTGAGAAGAAGTGTTTACTGAGCAGCTACTATGTGCAAGGATCTGTGGCAGATGGGTTCCTGTCCTTGAAGATTTTACCCATCAGCTGGGAAGACAATCCAAACGTAGTGGGGAGTTCCCTAACATGACAGGAGATACAGGACAATTGAGTGCACCAACAAATGTCAAAAAAACTATGCAGCTCAAGTGCAAGTGAGTGAGCAGCCCGTGAATGCTTTGGGAACTCAGAGAGAAAGCCATCATCTGAGACTAGAAGGGCACAGGGAGATTTTGTGGGGACAAGGCACCAGGCTGTGGTCCAGTCAGACAGGGAAAAATGGACGGCAGAGTCCTAGCTGAGGGGCAGTAAGAAGCAATACTTTTACTAAAACAGTAATAATAATTTTACTAGAACAAATTAGTGGTTTATTGCATTAGCACAAAAGTACGGACAGAAAACTGATATCTTAAAAAGTAATATCTATATTAGAATATATATATATATATATTTTTTCAAGTTGAGATTGTACAGGCTCTAGAGCTGTCAATCCGAATATCAGGCCAGCCCACTGGGTCCTAGGTGTTCTGGGCCCCCATGACAGTCCCTGAATGTATGTGCACATGTGCTTGTGTGAGCCTTCACAAAATTCTGAGTATGAGCTTCTTTAGTTGACATTTGCCTCTTTCCCCCCAAATAGATCAGGATTCCTCTCCCAGGGAACAGGCTCACAGGCTGAGGGAAGCTGGCTTCTCAACTTCTGTGTTGCCCGTGTTCCTCTCCCCCCAGCTCTCTGCTCCCCCCATCTGCTCAGCTCTCTGATTGGCCCTGTTTTCTGGCCTCACATTGCCCACTCAGTTGACACCTGCTCTCCCGCATAGATCCTGGCAAAGAGAAGAGCAAAAGCCAAAGCCTTGACGTGGAGCCCACAGTGAGGGTGTCTGGATGCTGAAGCTTTTGTCCCTGGTGAAACACCACAGCTGCTCCAGCCCCTCATCTCCTCTCTCCAGTGATCTCTTGACAAAACAGTTTAGTGTGTTATGCTAATACTAGGGGCATGGAGGGAATGAAAAAAATTAAAAAGCTTGTAAGGGAGTTTCAGATCTCTTATGCTCCAAAATTTTGTTCCATTGGTTTCACACAATGTACTGATTTATAGAACTACCATGTGTGGAAACTAGGCAAAGCCAAATACCCCTTCGGTGGACACAGATTACCTCTTTCCAGCTCCACTTGTTTATGCCACATGTTACCATCTGTGCAAATAACAAGTCAAGTCTCTCCTGAGGAGGAATTTTAGCTGTAGATGGTGCTTATGTAAGATTGGGGCCTCCTGGGTAACAGAGGAATCTGTAAGACAAAACAATGTCCTGCCTGTGCAGCTTTTCAAAGACTAACTTTTAACATGCAAGAGAGAGTTAGTTTAGTCATGGGAAAAGTGATTTCATTGCAAGCCTGGCTTTGGGTCTTTGGGGAGCATGGCTCAGCCGTTGCCAAATTACTACCCTGTTCAATGAGACCCTTGTTTCAGTCTCATACCCAAGTTTATCGATTGGGACCTCAGTAGAGAAATTCTATGTCTCATTGTGTCTTGGAGAGAGAAAAACAGAGAGTCAGAGAAACAGGAATTCTTCACCAAAGATTTGAGTCTGTGTTAATTCTCTACAAGGAATCAAAGCAGGGGTGCTCTGAATTTCAGCTCTAGGATGGTTTGGCTTGCTGCCACCAAAGCCTCCACGGGATTATTACCATGAATCGTGCATCACTGCCCGGACACCAGCATGATGTTAGAACTCTTGGATGTTAGTTAATATTATTATTTCCAGAAACTAAAATATGGATATGATGACATTTCAAACATTAATATTCTGAGTCAGACACCTACCCACAGACCACCCTCACAGAGGGGAAGACCTTTAAAGACCACCAGTGGTCAGTGGGCTGCACATAGACATCACCCCCTCCTCTTCCTCCTGACTCTACCTCTTTGGATTTATCTTCTCAAACATGCTGATGTGAACACCTATCAGTGCTAAAGCCAATTAAAGAAAGAAAAATAAAACTCAAGCTATTTGAGCCAAACTCAGAAGCCAATGCACTTCTTGTTAACTTAGGGCTGGCTTAAATTTTGACCCGTATATAGTCTGGAAAGAATTCAGGCAACACTTCCTTTACTTTGGTGAGTTCTGTGGTAAAACTCATAGAAGACAGTACTGCCTCTCTGCTTGAAAAGCAGATTGGAGGGTGTGGAAGCAGATAAGACAGGTCTGAAAGATGCAAGTTAGTGTCACCTGCTGCATACGAGAGCCAGGAAGCCTGGGTGCTGTTCATTGAGGAACACTGACCTACTCTTGGAAGGAGATGGACAACAGCCCAAAGTCTAGTAGGGAGCAAAGAAGTACATGTGATGAGATGCATGTTGGGCCATTACACGTCCCTAGAACGACTTTGAGACATGGCCCATTTATCTTGCCTGCTGATTACTAAAGTAATTCCTGTTGTCTTTACGATTGAGGGAATTGTTTTTAGAAATGACACAGAGGAAAGGCCATCTGATAACCTGATTTCCTGGGCTAATGTAGAAAAATAACTTCCTAATTTTTCTTCAAGGGCTTTGATGCTTTTAGTTGAGATGTTCTAATTTCTCCCTAGCTCAAAAAATGTTAAGTAAAGACTTCCAGGTGGGGATCCTGGAAGCACAAAGTTGATGGACCCATCCCAGTTCCAAAAATGCAATCAAGGAAGAAAGTGGACCTCAGAAAGCTCCTCTTAGAATTGTGCGTAAGGCCATGTCGACCTCGCCTTATTAGAGGAGTTTATCGTCTGCTGGGTAGCCCAGGTTTTCATCCCACAGCCATACTCTCAACAGGCTCGTTGCAGTCATCCAACCCACCTATGCTTGGAGAATCTTGTAGCAGAGTCTTGGTAATCTTCTAAATACAAGGGAAAAAAATTCCACCCTTCCTTTATTTGGGCATCACAGAGACCAATATAATGAGGGAGTACTAAGAGTTACCTGCTCTATTGTTCTCCACTCAACGACCCACGATAAATAGCTCCCCGCTGGGTGATGCTGTGGATTAATTGTCCATTCTGACCTCTGCGCAGTAGCAGACACAGCAGGGTATCTGATTTTCATCCCTGGTGATATTATATAAATATTTATCTTTTTAAAAAATATTTATTTATTTATTTATTTTTGGTTGCATTGGGTCTTTGCTGCTGCACGCGGGCTTTCTCTAGTTGTGGCGAATGGGGGCTACTCTTTGCTGCGGCGCATGAGCTTCTCATTGCGGTGGCTTCTCTTGTTGCAGAGCATGGGCTCTAGGTGCACCGGCTTCAGTAGTTGTGACTCACGGGCTCTAGAGCACAGGCTCAGTAGTTGTGGCACATGGGCTTAGTTGCTCCACGGCATGTGGGATCTTCCCGGACTGGGGATCGAACCCATGTCCCCTGCATTGGCAGGTGGATTTTTAACCACTGCACCACCAGGAAGTCCCATAAATAGTTATCTTGATTTATACATGTTCTCAGTTTTGAAAGATAGCTTGACTATGTCCCCAAGTCTGGTTGATAATTATTGTCTTAGCCCCTTAAAGACACCATTTCTCTGGCTTCCATTATTCATTGTTGAAAAATCAGCTGATGTTTTTTCTTTATAGATGAACTGTCTTTTCTCTCTGACTGCTTTTGATATCTTTGTTGCTGATATTCTGCAGTTGACTGTTATTTATGTATGTGTGGATTATTTTAATTTTGCTTGACTTATGTCATGCCTCTTGAATCATGGATTTTTGTCTTTCATCAGTTGTGGAAAATTCTCAGCCATTTCCCTTGAAATATGGCTTCGCTATTTTCTCTATTCTCCCTTCTGAGGCTTCCATTAGATGGGTATTTGATCTTGTCATTCTATCCTTTATATCTCTTATATCTCATATTTTCCATTTTCTTATTTACCTGTGCAACATTCTGGATAATTTCTTAAGATATATCTTCCAATTCATTTATTCTGTCTTCAGCTGTATTATATCCATAGTTCATTCTGGTTCTCTTTCAAATCAGGTTTATTATTCTTAATAGTCTCTTGTTGCTTGCTCATCATTGTGATTCCATCACTTATTTCTTTAAACATTCCACGTAGAGCTAATCTATATTCTTGTCTGACAATTCCAGTATCTTCAGTCATTGGAGGTCTGAATCTGTGGCCATTTCTTCTGCTGACTCCCATTCATGGTGCCTCCTTGTGTGCTTGGTGATCTTTGACCAAGAGCCTATTGCTTGATCTTACTCTGTAGGAAAGCAGGGCCTAAAATGAGCATACCTTCCTCAGAGCAGATCTGAGTGCATTTCTGCTGGAGGGCTCCTGACCTTGGACCACCTTAGCCCCTTTCAAGGGTCCTAGCTCAACTGGGGAGTCTTAGACTCAATTCCCCACCTCCCTGCTGGTATCCAGACCTTAGTATTCAAATGGACATCCACTCTCAAGATAACCCAAACCTGAGCTCCGACACCAACTCATTTGGGGTGAGCAAAGTAGGAGAATGGTCTTTAGAGACTTTGCAACTGCGAGTAATGATTAGTCAAATCCATTCCACCTGCCTTCACCAATCAAGGTTGTCTTAAGACTAGCATCTCCACCAAGCAGCTCCTAGCCTAAACAATAAGATGTTTGCCTGAGTTATTTTCCAGGAACGTGGACTCAGCTGTGTCTAGTTTAAGCTGAGCTGGTTATAACTGGATAGGACCAGCAACCCTCCAATTGGGCATACATGGATGTCAGTGACCTTTTGACATAGGAGGGCTGAAAACTCCACCCTCAGAACCTGCAGAGGTGTGTAGCTTTATTACACCTGTGCAAAACAACAATTACCGAACCTTTTCCCAATCATCTTTCCCCACACTCCCAGACCACCCTGCTTCTTTGTTATCCCGTAAATACCCCAAGCCCATTGCTTTCAGGGAAGTGGTTGTGAGATTTGTTCTCCCATCTTCTCCCTTGGCTGCCTTGTGAATAAACCCTCTCTTTGCTGCAAACCTTAGTGTTTCAGTGTTTTGGCTTGCTGTGCGTCGGGCAAAATGAAGCTCGTTTGGTAACAACTTACTCTATGTCTTACAAGCCCAGCAATGCATTCTATTCAGGGTCTAGTTGTGTAGCGGCAGAGTCCAAAAGAGCACCTGGGCTGTCAAGCAGCCAGATGTAGAAATCCTCTGGGTTTTTCCCCCTATATCATATTAGTGGAGAAAATGGCAAGGACTGCAAGCAGTTTGACATTCTCAGTGTCTAAAAACTACCCAGGTTTTCCTAAGCAGTGTGAAGGGGGTGGGGAGAAAGGAAGAAAGAGAAAAACAAAACAACGAAACAGGCTAAGTCGCCTGCAGTTTTTCTCTTGCCTGTTGTTCTCTGTACTGTGGTTCAGGGCCATCCTGTGAGGCTAATTCTCAGCTTCTCTGGAGTTCCCTGGCGGTTCAGAGGTTAGGACTAGGCACTTTCACTGCAGGGGCCCGGGTTCAATCCTGGTCGGGGAACTAAGATCCTGCAAGCTGTGCGATGCGGCCAAAATTTTTTTTTAAATAAAAAATAATCTTTAGCGTCTCTGCTTTCCAGACACTCATCCAAGAGGAAGGATGGCCAGTACCTTCTCGAAGTTGCTAACTGGCCGCAATGCCTCTCTGTTATTTGCTACCTTGGGCACC
This sequence comes from Balaenoptera borealis, assembly GCF_965194805.1. Taxonomy (NCBI): domain Eukaryota; kingdom Metazoa; phylum Chordata; class Mammalia; order Artiodactyla; family Balaenopteridae; genus Balaenoptera; species Balaenoptera borealis. The sequence goes on from NC_138867.1 coordinate 66,075,012, forward strand.
AGTGCCCTGACTACTGGGTACCTGCTGAAACGGCAGAACGTGTGTGCTGAGGCCTGGGAACAGCACAGGCTATTCCCTCCAAGGTAAGTCCTCTTGGCTTTAAAACGACGCCAAAATGCCAGCCAGAAATATGCTTTCCTCTGCTGAAACTGTCAGCAGAGGCCCCTCTTTTTGCCTCTGAGGGTGACTAAATCAAATTGACTCATTAAGCACAGTGACCTGTGGCAAATCCAGGGATGTATAGTGTCATCATTCCTGCCCAGAGCTTGAGCTCTAGTGGAATAGTAATAACAGTTGGAGCTAACCTTTGTTGAATATGTGTAGGCGTGTTGAGCACTTTACGCAGAGTATTTTATTCCTCTTAGCGTCCCTTTGTGATGAAACGGAGGCTTAGGAAAATTAAGTAGTGCCCAAGTTCACACAGCTGGTGCAGCCAAACGCGAACCCAGGGACCTTGATTCCAGACTCATGCCTCACTCATGCTGTACTGCCTTCTGGAAAACGTGATGCGACAGCACTAATTTTAAGTATCAGCTTTTTTGCTTTTTATTTTTTTTCCGGCCACACTGTGCAGCATGTGGGATCCTAGTTCCCCTACCAGGGCTCAAACCCGTGCCCCCTGCAGTGGAAGCGTGGCGTCTTAACCATTGGACCGCCAGGGAAGTCCCTAAGTATCAGCTTTAAAGGAAGGGAAGTAGAGAAGTGGCATGAAGATGGACTGTTTTCTCCACCCTGGGGACCTTGTCATGGCTGAGACGTCCCACACTGGATAGAGCTGGAGTGGATGCTGACTTGAAGGGATTCCATATAGGCAGCTGTGCATGAAAGAGACAAGGAAAACCTGAGGTGTTTCTCAGAAACATTTACTGACTTTCATGAGAATTAGGAACTCTGAGGGAATTACTGGCACCTACCATATACCTCAGGAATTCCTTATGTGAGATTTGAGCCTGTGGTGGTCTTGAATCCTCTATTCTTCAATCAGTACATATCCCAGGGTAAGATGGCACCCCCCATCTGATTTCTTTCTATGTATTATTTAAACAAATATTTATTGAATGCCTGTTTCTATAGGCAGGCACTGTTCTCAACAAAGCAGATAGTCAAGAGTTTGCATCATAGACAGAGGACAGATAAATCAATGAATTTCTATGTAGTTCTACCCACAGGGTTTTTAGCCTCTATCACGGACCTAAGGGACCAAAATGTAGTTGTTGTAATTTACCAAAACTTCTGGGTGTTAAAAAAAAAGTCTGCATACGATTTCAATTTCTTTTCTAATCGTTTCACTCTATTTCCTCTTTACATAAACATAAGCCACAGTCTGTGGGCTCCTGCAGCCAGCATAATGGACTCCTTAGGCAGGGCCAGGTCCATTCCTCTGGCTGTTCAGGGAACTAGTCTTTAAAATCTGGCTTACTTAAATCATGACCTAGCCAATTTTCCTCTGCCCACTGGCTGAAGAGAGCCTGGTGGAAGGATGGCTGGCCAGAAACAAAGCTCTTGCATAGGCCCCTTGCCTCAGGGGCTGCTCACTGAATACCCCTCTCCTCCTCATGCAGCGCAGACTACCCTGATCTGCGCAAACACAACAACTGCATGGCCGAGTGCCTCACGCCGACCATCTACGCCAAGCTCCGCAACAAGGTGACGCCCAACGGCTACACCCTGGACCAGTGTATCCAGACTGGGGTGGATAACCCCGGCCACCCCTTCATAAAGACCGTGGGCATGGTGGCTGGTGACGAGGAGTCCTATGAGGTAAAACTCTTGGCTGCCGGTTCTGTAGTGTGTGTGTGTGAGGCGTGCTCTGGGTTCTCTCTGTGGGACCAACTTGCTGTTTTCTCAGGAAGGGCGCCCATAAAGGGAAGCCAGCTTCAACAGAACAGCTGCAGTGCTCTCTGGAACAGTGAGGTCTACAGCTTCCCAGGGACAAGGTTTCCTTTGCTGCTGCTCTAGTATCCCTCCCCACCGAGGAATGAGTTGCATGACCCAGCTCTCAGAGCTTGTCAAGGGGATGAATTAGTACAGAAAAAATAAAATCTTTTAATGTTTTTATTGTTTGTGTATTCACCGATAAGGCATTAGGAGATGATGTGTTTGTGGCTGAACTTTATTGAGGCTGGAGGATGGTTCCGTGTGTGTTTAGTTGGGGAATTACTGATTACACAGCCCCCTGTAGTCTTACTGAGTTCACTAAGTCTCTTGGAGAAATCCCAGAATCTCCGCATCCTCATCCTGGGTCAGAAGCACAGGACGGTTTGCTGCTCTAGAGCTCAGCCGCCACAGCAGCTTCTACATTACGGTAAAAACCTCCAGCCCATCTCCCTCAGGTCTGCCCCCTTTGCACCTTCTGTTGCAGGGAGCTGAAGGTGATTCCCTGGGAAGGCAGCCATCAAGAGGAGGGAGAGGGCCACCTTGAATAGATTAGACTAGCAGCTCACTCAGGGACGGCAGTGCCCACCTCTGGGCTCCCAGAGTCCCAGACTAGAGCTGGCTCCCAGGACCCACTCCCCACAGCTCCCAAAGGCTGCAGGGTGCTCTGTTTGACTTCTCTGAACCTTACTTTACCTAAAGGATGTTCCTGCAGTTTTTGGTGTTTTAAAAAGTAGATTTCACTTGAGATAGTTTGTGCTGGGGAAGGTCCTCACAGGGTGACAGGTCCCTGCTTTGCCTTAATTGCTGCTGTGCACTTTTCTTTCTATGCAGCTGGTTTTCCACAAATTTATTACACATTGCTTAAACTCTAGAACCTGACCATCCTTTTTGACCACAAAACTGCTTAGCTTCTGAGCTGGCAGCTTCTTTTATCCCACAAAAGCAAGAGCTTCTGGAGAAAACCCTCAAATTCTTAAACACAAGATTTTCCTGCTCCGTCTGATGGCAGTGAACTTGGCAGAATCCCTAGGGAGGAGGTTACTATGACAGAGTTCTGTAGCCCTGCCCTCTCCCAAGGGGCCAGGTGCCTCAAAGAGGTTTCCTCTGGTATATGTGACCTACTAGTACTACTACTATTATTATTATCGTTATTATTAACCATCAATCCAGTCTCACACCTGTTTCCTGCATGGCTGCACTGAGAATTTCAGAGAAGGAGGGCATCAGCTTTGGCCCTTAAGGTAAATAGGAATAAATGATGATGAACCAATTCAAGAGGAAACGGGAGCATCGTCCCTCCTGCAGGTGTTTGCCGACCTTTTTGACCCTGTCATCAAGCTGAGGCACAATGGCTATGACCCCAGGGTAATGAAGCACCACACGGATCTGGACGAATCCAAGGTAGGCTCCAGCCACCTCTGTACCTTCCCATGAAGCCAGCACTCCAGAGTCCAAGGTGAGGAGCCCTGGAGAGAAGGGCTCCTGGGTCAGATGCCCTTGAAAGCTCTGTGATGGCCCTCCCACACCATGCTCCCTAGAGGGCCACTGAGACAATCAGGAAGGTCCCGAAGTCTGTTTTTCTTACCTCCTACCACCAGCGTAGTGGTGGTCACTGAAGACTTTAGCCTTTCCCCAAACAATTCCTTTTTTCACCCCAAACCTAGCCAGGGTAGAGGATTGCAGACAACGCTGTGTGAAGTAGCTCCTCCCTTGACTTCCCTCTAAGACCACTGCCCCCAGAGTTGCAGGATGTGTGCAGCGTGCACACGCGCTCAGCGCCCGGGGGTCCCCTGGTCAGCGGGTTGGAGGCCACCGTGGCTGTGGCGCTGCGGTAACCCCGCGCTCTGCTCCGCAGATCACACAGGGGCAGTTCGACGAGCACTACGTGCTGTCGTCTCGGGTGCGCACGGGCCGCAGCATCCGCGGGCTGAGCCTGCCGCCAGCCTGCACCCGGGCCGAGCGCAGGGAGGTGGAGAACGTGGCCATCACGGCCCTGAAGGGCCTCAAGGGGGACCTGGCCGGCCACTACTACCGGCTGTCCGAGATGACGGAGCAGGACCAGCAGCGGCTCATCGATGTGAGTGACCCCGAACCACGTGGGCTGCCCGGGGAGGGGCTGTGCCGAGAGAGCCCTGACCCACGCGGGGCGGTCTCCCCCGGAGCTCAGGCCCCCGCTCTGGTTGGGAGCTCGCTGGGGCTTCAGGCTGGTCAGTCTAAGGAAGGAAAAGCAGGCCTTAAAAGCTTAGGTCAAAAGTGGAGATGGTCTATGGATAAAGTCTGCCGAGGAAGCAATGGGATGGTGGGTTGCCATTGGTGTGTGGGAGTGAGTGGAGGGTCCCCGGGCTTGTTGATAAATAGGAACAATTGGGTGTGGAAAATCCCGTCTGTGCCTGGAGGATGGTCTCCATTACCACACTCAAAGTCCAGGAAGCTAGGAGCTTCTGGAAAGGGAATTATCCAGGTGGAAGGCCTGCCCTGACTCACATTGGAGCTGGTCTCTGGGGTTCCTGCTGCCTCCACAGGGTCTCCATGGCTTCCCTCTAACACTAGGGTAGACAAAACTCAAGTCCCTTCCTTTTTTCCCTGTAGCAAAGTTGAAACAGAATGGCATTTTCAAAAATAACTTTAAACTCCAAGGAAAAGCGGAAACAAATTTCTGTCATTTCAGAAGATGTGATGCCACAAAATATGCCCCATTTCCAAACCAGGTGGGCAACTGTATGGTCTAGAGACCTCAGTCTCCTGGTCCCCTCCTCTGCCTCAAGTAGCCGCTTCTGGTTTCCAGGTTAAAGGGCATGCTGTTTCCTGGGCAATGATAGTCCATAAGCCTGGCCTGGCTCAGGTCTCCAACCCCTTCCGCTTAGAGACTGTAGATCTTCCTGTGTCCTCTTTATTTCTGACTTCAATGTAATATATGGTATCCATAGTCATATTCTTACTGTGTGCACACAGTATTTTGATCTGATTTTGATCGCACGGTAGCATGTTGTCGTTAGAGGCATGCTTGGGAGTCATACAGGTCTAGGTTCGCATCTAGGCTCTGCCACCTTCTAGCTGTGATAGGTTTCCTCTCTCTGAATCTGTTTTCTTTTCCTACCAAATAGAATGATTACATTTACCTCAGAGTGTTGTTGTGAGGATTAAAGGAAATAAAAGTACATAGCATAGGGCCCGGCACATAGTGAACATTAAATGAATGGTGACTATTTTTATTCACAGAGAATTATTTTACATCTCTAATATTTTTTAATGGAAGGAATGATAATAATAAACCAACAATGCTAGTAACGTGGAGAATGCAGCTGTATAGAACACTTTTCAGGATAGCACCCCTCACTCACTGCCCACTCTGCCATTGCATGGGGTTGGCGCTGGTGGGGTAGACACACTCCGTAGTGATTAAGGATCTCCATCTGGGCTAAGCCAGCGGTTTTCAACCTTAGCTATACACTGGAATCACCTGAAAATAACTGATGTCCAGGCTGCACCCAATAACAAGTCGGAATCTCTGAGAGATGGGAACTGGGCATTAGAATATTTTAAGCTCTCAGGTTATTATAGTGGGCAGCCAATGCTGAGAAGCACTGCCTGAGAGACCTCAGCCATTATTAGTGAGTTGAAAGGTGACCACCTGACGCTTGCCATCGTGTCTGATCTCATCAGTTTCTTCTTTTTGCTTTGTCCCTTTGGGCCTGCAGGACCACTTCCTATTTGATAAGCCAGTATCCCCTTTACTAACTTGTGCTGGGATGGCCCGTGACTGGCCAGATGCCAGGGGAATCTGGTATGGACATAGCATTTTCACATTTGCATTGTGTGCAGACGTTCTCCTTCAGATCACTGCTTGTCCTAACCTGAAGTTGCTGTGACCTGCGCTTGACAGCATGCCCAGCTTGAGCTAAATGGAGACGATAGAGTACTTAGAAATTGGGGTGTGTGTGTCTGTGTGTGTGTGTAATATATAAGTATAATGATGTTTCCAAATGTGCGGGAATGTTAGCTGTTTTGCATGAATTGTGCATGAGAAAAAAGACTTTATTTTTAAGAAAAAATTAGCTTCATATTATTTGACCTCCCAGAGAATCTGTTTCATGACATTAAAACAAAAGAGCAGAAAATGAAAAGTAAATATTGAGGATTTAAGCAAAACTCTACAAGGAAGAGTGGCTATTGAGTGTACGCGTATTTTATCTTGGCCAACAGTCCTCAGGCCACTTTGATTCCTAAACCTTGGTAAGTTATTATGACACTATCCAAAGGAGCCCAGATCAAAGTGTTTGGGAGCAGCTGCTCAGTGGGGGTGGATAGGCAAGATCTATACAGCAAACATATGTGAAATGTTCTGCATCCCAAACATGTTGAGCTGCAGCTAAAATCTTTTTTTAAGTGCCACAAGATTTTGGTTGAATCTATTAGGAGACAAAACACTCTTGTTGGTGTCAAAGCCAAATGTTATCAGGGCTGAATTATTGTCATCCTAGTCTGAGCAATGAGAGAGATTATGTTCTTGTTGGGCGAAAACATGACATCTTTGAGGGTTGGAGTTGGTCTTACTCTTCATTCTGTCAAGGTAACATTATTTTGCAGTACTTGTTCAGGCACAGTTAAGAGATTAGGACCATCTAAGGAAATGAGGAAGGTGAAATGAAGCAATCAAGCTACAGAGGTAATGGGAATTTTCATGTGTTGAAACAAATGTAATTAACACTCAACACTGTATTTCTCTCTTCATTAGGCATAATAATGACAAGACATTTCTCATCTGGATTAATGAGGAAGACCACACCAGGGTAATCTCTATGGAGAAAGGAGGCAATATGAAGAGAGTATTTGAGCGATTCTGTCGTGGACTAAAAGAGGTAAGATGTCGTCAGAGAATTCTGAATATTCACTAAAATAAAATCTCTTTGTTTTTCATTCTTGAAAAAAGATACTATGGTGACTTCCAAGATGGGGCTAATTTTTTCTAGGGATCATGGCACTCTTTTGGGGTGGGACTTCCAGGGCAGTGCTTCAAAAAATAGATGACTTTTTTTGGTTGTCATTAGCAAGCTCCTATGCTTCCCTTCCCAATGCAGGATGGTTTAGAGAAGTCTGTGGATCATTAGTTATTTTCTGATTTCTTTAACAGAGATCTTGGCTGTTTTAAGCATAGAGACAGTATAGGATGCACCTATGTTCATATGTGACCTGACCACAGCCGTACTTGATGAGAATTCCTATATTCTCCTACTATGCTCATGTGGAAAAGAATAACAACTGACATTTATTGAGTGTTTAGTATGTGCTAGGTACTGTGTTCAGTGCTTTACATGGTTCATCTAATTTAATTGGACCATTTTAATATTGTGATAGAAGAAGTTTAATTTTCTATTAAAGAAGTACTGCAGAATGAAAGAACGAAATTTTGCCATTTGCAGCAACATGGATGGACTTGGAGGGCATTATGCTAAGAGAAATATCTGACAGAGAAAGACAAAAATACTGTATGATCTCACTTATATATGGAATCTAAAAAATACAACAAACTAGTGAATCAAACAAAAAAGAAGCAGACTCACAGCTATAGAGAACTAGTGGTTACCACTGGGAAGAGGGAAGTGGGGAGGGGCAATATAGGGGTGGGGGAAAAAGGGTTATTACAGGATTATATGAAATCATGTGTGTGAAACTTTTGAAAATTGTAAAGAACTATAGAATTTAAAGAATCTTTCATTCAATAAAAATAAATTTAAAAAAAACTGCAGATAGCTTTGCTTTTTCCTTTCCAAAAAAAGAATTAGTACTATAAATTGACCTAAGTTTTATTCACGGCAGACACGCAGTACACACATCTTTCCCTGGTGTTTGGGATGTGCTGAGTGAATGGATATCTGAGAACGTCGTCGTTTGTTCCCTGTCTTAGGTAGAACGCCTAATCCAAGAACGAGGCTGGGAGTTCATGTGGAACGAGCACCTGGGATACATTCTGACCTGCCCTTCGAACCTCGGCACAGGATTACGGGCTGGTGTCCACGTTAGGATCCCAAAGCTCAGCAAGGTAATGTCATGTAGCCAGTGGCCCTGTTGGGTTCCACCGGGATGGGTTCACCTGGGACTGCTTTGTGGAGGGAAAAACATCACAGCCCAATTCCTTAACGCTTAGTTTCTGCACTAATGAAAGAAAATACAAGAAAAGGTTGTTTGTCTCAAAAACACTTGTATCCGTATGATAAGAGGTTAACGGGCTGTAAAAAAGGGAAGCGGCTTCAAGAACAAGAACTTTATTCTTTTTTTTTTTAAGATTTTTTTATGTGGACCATTTTTAAAGTCTTTATTGAATTTGTTACAATATTGCTTCTGGTTTGTGTTTTTTGGTTTTTTGGCCCCGAGGCATGTGGGATCCTAGCTCCCCAACCAGGGATCAAACCCACACCCCCTGCGTTGGAAGGCAAAGTCTTAACCACTGGACCACCAGGGAAGTCCCAAGAACAAGAACTTTAAATTCTCCTTCATATAACAAGTCGGGATAGATAGGCCGCTGCTCCACTCTGCTCCCTGGCCTGCCTTCCCTCTCCTCTCTCTCCCAATACGGAGGTTCTCAGACTTGGGCCTGCAGCAGAATCACCTGGAGGCTTGTGACAACACCTGCAGCACTTGCATTTCTCACAGGTTTCCCGGTGATGCTGATGCTGCCGGTCAGCGAGCTGCACTTGGAGGGTCACTGCCTTAGAGCGTTGTGCCCTTAGCGTGGTCACAGTCAGGCCTCACGCTCTAGCCTGCGGGAAGGCGAGAGAGCATGTGGGTGTGTCCATGTAAAGATGTAAGGTCCAGGCCTGGCAGTGGCACCCTTCACTTCTGCTGGTTCCATTAGCAAGAACCTAGCCAGTGGTTACTTCCCCAGCTCTCCAATGGAAGAAAGGAAAGAGGATTCTGGTGGGCAACTAAGAGTTCTGCCACAGCACACCAAGTGAATCAAATACTTTAAAACAATTTTAGAAAATGTGCTTTCGGCCAAAAAAAAGTATGGTAATATTTGTTATTCAAAATTCCAATGCTAAGAAAATTATTTTTTAAAATTTTTATTGGAGTGTAGTTGCTTTACAATAAGAAAATTATTTGCTGTGATTTAGTGTCATGATTTTAATTATAGCAGTAACAACTGTTATATAGATGAATAATAAACTCACCAAAGCTGGCATCCAGATGCCAAAATAGCAGTATAGAAGTTAATGACAGCTCTGCTACCTTCTACCTGTGTGTACTTTTAGGCAAGTTAATTCCTCTGAGCCTTATTTTCCTCATCTGTGAAATGGGGGTAAAAGCAATACCTTCCTCATGGGATTGTTGGTGTAAGTTCCAGCACAGGGCCCTGGTACATAGTAAATATATGCTTAATAAATATTAACTGTTATTACTTCTCATTATATGTCTTTTCTAAGTGTGCCAAGGATGACGAATCAAGTTTGATTCTTAGGACACTAAGTATTATCCTTTGTCCCAGGATTCGCGATTTTCTAAGATCCTGGAGAACCTGAGACTCCAGAAGCGTGGCACAGGTGGCGTGGACACTGAAGCAGTGTCCGATGTGTATGACATTTCCAACATAGATCGAATTGGCCGATCAGAGGTAACATCTCTCTAACTTTCCAAACACGAACTAACAAAATCAGCCTGGAGGAAAAGAAGCAAACTCAACAGCCTTTCCTTATTCACAAAATTCGAGACCTCCTCTTTGCCCATTGAGTCCTGAGTCATGTTAGCATTTCATTCTGTAGTACTTGTCCTCCACACATAAAGGTAAGTGCGATGTAAGCTGAGAATATATAAGCAAGTGAAGGAATTCACAGTGGGACTGTTGTCACCTGCCTGCCCCCAGAGCTGTTCCAGCAATCCTGAGCAGCAGGAGTTCTGTTATGCTCAAGGACAACAGTCTTTTATCACTGTGAGTCAGAGAACATGTGTGCTCTCTCTGAGGGGCGTGAAATAGTGGATTTTCTCTTGATTCCGAATTTCCTTTGGTGAAGGTCACATACTATCATCTTCACGTTGGCATTTTTAGATACTTGATAGTTTGTAAAATTTTATGTTTAGGGCTAAAGATGGCAAATAAGGTATGCATGAGGTATGTGTAAGATTGTGCTCATCAAATAATCCTTAGGATTCTGTGAATACATAGGGTAAATGGGATTCATAAACTATAGGTAGGCCTGGAGTGATGCATGAGAAAAAGCACAAAGAGCGCATTTAATGAACATGCAGCAGAATCCTAAGCAAATCCTGATCTCAGTAAGTCATCCCAGCTTATCTGGATGTGGTCCCATTGAACGTATTGTGCCCATCATTAATTTAAAAGCCGCTTATAAAACTCTTAATAACTCAGTGGCTGGTTATTAAATCTGTGGATTATTGGTGCCCTTTCTTCTTCCCTGCCATCTTTTGCATATTTCATTGCCGGTTGGTACTCCTACCAGTAAACTAAGGAAAGGAAAGGAGAAAACACTCAAAACAATTAAATCAGCTTGAGTGCTACCAGCTCTGGTAAAGTATTGATACTTGAGGAAGAAGCAGATATAAATACTACACCTTCTGAAATTTGCTGAATATGGTGTAGTGAATAAAGAAAATCTGGGTCCTAGCCCTGTCGGCTTCTAATATTAACTAGATTTTTAATACTGGAAAGCAAAGTACTCATCATTTTTAGAAAACTGTAAGTCAATAAGTGATCATCTATAGGAACTAGAAAAATTCCCAAAAGTGTTAAAAAAATAAATAAAACCACTTGTTCAACCTAACAACCCTGAGATAACCATTGTGAACATTATTCTAAATTGCCTTCCATTCTTACAATTATTCAAAAAACTTTTTTTTTACAGAATTTAGTATTACAACATATTTGATATAACACAGCTTTTCCCAGTGTATTATAACATGAGCATTTTCCTATAATTTTATAATTCTTCAAAGAATATAAAATTCTTATTTTATAAATAAGATATATATAAATATTTTATAAATAAAAGATAAATATAAATATTTAAATAAAAGATAAATATAAATATTTTATAAATAAAATTCTTATAAAAGAATTTTTATAGTTCTTCAAAACATGTTGTTTAATGACAACATAGTAAAGGTGGTCCATTATCTACTTAATATCTCCCTGATTATTTGAGATTTTGTTTGACTATCTCTGTACATAACTGTATGACCATCTCTATACATAACTCTAATCACAACTCTGATTAGTTAGTTAGGATATATTTCTAGGAAAGGGATTCCTGGGTTAAGGATGAGGGTCCCTTACTTATGACCAAGTTTCCTACCAGAAGATTTATACCAAGAGAGTTCCACAGGCAGTGAATGAGAGACCCATCTCACCACACCCTCATCAACACTGAGATAGGTCAGTTGGCTAAGTAGAAAATCAGTGTTTCTTTTATTAGTAATGACTAGCTTTCTGGACCAACCCTTTCATAGGGCTTCAGTTTCCTTATGCATGAAAAGAAGTGGGGAGTGTACTAGACTCTGTCATGCCTGAAGTATGTTCAGCTGTAACACTTAACCATCTCTTCCATTATAGCTGTGCATCCTTGAGTTTTATCATGTATTTTAGTGCTGTCTAGAATTAACTAGTAATTCCTTTCTGTCTTAGTTTGGGTCCCTTTAGGAGCAGTGCAAATAATTTGTTTGGGAGGTGATTCCAAGGAAAAAATTCATAAGTAGATGTCCTCTAGTTTAAGAAAAACCAATATTTGTAAACAAAAGTTCTAACATATATTTTTTTAAAGCAGGAATTTTAAAAAGTATATCTTAGTATAATTCACAGTTTCCTTTAAGTAGCACACTTGCCTGGTACAATACAAGCACTATTTAGTTGCCAAACATTTGGGTTTAAACAATTTTCAGAAAGCCGTTCATTGTGTAAATGATAATATCTGAACTATAGCATGTTTAGTACTCAGGTAGCTTAGTGGAAGGTCAGAATTCAGATCCAGGTCAGAGAACATCACAAGGGTGTCACTGTGTAGTTTTACTTTTAGACAAACTGTTATTTTATAACAGATTGATGGGGGAAGAAGTGTCTGAGATGCAAACTAATGGTTTTCATATTTTTAAAAAGTCCTTACACGCAAAGTAGTAACTCCATCTTAACTACAGAAAGATTGAGAGAAACCCTGTAATATCTCTGTTCCCCGTCTCTGATGATAACCATCAGACACCTCTGCTCCCATAAAACATTAGGGAAATAAAGAGAAGAAATTGTTAAAGTCCATGTAACAGGGCAAGTTCTCATTTGTCCCAGTATTGTTCCTATTGATCAAAGCCTTGCATGTGTCTTCTATGCAACTTAATCTTTCATCTTTTTCACTGTCAAAGGTTGAGCTTGTTCAGCTAGTCATCGATGGAGTCAATTACCTGGTGGATTGTGAAAAGAAGTTGGAGAGAGGCCAAGATATTAAGGTGCCACCTCCTCTACCTCAGTTTAGCAAGAAGTGAACTTTCCCTTCCCTAATTTATAAATAATCTGTCTGCTGGTATGACAGACATAAAGAAATTTCTACTCTGAGAGTTTTTGTAGACTTGGAAAAATGTAAAACTGTAGGTCCTGTCTATCTTTACAATAAAACTCTCCTTAATATCTTCGGTTTGTTTCTCTGATTTTTTTTTTAATGCTACTGAGACGGGCAAACACATCCAATTACAAGTAGTAGGAAGTAAAAATATTTTCGGACAACGATAAAACTAATATTTGTAAGGCCACTTTCACACAAATGTAGAAACCCTCCAACTATCTAGATGCTACTATAGTCAACCCTTCAACCAATCCCTACAGACACCACTGGAAAAGAGAAACTCATATAATCAATTTTCTGGCAAGTAGATCAAGAGAAGCTTCATTTCTCTTGAAAGTGTGGAAATAAAGACTATACAGATGAGGACAAACAGAGACTATAGCAGAGGCTATTTAGGGCTTGCTATAGCAAGGGAATCAGCCACCATCACCTGCTTGAATTTGGCAGAAACTCAAAGGCAGGCATAGGAAAGCTTTCTGGTGAAAAAATGGGAATGCTTGGGTGTGATCTGAGCGGGGTGGTAGGCATGGGGAAATTGGAGGCAGACTAACTAGAAGCGGGGTATCCTAGGTAAGTGGTTTGGGAAGCATATTTGGCTTTCTCTGGCTGGTCCTGAATTGGAAACAGGGGCAAAAATGAGGGGAACTGGGCGTCCCTGACCAAAGCCTAATCTCTGGGCTGATTGCTTCAGAGACTGTGGTTTGGCTTCTTGAACTGGTTGCTGCAGAGGTTGTGAGTCAGAGTTCTGTTGTCATATATGGTCTGGCCATTGTGTATTTGTACATTCAGTCTCTCAAAAGCAATCCAAAATGTGATGTCTCAAACACTGAAAACGTATTTAGTATAATTTGAAAGCCGAATTCTTCCCTCAGCACACAGATAGTTATCTCTCGAATCTTGTTATCCTCTTCCATCCATCCTGTGGTGTCTGTAACCTGAAGGGGCATATGACAGAAGAGGTGGCCGCAGCTAATTCTGTAACTCTAAAAGTGTTCCACATAACAAGAAAAATACTGTTATCTAGAATAATAGGAGTGAGATCAAGTTCTGCATTTTGTGAGTAAATGAGTACTGTAGATGCTACTGTGAAAATACATCACAGCTATAATATAAGCACTTATCTTCCCTCCTACTATATTGAGAAAAATAAAGTATAAAAAGAATACACTTGTGCTGGTGCTAATAGGCACCATACTAATGTTTGAGTGACAAATTAATGTCTTTGAAATACAGAAGAGGAAGCCACACCCAATATAATTCAGGACATTGTGCTAAACACCCTGAATGGGATGGAGTGGAGGGCCGTTCTACCAACCAATGCCTGTAAACAAGAGAGGGAGCAGAACCTCGAGCAGCGACTGGCATTCTGGGGACGAGGGATGGAGGGTTGAGAGGACTGGCATCATGGCCAAGCATGTTGACTCTAGAGCCACACTGCTTGAGTACACGTCCCGGCTCTCCCAGTATATGACGTTAAGTGATTGACTTAGTCTCTAAGTTCCTCAAGTTCCTTTGTATAAAATGAGAACAGTGATAATGCCTCTCTCATAGGGTTGTTTGGAGGGTAAAGTTAATATTTGTAAAGTTCACTTAGAAGTGCTCAACACATTTTAAGTACTATGTAAGGGTTTGCATGTTAAATAATAAAAAAAGAATCACTATTATAACATGATAATAATCTGTCTTTGAATATCCCTTAAAACCGTCCTTTAGGGCAGGGGTCCCTAACCCCCAGGCCATGGACTGGTGTCGATCCGTAACAGGCCACCGGTATCGGACTGATACCGGTTGTGGCCTGTCAGGAACTGGGCCGCACAGCAGGAGGTGAGTGGCAGGTGAGCGAGCGAAGCTTCATCTGTATTTACAGCCGCTCCCCATCGCTCTCATTACCGCCTGAGCTCTGCCTCCTGTCAGGTCAGTAGTGGCATTACATTCTCATAGGATTGTGAACCCTACCGTGAACTGCACATGTGAGGGATCTAGGCTGCACGCTCCTTATGAGAATCTAATGCCTGATGATCTGAGGTGGAGCTGAGGTGGTGATGCTAGTGCAGGGGAGTGGCTGCAAATACAGATTATCATTAGCAGAGAGGTTTGACCACACAGAGACCGTAATAAATCAATTGCTTGCAGACTCATATCAAAACCCCATCAGTGAGTGGCAAGTGACAAGCTGCATCTGGTAGCAGGCTTTATAGTGGCAAGTGAGTTGATGTACTTCAATTGTACAGCTGCATCTGGTGGTATGTTTTAAGTCAGAATCCGACACTTATTTTAGTCCACATGTGGCCTGCCCGTTATTTTATTTACCACTTCCGTCCACACCTCTTTCCTGAACTGCACACTTGTCTCAGTCACAGTTTTGGTAAGCCCACAAGCTAATCCTAGCCAACATGAGTAAAAACCAAACGTTGTTGGAGAGCTTCTTTGAAAAGGGGGAAAGACCCAATGATGAGACAGCAGAAGACTCTAAGACTGCCAGCAAAAAGAAAGCTGCATTTAAAAGAATATAACAAGAGTCCTACTTAAATTATGGTTTCATTGCAACAGGTGATTCATGTTCTCCAAGCCCGCTCTGTATAATATGTGGTGACTGGCTATCCAACAAAGCTGTGAAATCTTCAAAACTGCTTCGCCACACAGAGACCAAGCACCCTGCCTTAAAGGACAAGGCTTTGGACTTTTTCAAAAGAAAAAAACGTGAATACGAAGAACAGAAGCAATTATTGAAGGCCTACTTCATCAAATGTGTCTGCACTGAAAGCATCATTCTTAGTGGTTAACTGCATTGCTAAAGCTAAGAAGCCCTATACTATTGGTGACAAGTTGATCCTGCCTGCTGCTAAGGACATCTGTCTTGAACTTTTAGGAGAGGCTGCATGCAGTTCAAAAGGTGGCATGTGTTCCTCTTTTGGCTAGCACCTTAACTAGACGAATTGATGAAATAGCAGAGGATATTGAGGCACAATTGTCAGAGAGGATTAATGAGTCACCGTGGTACGCAATCCAGGTTGACCAGTCTACTGATGTTGACAACAAGGCAACAGTGCTTGTTTCTGTGCAATATATTTTTCAGGAGGATATGCATGAGGATATGTTATGTGCACTTTTGTTGCCAACCAACACCACAACTGCAGAACTATTGAGGTCTTTGAATGATTACACATCAGGACAACTGAACTGGTCATTTTGTGTTGGTATATGCACAGACAGAGCGGCTGCCATGACTGGACGGCTTTCTGATTTCACTACTTGGGTCAAAGAGGTCGCTTCTGAATGTGAGTCTATCCTAGTCATCCCTAGAGAAATGCTGGCTAGCCGAAAAATGTCACCTGAATTTAACAACGTTTTGCAGGATGTGATTAAAATTATCAACCACGTTAAAGTACATGCCCTTAACTCATGTCTGTTCACGCTGCTCTGTGAGGAGATGGACGCAGAGCACACACGTCTTCTCTTTACATGGAAGTGAGATGGCTTTCTAAAGGTAGATCAGTGGCCAGAGTTTCTGAGTTATGAGAGCCACTCCAGAGATTACTTTCAGAAGAACAGTCACCACTGGCAGCACATTTCGGTGACACAGAATGGGTCACAAAACTTGCTTATTTGTGTGACACATTCAACCTGCTCAATGATCTCAATCTGTCAGTTCAGGGGAGAACGACAACTGTGTTCAAGACGGCAGATAAAGTGGCTGCATTCAAAGCCAAACTGGAATTATGGGGGCGATGAGTGAACACTGGGAATTTTGACATGTTTCAAACATTAGCAGAGATTTTGAAAGAGACTGAGCCAGGTTCTTTCTCCCAGATGGCGCATGATCACTTATCTCAGCTTTCAAAAGAGTTTGAGCATTACTTCCCAACCACAAAAGACCCCCAAACTGGGAAGGAATGGATCCGCGACCCATTTGTGAATAAGCCAGGTGAATCGACTTTGTCCATGCTACAAGAGGATCAACTGCTTGAGATCGCAAGTGACGGTGGCCTTAAAAGTATGCTTGAGACAATGTCAAGTCTCCATACGTTCTGGATTAAAGTCAAGGCAGAATATCCTGAGATTGCCACAAAGGCACTGAAAAGCCTGCTTCCATTTCCAACATCCAGTCTTTGTGAAGCAGGGTTTTCTGCAGTGACAGCAACCAAAACGAGATCACGGAGGAGACTGGACATAAGCAACACACTTCGGGTCACTGTCTCCCATCACCCCCAGACGGAACCATCTAGTTGCAGGAAAACAAGCTCAGGGCTCCCACTGATTCTGCATTATGGTGAGTTGTATAATTATTTCATTATATATTACAATGTAATAATAATAGAAATAAAGTGCACAATAAATGTAATGCACTTGAATCATCCCGAAACCATTCCCTTCCCTCCCCGGTCTGTGGAAAAATTGTCTTCCACGAAACTGGTCCCTGGTGCCAAAAAGATTGGCGACCACTGCTTTATTGTATTACCTGGAATGTACTCATATGTGACTTTACTCTTTCAGAGCAAGATATTCATAACTAAATGCAGTCATTTAAACAAAGTCTGCAATGGATTCCTAAATACTCAATCTGGCACCTCAGGTTCTGTTAAAACCTTCCATATTCATCAAATATCCTTCCCTGACAGCTCTTCAATTTTTCAGAGCATGGAAGAGCACTTAAATTGGATACAAGAATATTCTTTCTCCTCAAACATTGCCGGATATTTGAATGATGTGATCCTTTTTGCAGAAGTTGTGATTTCTTTTGCTACAAGGAACAAGCACATTGGCAATGTTACAGTGAAAATAAGAGATCTTTTATGTAACAGATGGGTCAATTGAAAGAGATAAAAAGACTTAACTATTAGTTAAATTATAATTGAATGCCATATCTTTCAGCCAAAGTAGTCACAGCATGCAAAGAGTTCCTGTTTACTAAGGTCTCCTTCAATCAATATTCATCGAGCAATGATGTGAACAAAGCATGGTTTTGTGTCACAAGACTTAAAATTTGCAATATTCCTTGTATCTGGGGCAGAATGCAGCTAGATTAGGCTTTGATGGCTAGGAATCCATTCTGGCTCTCTTCCTTGGGTCCTTCTCTTTGACTTCTGTGCTGCCACGGTATGTCTGCTTATGTGGAACCGGCTATTCTTCAGGCCAAAGTTTAAAAAAGAGCATATTGTGAAAGCAGCCAGAAGAAATTGGTTTCTTTTTGGTTTTTTGGGGGGTTTTTTTTCCTGTCTTTATTTTTTTTGAATTTTATTTTATTTATTTTTTTATACAGAAGGTTCTTATTAGTTATCCGTTTTATACATATTAGTGTATATATGTCAATCCCAATCTCCCAATTCATCACACCACCACCCCTGCCCTGCCACTTTCCCACCTTGGTGTCCATACGTTTGTTCTTTACATTTGTGTCTCTATTTCTGCACTGCAAACAAGTTCATCTGTACCATTTTTCTAGGTTCCACATATGTGCATTAATATATGGTATTTGTTTTTCTCATTCTGACTTACTTCACTCTGTATGACAGTCTCTAGATCTATCCACGTCTCTACAAATGACCCAATTGGGTTCCTTTATATGGCTGAGTAATATTCCATTGTATATATGTACCACAACTTCTTTATCCATTCGTCTGTTGATGGGTATTTAGGTTGCTTCCATGACGTGGCTATTGTAAATAGTGCTGCAATGAACATTGGGGTGCATGTGTCTTTTTTTTTTTTTTTTAATTTATTTATTTATGGCTGTGTTGGCTCTTCGTTTCTGTGCGAGGGCTTTCTCCAGTCGTGGCAAGCGGGGGCCACTCTTCATCGCGGTGCGCGGGCCTCTCACTATCGCGGCCTCTCTTGTTGCGGAGCACAGGCTCCAGACGCGCAGGCTCAGTAGTTGTGGCTCACGGGCCTAGTTGCTCCGCGGCATGTGGGATCTTCCCAGACCAGGGCTCGAACCCGTGTCCCCTGCATTGGCAGGCAGATTCTCAACCACTGCACCACCAGGGAAGCCCACATGTGTCTTTTTGAATTATGGTTTTCTCTGGGTATATGCC
Organism: Balaenoptera borealis; assembly: GCF_965194805.1. Taxonomy (NCBI): domain Eukaryota; kingdom Metazoa; phylum Chordata; class Mammalia; order Artiodactyla; family Balaenopteridae; genus Balaenoptera; species Balaenoptera borealis. The sequence continues at coordinate 66,093,478 of NC_138867.1, forward strand.
CAGTAGTGGGATTGCTGGGTCATATGGTAATTCTATTTTTAGTTTTTTAAGGAACCTCCATACTGTTCTCCATCGTGGCTGTATCAGTTTACATTCCCACCAACAATGCAAGAGGGTTCCCTTTTCTCTACACCCTCTCCAGCATTTGTTGTTTGTAGATTTTCTGATGATGCCCATTCTAACTGGTGTTAGGTGATACCTCAGTGTAGTTTTGATTTGCATTTCTCTAATAATTAGTGATGTTGAGCATCCTTTCATGTGTTTGTTGGCAATCTGTATATCTTCTTTGGAGAAACGTCTATTTAGGTCTTCTACCCATTTTTGGATTGGGTTGTTTGTTTTTTTCATATTGAGCTGCATGAGCTGTTTATATATTTTGGAGATTAATACTTTGTCTGTTGATTCGTTTGCAAATATTTTCTCCCATTCTGAGGGTTGTCTTTTCGTCTTGTTTATGGTTTCTTTGCTGTGCAAAAGCTTTGAAGTTTCATTAGGTCCAATTTGTTTATTTTTGTTTTTATTTCCATTACTCTAGGAGGTGGATCAAAAAAGATCTTGCTGTGATTTATGTCAAAGAGTGTTCTTCCTATGTTTTCCTCTAAGAGTTTTATAGTGTCCAGTCTTATATTTAGGTCTCTAATGCATTTTGAGTTTATTTTTGTGTATGGTGTTAGGAGTGTTCTAATTTAATTCTTTTACATGCAGCTGTCCAGTTTTCCCAGCACCACTTATTGAAGAGACTGTCTTTTCTCCATTGTATATCCTTGCCTCCTTTGTCATAGATTAGTTGACCATAGGTGTGTGGGTTTACCTCTGGGCTTTCTATCCTGCTCCATTGATCTATATGTCTGTTTTAGTGCTGGTACCATATTGTCCTGATTACTGTAGCTTTGTAGTATAGTCTGAAGTCAGGGAGTCTGATTCCTCCAGCTCCATTTTTTTCCCTCAAGACTGCTTTGGCTATTCAGGGTGTTTTGTGTCTCCATATAAATTTTAAGATGTTTTGTTCTAGTTCTGTGAAAAATGCCATGGGTAATTTGATGGGGATTGCATTGAATCTGTAGATTGCTTTGGGTAGTATAGTCATTTTCACAATATTGATTCTTCCAATCCAAGAACATGGTATATCTCTCCATCTGTTGGTATCATCTTTAATTTCTTTCATCAGTGTCTTATAGTTTTCTGCATACAGGTCTTTTGTCTCCCTAGGTAGGTTTATGCCTAGGTATTTTATTCTTTTTGTTGCAGTGGTAAATGGAAGTGTTTCCTTAATTTCTCTTTCAGATTTTTCATCATTAGTGTATAGGAATGCAAGAGATTTCTGTGCATTAATTTTGTATCCTGCAAATTTACCAAATTCATTGATTAGCTTTGGTAGTTTTCTGGTGGCATCTTTAGGATTCTCTGTGTATACTATCATGTCATCTGCAAACAGTGACAGTTTTACTTCTTCTTTTCCAATTTGTATTCCTTTTATTTCTTTTTCTTCTCTGATTGCCGTGGCTAGGACTTCCAAAACTATGTTGAATAATAGTGGCGAGAGCGGACATCCTTGTCTTGTTCCTGATCTTAGAGGAAATGCTTTCAGTTTTTCACCATTGAGAATGATGTTGGCTGTTGGTTTGTCGTATATGGCCTTTATTATGTTGAAGTAGATTCCCTCTATGCCCACGTTGTGGAGAGTTTTTAATCATAAATGGGTGTTGAATTTTGTCGAAAGCTTTTTCTGCATCTACTGAGATGATCATATGGTTTTTATTCCTTAATTTGTTAATGTGGTGTGTCACACTGATTGATTTGTGTATATTGAAGAATCCTTGCATCCCTGGGATAAATCCCACTTGATCATGGTGTTTGATCCTTTTAATGTGTTGTTGGATTCTCTTTGCTAGTATTTTTTTGAGGAATTTTGCATCTATATTCACCAGTGATACTGGTCTGTAATTTTCATTTTTTGTAGTATCTTTGTCCGGTTTTGGTATCAGGGTGATGGTGGCCTCATAGAAAGAGTGTGGGAGTGTTCCTTCCTCTGCAATTTTTTGGAAGAGTTTGAGAAGGATGGGTGTTAGCTATTTTCTAAATGTTTGATAGAATTCACCTGTGAAGCCATCGGGTACTGGACTCTTGTTTGTTGGAAGATTTTTAATCACAGTTTCAATTTCATTACTTGTGATTGGTCTGTTCATATTTTCTATTTCTTCCTGGTTCAGTCTTGGAAGGTTATATGTTTCTAAGAATTTGTCCATTTCTTCCAGGTTGTCCATTTTATTGGCATAGAGTTGCTTGTAGTAGTCTCTTAGGATGCTTTATATTTCTGCGGTGTCTGTTGTAACTTCCCCTTTTTCATTTCTAATTTTATTGATTTGAGTCTTCTTCCTCTTTTTCTTGATGAGTCTGGCTAATGATGTATCAATTTTGCTTATCTTCTCAAAGAACCAGCTTTTAGTTTTATTGATCTTTGCAATTGTTTTCTTTGTTTCTATTTCATTTATTTCTGCTCTGATCTTTATGATTTCTTTCCTTCTACTAACTTTGGGTTTTGTTTGTTCTTCTTTCTCTAGTTCCTTTAGGTGTAAGGTTAGATTGCTCATTTGAGATTTTTCTTGTTTCTTGAGGTAGGCTTGTATTGCTATAAACTTCTCTCTTAGAACTGCTTTTGCTGCATCCCATAGGTTTCGGATCGTAGTGTTTTCATTGTCATTTGTCTCTAGGTATTTTTTGATTTCCTCTTTGATTTCTTCAGTGATCTCTTGGTTATTCAGTAACGTATTGTTTAGCCTCCATGTGTTTGTGTTTTTAGGTTTTTTTCCCTGTAATTGATTTCTAATCTCATAGCATTGTGGTCAGAAAAAATGCTGGATATGATTTCAATTTTCTTAAATTTACTGAGGCTTGATTTGTGATCCAAGATGTGATCTATCCTGAAGAATGTTCCATGTGCACTTGAGAAGAAAGTGTAATCTGCTATTTTTGGATGGAATGTCCTATAAATATCAATTAAATCAATCTGGTCTATTGTGTCATTTAAAGCTTGTGTTTCCTTATTAATTTTCTGTCTGGATGATCTGTCCATTGGTGTAAGTGAGGTGTTAAAGTACCCCACTATTACTGTGTTACTGTTGATTTCCTCTTTTATAACTGTTAGCAGTTGCCTTATGTATTGAGGTGCTCCTATGTTGGGTGCATAAACATTTATAACTGTTATATCTTCTTCTTGGATTGATCCCTTTATCACTGTGTAGTGTCCTTCCTTGTCTCTTGTAACATTCTTTATTTTAAATTCTTTTATCTGATATGAGTATTGCTACTCCAGCTTTCTTTTGATTTCCATTTGCATGGAATATCTTTTTCCATCCTCTCACTTTCAGTCTGTATGTGTCCCTAGGTCTGAAGTGGCTCTCCTGTAGACAGCATATAGATGGGTCTTGTTTTTGTATCCATTCAGCAAGCCTGTGTCTTTTGGTTGGAGCATTTAATCCATTCACATTGAAGGTAATTATCAATATGTATGTTCCTATTACCATTTTCTTAATTGTTATGTGTTTGTTTTTGTAGGTCCTTTTCTTCTCTTGTGTTTCCCACTTAGAGAAGTTCCTTTAGCATTTGTTGTGGAGCTGGTTTGGTGGTGCTGAATTCTCTTAGCTTTTGCTTGTCTGTAAAGCTTTTGATTTCTCCATTGAATCTGAATGAGCTCCTTGCTGGGTAGAGTAATCTTGGTTGTAGGTTTTTCCCTTTCATCACTTTAAATATATCGTGCCACTCCCTTCTGGCTTGTAGTGTTTCTGCTGAGAAATCAGCTGTTAACCTTATGGGAGTTCCTTCTATGTTATTTGTCTTTTTTCCCTTGTTGCTTTCAATAATTTTTCTTTGTCTTCAATTTTTGTCAGTTTGATTACTATGTGTCTCGGCGTGTTTCTCCTTGGGTTTATGCTTCCTAGGACTCTCTGCGCTTCCTGGACTTGGGTGGCTATTTCCTTTCCCATGTTAGGGAAGTTTTCGACTGTAATCTCTTCAAATATTTTCTCGGGTCCTTTCTCTCTCTCTCTCTTCTCCTTCTGGGACCCCTAAAATGTGAATGTTGGTGCGTTTAATGTTTTCTCAAAGGTCTCTTAGGCTGTCTTCATTTCTTTTCATTCTTTTTTCTTTACTCTATTCTGTGGCAGTGAATTCCACCATTCTGTCTTCCAGGTCACTTATCCGTTCTTCTGCCTCAGTTATTCTGCTATTGATTCCTTCTAGTGTAGTTTTCATTTCAGTTATTGTATTGTTCATCTCTGTTTGTTCTTTAATTCTTCTAGGTGTTTGTTCTTTAATTCTTCTAGGTCTTTGTTAAACATTTCTTGCATCTTCTCGATCTTTGCCTCCATTCTTTTTCTGATGTCCTGGATCTCTTCACTCTCATTATTCTGAATTCTTTTTCTGGAAGGTTGCCTAGCTCCACTTCATTTAGTTGTTTTTCTGCAGTTTTATCTTGTTCCTTCATCTGGTACATAGCCCTCTGCCTTTTCATCTTGTCTATCTTTCTGTGAATGTGGTTTTTGTTCCACAGGCTGCAGGATTGTAGTTCTTCTTGCTTCTGCTGTCTGCCCTCTGGTGGATGAGGCTATCCAAGAGGCTTGTGCAGGTTTCCTGATGGGAGGTTCTGGTGGTGGGTAGAGCTGACTGTTTCTCAGGTGGGCAGAGCTCAGTAAAACTTTAATCCGCTTGACTGCTGATGGGTGGGGCTGGGTTCCCTACCTGTTGGTTGTTTGGCCTGAGGCAACCCAACACTGGAGCCTACCTGGGCTTATTGTTGGGGCTAATGGCGGACTCTGGGAGGGCTCATGCCAAGGAGTACTTCCCAGAACTTCTGCTGCCAGTGTCCTTGTCCCTGCAGTGAGCCACAGCCACCCCCTGCCTCTGCAGGAGACCCTCCAACACTAGCAGGTAGGTCTGGTTCAGCCTCCCCTGGGGTCACTGCTCCTTCCCCTGGGTCCCCATGTGCACACTACTTTGTGTGTGCCCTCCAAGAGTGGAGTCTCTGTTTCCCCCAGTCCTGTCGAAGTCCTGCAATCAAATCCCACTAGCCTTCAAAGTCTGATCCTCCAGGAATTCCTCCTCCCATTGCTGGACCCCCAGGTTGGGAAGCCTGATGTGGGGCTCAGAACCTTCACTCCAGTGGGTGGACTTCTGTGGTAAAGTGTTCTCCAGTTTGTGAGTCACCCACCCAGCTGTTATGGGATTTGATTTTATTGTGATTGCGTCCCTCCTACCATCTCATTGTGGCTTCTCCTTTGTCTTTGGATATGGGGTATCTTTTTTGGTGAGTTCCAGTGTCTTCCTGTCGATGATTGTTCAGCAGTTGGTTGTGATTCCGGTGCTCTTGCGAGGGAGTGAGCGCACATCTTTCTACTCTGCCATCTTGAACCAATCTCTATTGGCAATTCTTTCACAAGTGCCCTGATTTGGATCAAGAAATTGTTTTGAGGTCAAAAGATTTGCCTTAAATTCAAGCTCAGCCACTAACCAGGTGTATAACCAAGGGCAAATGATTTAACTTAATAGAGTCTTGGTTTCATTTGTAAAATGGAGATAATTTGCCTTACAGAGTTTTTATGATGATTAAATAATATAAGGCAGTGACTTGCATTTTTTTCTTTCACTGTAACCTCTGGGAAGAAATATATTTTACATTAGAATCTGGTACCCACATATATGAGTAAGCAAGTGAGTGTGTATGTGTATGTATGTAAAACCCAAATAAAAGTTTCAGGTAATAATAGTTATCCTTACTATGTGAAATACACTTGATGCTTTTCTATTCTATATTAACTTATTCTCTTTCAGTTTTAAAAAAATGCTGATTGTGATCCTCTATACTGATGTCACATTTATGGGATGAAATTCACATTTTTGAAGACACAGACCTAGTTACCTGACTCAGTAAACATTAAATTCTCTCCTCCCCCCCCCCGCCGCTTCTTTCAGTTCTAAATATTTTGTTCCACTACCTTCTGATTTCCATGGTATTTGGTGATTACCCTTTTCACAATGATGAATCCTCACCTGCTGGTCCCCAGACATAAGAAGTCTTTTATTGCTTTTTGAATGTCAAAAATATTTCATAACAACTTTTAAAAATTTGACATTTAATCATGCCTAATTTTTTTTAATGTGAAAGGATACACAGTTGCTATTAATTTTAGTGGAGAAAAACTTTGGTACAAATTATGCAATATCTACTGTATGTAATCCAATAATCAAGGTAGAAATGAAATAATCACCATCTGTCTACATTAAAAATATTCATTCTTTTTCTCATCTGTGTAGGGAACTATACAAGGCTTTAGAATTTTATTGGGGAATAAAACATATCTGAGAGAGCCTCAAAACCCTCAAAAAAAGAAAAAAAGTAAATTAAACTGCCATCTGAGAACTAGAAAAATTTGCACATAATGGAGATTAGCCACCTGGAAGACTAAATCAAAAAACTGCCTGGGATCTAAGACTAAACCGAAGAACTGCAAGACTGGAATCAGATGATTCAGAAAAGGAAGCCAAATTAACTACATTTTACCCTTTCTGCAAAAAGCTTATGTGAAGAGAAGGCAAATGGTTATCATGGAACTTAGAAAAGGGAGATGAAGAGACCACATTTGGTGAAAGCGCCTTTAGCATCATTGGAGAAAGCCCCACTCGGGTGTTACTAATGTCCAAATCCTCTTTAGTTAGTTCCTAGTGTGGGGATGGGGTTAGATTGTTTGATCTTCTTGCTTTGGGTATATATATTCAGAGAGTCACTTATTCTGGTACCGTGAAAATACTCGTACTAGAGGTCAAGGATTAGAGGTGCCCCATAATTAATTGTGTTTTCAATCTGTAAGCCAAACCTGTATTTGACAATGAGTAAATCTAGTTTGAGAGATGTAATTATGGAATTCTAAGAGGATTTAAGAAGAGGTTTTTCTAAAAAATTAGTTTTATGAAACAGTTACAGTGGAAATGCAAAACTGATATTCATTTACTTTCTAACATATACATCAGACTCCCTACTTTTCAAAAATGCATTTGACTCATATCTATATTCTATATCTGTATTCAGTCTGAAGATCTGAGGAAGAAATGTCATATTTTGGCATCTCCACAAAATCTTTTTTTTTGTTTGCTCAGAACTCGGTTGTTAGTATAAAAGCAGCTCTGAAAATAGAAATCTCTTTAAAATAATGTAGGTAAGGTCAAAAAGGAAGATGTTGGGCTCCTGGAATGTAAAAGCTGTGCTGTTGAAGACATGGGTAAACAGGCATAGAGTAGATGTAAATAAAGACATAATTTGTGATCACTCTGCAGACATGGCCTGAATTACTTGGAACTCATCAGTACTGATGAGGCACTAACTGCATTCAGGTGCACTTCAATCAGAACTAGATTATACCATTAAAATTAATGAAGCACTAGAAGACTTTAATGAGTAAAAGAGGGTTGGTTTTAAAGTCTTTTATGCATTTTATTCACATGACAACAATTTGGTTCACAGTGCAATCACATCTCTCTCTGGTAGACAGGTAAAAAAATTTTGGTTATTAAAGGTTTTAAGTAACACATTATGTTCAACATACTCCCTGGCACATCTCTTCAACATTCATTTAAATGGCCTATAGGTTTAGCTTAATTAAAACAGAAGCTGAGTTATCTGTCTTTTGCTGTCCTGTTTTTTTTTTTTTAAATAGAAACTAAATAATTGTCCTCTCTCAGATTCCAAATTTTCTCATTATACTGCTGAGATGTCATTTTCCCCTCTTTTAAGCTGCTAGCACTTTTATAAGCCAATGCGGCCCCTGGTTTTTTATCTTTTCTAGGAATGTATTCATCATGAGTCGGGGCCGAGGGGGGAGCCCAACCACCTTCAAATAGGACTTCACTATGAGATTCAGCAGAATATGAAATTGGGAAGGAAAGATGAATGTTTACTAAGTATCAATGCTTATTTTAATATTAGCCTGGCAAATAACAGAATGAAATGTTAGGCAACCACAGGAAGGTGACATGGCCATATCTCTGAGTGCAGGAAAGGGAACAGACATTTCAAAGCCTGGATACAGTTTTGACAAACTTAATGTTAGTTAAACTTTCTGTATCTTAGTTTTCCCCAGGTGTTAATGAGTATTACTGTTCATGACTATATCATGAATATTATCATTCGTGACTATTTGGGAAGCTTTAGAACATAAGATGATTACTAATAGAGGCTACAATTATTTTTTAAATGCTTTGTGCTCCACAAATAGCACTTTCTAAATTCAAACTGATGACTGATTTTGTGATAAGAAAGGGAAATAATACATGGATAAGAACTTGCTTCTTACATTTAAGAACAGCTTCTTAAATAGTAAATAAAGATGTAAAAAGTAAGCTTCAAGAGAATCAAGATGAAAAATACTACTAATAAAAAGGTCAAATATAATTTTTTCTATTTTTTTAAATTGTGGTAAAACGTACATAAAATTTACCATTAAGTGTACAGTTCAGTGGCACTAAGCACACTTCCACTGCTGTGTAATCATCACCACTATCTTAAATATATTTTTAAAACAAATACCCAGTACAGGAAAAACAACAACACCTATAGACTGAAGACTGTTGTGTGGGAGAGCGATTTTCCCCTCGTTCCCCTCTTAGTTCTTTTGGCTGGTATCAACTTAAAAACACACAAAGTAAGAGTTGTGAGTTTGTTTCATTCAGGGATTTTTACTGAGGACTACAGCCCAAGAGACAGCCTCTCAGTAGCTCTGAGGAACTGTTCTGAAGATGTACAGAAAGAAGTCAGTGTATATATATATATATACATACACACATATATATATGTGTGTATATATATACATATGATGCTTGGCGAGCGAATCTGTGCAGTCAAGCATATATCTTGGTAAAAGATTACTGCTAGTCACAAAGAACAGGTATCTCAAGTTAATGATTTCAGAGTTTCTCTATGTATGGGAAGATGCAAGAATCTGGGTTCATTAAAATTCTTCCTGAGATATATATCTAACTATCTATGGGGCCTGCTCGTCCAAAGCACAGAGCATCCCGTCATGGTCTTAATTTCCTCTCAGAGTGCAGTGTCAGTCAGTGACTGCAGCAGGTTACGACTTAATCCTTGCAGAATTGGGTGGTGAATAAAAACGCTCTTTGTTTACACTGGTAATTAAAAGGCAGACATAAGGCAGATTAATAGGACAAAATCAAATTTATTACATATGCATGGGAAAATCCTCATAAATATGAAGAATTCTGAAGATGGCAAGATGAGGTATATCTGTTATTCTGGACTAAAGAGAAGTAGGTAAGGGTCTAGGACTTCAAAGGGAAGTAAGGTAATTCACAGGAAGGTAAAAAAGAGTTAACGTTTGGTAAACAAATGTTTGCTGGACCATCCAAAGACAATGGGGCACAGAGCCGACTTTGATCAAATGGGCCTTGCTAGGTTTCTTCCTGTCTACCACTCTTAGTTCATATCTAAAATAGTTGTTATTTATGGTGATAACTCCTTCCTGGGACAAGCTTCCTATCTTAAATTCTTTTAGGCAGTATGGGGGATGTTCAAATGGTCTTCTCGAGTATTCTGGGGCTTGCTTGTTTTCAGCTAAAATAATCAGCATGCCAGAGTGGCACATCTTGGAGCAACCTGCCCTGAACCCCATCACTGTACATTTGGATCAGTTCTTGAAAGAAATTCCTCTGTTTGGTTTGCTCTCCTGCTCTAGGACATAGTTTAGATATCTAAAGAAACATACACCCAATATAGGCAATTTCTATTTGAAAACTTGCTGGTGATTTCCATATTGCGCTGCCTTGGGCATACCTGGGTACACCTCCACATTTGCCTTCCTTCATTTACTCTTTGGGGGTATTATTGGCTTACTTTCCCGAATCCTCTAGTAGATTACAGATTCTTCTGGGGGTATGGATGGTGCCCAATTCATCTTCATAGAGCTCACCATCATATACTCACATCTTCCAGAATAAATGCAATATGACTGTACATTTTACTGGTCCATAAACGTTTCTTAAAATATTTGTGGGACCTTTCCCCATGATCATTTATTTGCTATGCCATAATTTTTAGAGGGCTAACTTTTTCCTACTATGTGGTATTCTTAAATTAATTTTTTTTTTTTTTTTTACCCAGAGACTTATAGGTAGATTACTTATAGTAGTCACTAAATCTGTACTAAATATTTTGGCCATCTGGTTGTGTTCACTTTGGTCTTTTATAAAGTATTACCTTAAATTCGTGCGTATGTGTGTGTGTGTGATCGCGCCTTATTTACACAAAGCATTTCAGCTTATTGAAGAGGATGGTTAGATTTTTTCTTTTTTATTGACTCCTCCCCATCACCTCCCAAATCCCTCTTTCCAGTGTCTGCAACACATTCTATTGTGAGGTTTTCCAAAAATCTCCCAGGAAGAATGACTTTATCTGTAATCTGTACTGCCAGTGTAGTTAGTTCCTTCACTTACCACCTTACTAGTGGTTTACGAGTCTGCATGTCTTACCCTCACAGGCTGTTGGCTGCTTAAAGGCAAGGACTGTCATTTTTATATATTATATCTAGTCTTTAACAAGGTATTGGCAAACAGTAGATATAAAAAAGTGCTTTTTCCTCACCTACCCCATTTTATAGAATTCCATTTGTAACTACAGACCTCTCATTTTTCCCTTGGAAGGGACAATCTAAGGCCCATATCAGGTAGCATTTCCTCAGGCCTAAGGAGGAGGGGAGGAAGTACTCACTTCAGAGAAGAGAGCTTGCAAATCTTACCACTTACTTGTAATTTAGGTTTAAGTATTCATTTGAAGCACTTGACACTCTAACCACTAAAATGCTTGATTAGGAACTCAAACTTGAGAGACACACCAGAAGAGGGTGAGATGAGAGGCAGAAGACCACATCATTTTTGTGATTAACGTTTCCAGTGCTACTCTTTCTCATGTTTAAGCAAAGAATATGAAAAAGATTCAAGCTTTTTCAGGGAAGAACACAAACTTCATATTATTTCTATTCCTTAGTCCTTAGCAACCTCAAGCAACTTCCACTAACAGGTTTCTCCTGTTAGGCACTTCAGATCTTGCTTGTAACTTTATTATTGAGTGAAAAAACCAACAATCAAATGAAGAACTAAAAATATAAGGCCATCTCTATGTGCATATCAGGTAATAAAATTCTGTGTCCTATGGCAATCACTTAACTTCTCTGACCTGTAAAACAAGATTTTTAAAGGTATGTATTTCTACGAATCTATATGTAATTGGAAATTCTCATGTGCTGTCTCAAAATATCCATGGATTTAAAAAGCTCTTTAATAATGATTTTAAAGGTAATTTATGCTCATTAAGGAACATTTGTAAAAATAATATTTAAAGAGGAAAAAAGGAACTCATAATTCTATTACCCATTGGTCTTATTGTAAGGGCCCTAAAGCAGATTTAAAAAAAATAATAACTGACGGATTTTTAATAAAGAAGCTGTTAGAATGTCACTGGTCTGGATCTCATTTTTATTTCCAACAGTAGAATCACTAATTCTTTTTCTCTCCTGCGCTATTTTTCTGTATATTTAATGAAGTTCAGCAAGTGTCCAGAGGGTCCTGAGCACTGCATAAAGTACATTTTTCTACATACAACGCTTTTATGTATAGGTCTTCATTGCTTAAGCTCTAAAGGATAAAATACAAACACTTTGATTTGGCATTTTTAAAAAACCCTTTAATTTAGTAAAATCTGGTGCCAGCCCACCTTTTTAGATGCACTAATCCTTCATTCCAAATTACTCTACAGCTAAATAGGTGTTTGAAGCTGCTCGTGCTATGTGACTTAACTTGAGGGCTGGCTCATCCAGGGTGGGTCTTGGACACTCCTAGTCCTACAGCACCTACTGGTGACTTTAGCCAGGCTGACAAGTGCTTCTTACTCTGAGAGAATCCAGGCAAGAATGAGGATTTAAAATTCTAATGGTAGTGGTTCCAATTCCAGGTAAGATGGAATGAGCACACCTCCACCCTGTCTCCCAGTGAATCCAGCTATAAAAGATAATGCATACATCAGCTAACTGAGCACTCTGAAAAATAGTAGCAGGCAAATTAGGGAAGATCAGAATTCAAAGTACCACTGAATCAGTGCTAAATTTACATTCTGGATTTTATCCTGGACATTATGGTTGTTATTTTATATATACTCTGAGTTCTGTTTTATTCCTTAGGGAAAAAATTTTTAAGCAGGCAATTAACTTGTGTAGACTTGGGTTACAGGTTTGCCTCACTTTTTGTCAGTGGAAATTCAAATCTCAGTTCATTCTTTTAGCCTCCAAGTTTGTCTTGTGCATGTGGGTTCAGGGACAAGCTTGAGATTTGTGAGGGATACATATACATATACATACATCTACATCTACATCTACATCTTCATATACATATACATACGTATACAAAGAGAGCTTCTTGTGGCAGTCTTCCTTCCAGGATCTTCTCCCCTCACTCTCCAGGGATGGCTGTTGAATGCTTCTTCCCCTGGTTCCTCCAATCAGAAAGTTGATGGTGGGCTTTCCATTGCAGTTTTAGCTGTTCATGTACTTTGTGACTGTGGCCCACTCTCATGGCAAAGACACAAACACACAAAGGGACACACAATCATGTGCTAATTGCTTCTTCAGATTTTGATTCCCCTCCACAAATGTCTGCTTTTACTTACTCTTCAGAATCCTCAGGTAATTGTTTTTTATATTTTATCCAGAATATATAGTCATCAGGATAAGAGATGGTTTGTAGAAAGCTTATAGCATCATAACAAACTACTTTTGTTTGAAACATTAAAATGTACTACCTCTGCAAAAAAAAATTAATATGATTTGAAACAATATCTGGCAATTGTCAGCTTCTTAAACTGGGCAGTGTTTACATGAACATGTGCCTTATGATTACTTCATATGTCTTATATACTTTTCTGTATGCATCATACACTTCACAATTTTCTAAAAATGAGGCACTTCAGCCCTTCATAACCAGAACTTCAGTTCCTCACTTAACATTTATCCTCTGGATCATATTCTTTTGAAAATAACACATTCACAGTATTTTAATGATATCTGAATGAAAAAATTTAATAAAAAGATAATCCATTGAACTGTAAAAGTGAAGATATTCTAAAAATAAATAAAGTCTCATATGGGCAAGGCTAACTGAGTAAGTCTATTTTAAAGTGGGTTCAAGCTGGCAAACAATCCCCTATAGTATTTCAACATAGTGGAGCTCACACCTTTGGACTGAGCTTATGGTTCAAATCCTGACTCTGCCTCTTACTAAATGTGTGACCTTGGATAAGTTACTTTAGCTCTCTGAGCTTGTTTCTTCATTGTAAAGTGGAGAAAAATAATAGTTTCTACCTCTCAGGATACTGGGTGGATTAATGAGGTAATGAATGGAAAGCATTAAGCACAGAGTGCTAGGTACCTATAAAATGTTCAGTGGAAGTTAGCTATAATTGGTACTAATACTTTCTTCTGAATCCCAAAGGATTTCTATGGATGATTTGCTCAATTTCTAATTTTTATTTGATGCATTTCCACAAAAGCAAATTGAGATCATGTTCCTTCACTTCCAGGAATATACAACCTTCTACAGATTAAAATTCAGCACAATACTAAAGACGAGTTTTAGTTGAATGCACCCTCTAGTGGCATACATTATGTGCAAGAACCTGGCATCTACCAAAGAAAACCTCTTTATGAAATGTCAGGTTTTAGGTCGGCACTTAGAGCCTGAAGCCAGCTGGTTAAGAACATGATGGTATGAGTGGCACTCGCATACATCTTTTAGGAAGCTCCCTCTCTTCCAGAGCTGGAGGGTTTTTTAAAAAAAATCTTTTAAAACTTTCCCCACCATAAGACCTAGGATATTTGTGATATTTACCATACCAAATTCCAATATTCCTATAGCATTGACTTTAATCTTTCCTCTTAAAATAGAGTCATTTTCTAGCTTACTTTAACAAGCATTGCAAAATACTTACTCTTCATTTAGTTTACAAACCATACTGAGCATCAACTATGTACCAGGCAATGGGGATACAACAAACAACTTATTACACAATTCACTATGCAATTACGAATTTGAAAAGCGCCATAAAGAAGTATAGAGTGCCATGTGTGTACACTAGGGATTGATCTAGTTTGGGGAGGGGGCTTTGGAAGGCTTACTTGAGAATAAAACGTTAAAAGCCTTGAAGGGTGAGTAGAAATTAATTGGAAGAAGAGAAGGAGGAGTACCATACAAAGAGAAGAGCATATATAAGGGCTTGGAGATAGCAAGATGCATGTGGCATTTGACAAACTGAGGAGACTCCTATGCATGGAGCTCAAAGAAGAGGGGGAACTTGTGCAGCATGAGGCTAGAGAAATAGGCAGGGACTTATCTTGTTAATGAGTTTGAACTTCATCCTAAGAACAATGGGAAACTATGGAAGGGTTTAAAGCAGGGGAGCAACAATCTGATTTACATTTCGAAAGTTTGCTTTGCTAAGGCACGGAAAATGGATTTGAGGAAGTGCAACAAGAACGGATGCCCAGATCAGCTGCCAGTAATCCAGGCGGGACATGATGAAAGCTGGAACAAGGGAGGTAGCAGTAGCGATAAAGTGGACAGATATTTAAGAGGTAAAAGGGATCGAGCATGATGATGGGGATGGGAGCAGTTGTCCTGGTGAACTGAGTGGATTGCCAATTTTTCCACCAAGCACAAATGCTGGTGGTAGCCGGGTTTTTTTTGTTGGGGGGGGGCGGGGGGAGGGGTAGCAAGTTGAGATAAAGAGTTGCTCAGGAGACTACAATTTCTCTCTTAAAGGAGAACGTCTTTGGCTCCACAGGGTGGTATTTCAATTGAATGCTGAACTAGCATTGGTCAGGACCATGGGGCACCGCCCTTCACCCAGTAGGGCCCCAAATGTCCTTTTTACACTTCTATCACAGTGATCCATTCCCACTGCGCTAATAGTTTTACTTTACGTCGGATAGAAAAACGTAACTCCCTCCCGCCGCCAATCCCAAGAAATATTTGCTATATCTTTCGAAGTCCAGTACAAAGATCATTTCTCAGGGAAGTCTTTCGGGCCTTTCCCACCCCACGGATCCTTCCATCCATCTCGCCCACTATGCTGTGCGTTCCACACAGGACAGATTCCGCACTCTCAACTTCGCGTCTCCGGCGTCCAGAGCGGGGCCCTTCAAACACTGCGAGCTTCACATTTTCTAATTAGCCACATTTACTGGCGCTGAGAGGCACCATAGCACCTGATAGCCGCACCTCGGCGTGTCAGCCAATTACCCCCCGGAAGTGACGCGCTGTCAGGGACGACGTGCTTCCGCTCCCGACTGTCGCCCCCGCCGCCGCAGGGGGGACGGGTTTCTCTGGCCTGCCAACTCTGCTGCTCTGGAGGATTCGTGCGTGGTAAGAAGCTGCGCGTGGGGGAGTAAGGTGGTGGGATCCCCTCTTTCGTTCCCTGGGACGCGGCGGGAGGGCGGAGGGAGTGGCGGCTAGGTCCCCGAGGGCCCCCAGCGCCAGGTGGGGCTGAAGCACCGGGCTCCGCGGCGGGCCCAGGCCGCCGGTGACGGGATCCGCCTCAGCTGTAGGAGGCTGGCCGCTTGGGCCGGCGCGGGCCAGCCCCACTGGGATCCTTCGGGTCGAATGGATCCGGCCGACCGGGTACTCAGAGCTTCCCCTGTTCCATATACTCAGGGGAAGGATAACCTTTCTCCTCTTGAACAGCTCCAGTCCCCACTGTGACAGTCACAGGATCCGCAGCGACGAGTGCGCGCGCGTGGTGTGAAGTGTTGTGCACAGTCCCACACCTGTTTATTGGCTCCGCCCCGCAGCTTGTGTTGAAGGGATGTCGTGACAGGAACTGAGGTTTTCCGCACGGGATGCTACCCTAAAAGAGGGGCGTCTTAATAACTGAAAATGATTTGAAACAGCTGGGCTGGAAGTAGCTTACGCTCTGATTAATAAAAGGAAGACTCGGTATTATCACGTGACTGCAAACACATATATTTTGCTTATCAATCTGCCGGAAAGAGTTGTAATGACAGACTTCAGGTCAAAGGACAGGAGTTGTGTATACTTACTAATTTGCTGTGCAAATTATTTGCGATGAAATGGCAGACTAAGCAAGAAGATTGGAAGAAAGTAGACCTGGGACTTAGAGATAGGAAAATAAACCGCTAAGAAAACTGCAGAATTTGGGAAAAGTAACTTCATTTACTATTACTATGTGATTTAATTTTGGAAATAATTTGGTTTCTTAATGAATTGTTTTCCAGTTTGAAGCAAGTATTTATATCCGTGTGTTTTTTGTTGTTGCTGTTTGTTTTTTTACTGGTGTGGTAGCAAGGGCTAGATTTACATTACAGGCATATCGCTGCAGCATGTTATAGAATTAAATATACAGATATCTAAATTAAGTTAAAAAGTGTTTTAATAATTAAAACTCTTAACATATGGGTACAGGTGATATAGTGATATAGCATGTATCTTTAGTTTCATTTTTTTATTTGAGATGACTAACTGGCCATGCTTGTCTTAGAGACTGATAAACATCTGATGAAGCCATGACCAGGTGGGCACGAGTTACTACCACACAGAACAAAAGACCCTTCCCTGCAACATCATGGGAGGACATGAAGAAGGGGTCCTTTGAGGGAAAAAGCCAAAACCTACCAAAGAGTAAACAACTTGAAGCCGATAGTCTGTCCCTTAAAAATCATGCATCCCAAGCAAAACACAAAAAGAATAAAAAGAAAAAGGAGTATTTAAATGAAGATGTGAACGGATTCATGGAATATCTAAGGCAAAACTCACAGATGGTTCGCAATGGGGAGATGATAGCAGCAGACAGTCAGGAAGTCAGGGAAGAAATTGCAGTTGCTTTAAAGAAAGATAGTCGCCGGGAAGGAAGACGATTAAAAAGACAAGCAGCAAAGAAAAGTGCAATGGTAAGATGATCACTTCTACTAAAATGTTACTTTGTATGGCTAGAAACTATTATTCATGCACTCAGATATGTATTTTAGCAGAGTCTGATTGTGGTTATGTAGTAGACTTATACGGCATCTTTTTGAGGGCTAGTAATAACACTAGGACTTTTTTTGAACACCTCCTCTATGCTAGACAATTGACGTACTGATTAATTATCACAACATGCAAAGATGGTGGCATTATTTCCATATTTTGGGTAGAAAACACTGGTGTGCAGCTAGGTTAAGTATCTTGCTGAAAGCCACTTAGCAAGTAGCAGAGGAGAAATTCAAACCCAGGAAAAGGTGTTAATATTTGATTACTCAGAATAGTGGTTGGCACTTTATAAGTATATACATTATTAAATAAATAACGAACCTAAATGAGCTGCTAACTCTATGTAGTTCAGCCAAAAGAAAAAAAGAAGATATTTAAACCCAGAGTCTGACTTTAAGACCTATGTTCTCTCCCCTTCCAGTAGCCCTTTTTCAAACAGCCATTTTTAAAAAAGATCAAAATAAGGGGGAAGGTTAAGTACAACAGGTTAGATATGTGTGGTTCCCATTAGTTGGAAAGGATGTCTCCCTTTATCTTTATCCCTGAAAAACTGATTGCACAGGAAGGAGATCTAATAAGAATCATACTGGTTAGTAACACAGCAGAGTAATAGCAGAGTTAAAACTCCTTGAGACTGTCCCTAGTCATTGCTCCCTCCTTCCCCATGTTACACTGAGAGGAGTGCTGGGGGCTACAGGTTTATTTCCGTGGTGCCAAGACCTAGATTTTAAACTGTGTCAGACACAGGAAATGAACTACTTGGTATAATTCTTTCCCTTCTCTAGCAAGGGATTCTTCTAGCAGGATACTACATAAGAATCAGGATTTGTTGCTATTTTACAGTTTTATTTTTTATTAGAATTACCACATGTAGAGCACTGTTTGCACCAGTGTAGACTTGAAATGTTACAGCCTCCATAGATGTGGCTTCTGGCTATTTGCAGGATTAGTTTTATGCAGTGTCATATTTAAAGATTCTTTTGTGGAGATAATACTGATAAAATGTTCCTTATGGATAAATTGGGATGGAAAAGATAATCATTTCTATTTGTATCAAGATAGTTTTGTTTAAATTATACAATTTTTAAATATTTTAAAGTCAAGTTAATTTAATGTAAAGATAATGTAAAGATAATTTCATTGACATAGTTGGTGTGGTGAATTGCATACTTTTTGAAAAAGTTTAGTACTGTGACCTTTTAAGAGAAGTTTTATGTTTTTTTTTTTTTTTAAAGATTGATTGATTGATTGATTGATTGATTGCTATGTTGGGTCTTCGTTTCTGTGCTAGGGCTTTCTCTAGTTGCGGCAAGTGGGGGCCACTCTTCATCGCGGTGTGCGGGCCTCTCACTATCGCGGCCTCTGTTGTTGCGGAGCACAGGCTCCAGACGCGCAGGCTCAGCAGTTGTGGCTCACGGGCCTAGTTGCTCCGCGGCATGTGGGATCTTCCCAGACCAGGGCTCGAACCCGTGTCCCCTGCACTAGCAGGCAGACTCTCAACCACTGCGCCACCAGGGAAGCCCTATGTTTTTAATTAAGGGGAAGGGCATTCTTTTTCCAAAAAAAAAAAAAAAAAAAGGAATTCTTTATATTAAAGCATGTGCTTTCAATAGTATATGGCTTGTTGAGACCCTTCAACTCATTTTCTTGTTTTTCTTTTTAATACCTCAGACTAAGCAGACTAAGCATCAGTTCTATTGTTAATAAGTTGACATCTAGAAATTTACCAGTCCACTCTCCACAATCCCATCTACATTAAATTTAAGGATCATTCAAAAAGTTTGTATTTGGTGAAGATTAGGTTTTTTTTTTGTTTTTTTTGCTTTTTGTTTTGTTTTTTTTTTTTTAAATTTTATTTATTTATTTTTTATTTTTGGCTGTGTTGGGTCTTCGTTTCTGTGCGAGGGCTTTCTCTAGTTGCGGCGAGCGGGGGCCACTCTTCATCGCGGTGCGCGGGCCTCTCACTGTCGCGGCCTCTCTTGTTGCGGAGCACAGGCTCCAGACGCGCAGGCTCAGTAGTTGTGGCTCACGGGCCCAGTTGCTCCGCGGCATGTGGGATCTTCCCAGACCAGGGCTCGAACCCGTGTCCCCTGCATTGGCAGGCAGATTCTCAACCGCTGCGCCACCAGGGAAGCCCCAAGATTAGGTTTTTACAGATAAAACCCCATCAGTAAGCTGTCAGGTTACTAGAGACAACCTTGACTTTACCAAGAATCCAAGACTTCTTATGTTGGTGATCCAGTTTTGGGTAGTAACTTTTCCTGCAGTTGTAGAATAAATGAATTTTCTTTGTTTGCCCTAGCTCATTTTAAATGTAAAAGTTAATAAAGACTAAAGGGACTCATTCTTTTCCAGTATGTTATTAAACAGGAAAAAAAGAAAGTGAGGGCATAGTTGCAAAATATTATTTTACCTACTGAATTTGCTTTTTAAAAACCTTGTGCTTATTTCGAAAAAAGATTAAATGATGAATTATTTGTTATCCAAAAAGTATACCTTTTTCCAGTTTAAATAAAATACTTTAGCTATCTACCATCTTTGATTATGACTGATATTCTCATTCATCACAGCGAAAACTATCCTGCAGATTGCTAGGTAGTATGTAAAGAAACCAAACCATTGTTCAGTGTTAGGCTGGAGCCAAATAATTCATCTTAGAATTATACCTTGAAAATGTGCATATATTCTAAAATGAAACCTCTATCTATTTATGAATAGTAAGGAATATGTATGAAAGATATAAAAATTTAAGCATACATTTTGGTACGAAATATATCTTATGATTCGAATCATAATTTAAATGGAATCACTTGGCCCAAATTCATTCAATTATGTGAACTTTGAAAGTATTAATTTTGAGTGATCATTTTTATGGTCATTGTCCATCTCCTCCAGAAAACTCAGTGTTTCTAGGTACAGACATCCCCGTTAACGAAATGAATAGTCCATATTTGCTTAATTCATTTAAGCGATTACCTCCTACAAAGACATTTATAACTTGTGTCTGAGACTGAGAGATTTATGGATTGAGGGTTTTCAAAAGCACTGAAACTCTCTGATGGAAATGACATTCCTTATGGTTTAGGAATATGTGAAACACTGTTTTTCTACAGATAAAATACTGAGATTTCAAAAAAAGAACTAGATAACTTTAAAATGAGGAGTGTTTTAAAGACATTTTTAATGACTAGAATTAATAAAGCCAGTGTAGTGTTGCAGTGTGGAAACTCACATTTTTGTTTTCCCAGGTATGTTTCCATTGTAGAAAACCTGGCCATGGGATTGCAGATTGCCCAGCTGCCCTTGAGAATCAAGAAATGGGCACTGGAATATGTTACCGGTGTGGATCCACAGAGCATGAAATAACCAAGTGCAAGGCTAAAGTAGACCCAGCTTTTGGTATTAATGTATCTTTTTTTCTATCAATTTTTTATTTGGTTAATGGTGAAAGTGGCCAATAAGTAGCCAACTTGTTTTTTTCGTTGTTGACAAGGTTTGTTATGAGTGTGTCACTTAATATTTTGAAATCAAATGAGATTAAACTTTAAATCATGTAAAAACAAATATGTTTTTTAAACACTCTGAAAACACTCTGAGAATACAGTGTTTTAAAATAATATGAATTACATGAGATATATATAACTTAACAGGAACTGTTGATTATTACAGGTGAATTTCCTTTTGCAAAATGTTTTGTTTGTGGGGAAATGGGACATCTGTCCAGATCCTGTCCTGATAATCCCAAAGGACTCTATGCTGATGGTGAGTACATTTATATGTCGAAAATGGTGAGTCATCATGCAGTTGTGATTTAGTTTATACTTAAACAGTTTTTAAATAAATTCTTGAGTAAGTAGCAAAATCTTGAGAATTTCATTATCTTTGTCAAGCACTATTCTATGTACTAGACATTTTGTGTAATGTAACTTGGTATTATTTTTAATACATCAAATCAGAAAAAACTGACGTGTATATTTCAAAATATTTGTGCTTGCTTCAGCATCGTTTATGAGAGTATGTTATAAGTATCTACTTTTAAACATAACAGAAACAAAGGGATAATTTCTCAAACTAGGATAAGATTTAAAAAATAGTGTTGTGAATTTAATCTCAGTCTAGCATACCATTTTGGGTAGAAGGGTTGGTACACACTATTCATATTTGTAGTAACTTTTGTTTCTGAATGTTTTTCTTAGTTAGTTGTCTGGCATGGGAATCAAGTAACTTTCTTACCTTTCAACTAATGGCTTAAGGTGCCCACATAAAGTCTGTGATGTTTAAAGCTTTAAGGAGGAGGTTGTCATCTGTTAATGTGAGTCATTTATTAATGTGATGCTGGTACCATCAGGTTCTAGAAACCACTTGTATTATGACTGGGTTCCCTTGCAGAAGTCCAGTGAAAAAGCATAGCTTTGGAGTTAGACCAGTTATAACCTCAGCACTACCACTCACTAACTGTGGGACTTTGGCCAAGTTAAATTCTCTCTTCTCAGTTTCCTTACCTGTAAAATGGAGATGAGAAAATTGTATTTCATTGATTCTAAAATGCACATTTTTTCACATTTTAGTATCTCTGAACTCAATGTATCTTACTATTAGGGGGTGTCACATAATTGGAAGTTTTTTTTTTCCAGAGAGCAATGTAGAATAATGATACATCTTATAATCAGTGGTGTCTTAGATTTGATGAATTATGGTATTTTACCTTGAAGAGTTAGGAGGATTAAAATGTATTATTCAAATGCCTCTTCTATTTCACTATGGCATCTACAATAGTAAAGAGTCTTGGACCTGGAAGATGCTCAAAAGTGCCTTTCAGTTTTGAACTTAAGAAACAGGTCATGTAATATGACTAGTGAGCAAAGATGCCTTTGTATGGTCAACCAAAATGACTAGATATAAAAAAGTGCAGCAAGGGGAGTAGGTCACATAGAAGTGAGAATTCATCCTATTAGGGTCATTTTTCTGAGTGAGTCACTTAACATTATGAGCATGATTGTGATAATGCTTGACCGTTAAGCAATAGTGTTCGACCATTCAGTGAAGACTCATTTTAGAAACCAAATGTGTTGTAATTCACAGTCCTGGAATGTTGCTTAAAGAAGGCCAATAGGCATTTTTACTCGAGTTAGGATGCCTGGCAGATAGAAGGCACTGAAACAAAAGTTAATTTCATTCCTTTTGTAGTTGATCACCCCCATCTGACCTGTACAGCAGAGCAGTGGTTCCTAACCCTTTGGGGACCTCATAGCACCTCATGATTAAACATTCTGATCATTAAAGAATCTGATTAAAAACTGTGGGCATTCTCCTCAAAAAATGCATCTGCACAGAGATTTTTCAGAGTTCACAAACCCTTCCCTTTCTAACCATGGTTAAGATCCAGGCTTCTGTGCAGTGGCTCTTGGACACTCCAGAGGACACGTACCTTCCGTCATATCTCACTTCTCTTTCCCACATCTGCCCTGAAGGCCAGGGGCAAGAAATGGTGGGTAGGTACAGTTTAGTGCTCTTTGAGGTCAAGAGGAATGGAGAATGGACTTAATAGGAGTAAGTTCCTGGCTCCAGCTACCTTCGTAACTAACAAGGTTGTGAGGACCAAATAAGATATGAAAGTGCTTTGAGACATTAAAAGCCCTATGTAAGTATTAGAGGTTTTCAATTACTCTGTTCTTTTTATAGGTGGTTGCTGCAGACTTTGTGGCTCTGTGGAACATTTTAAGAAAGATTGCCCCGGAAGTCAGAATTCAGGTGAGATCTCTGGGCCTCCATTTACAAGGGGTGAGATTAGTATTCCTCTGTGTTTTTGCTGAATTTTGTTATTAATAACTTGTTGATGCACAACTGATTTTAAGGCTGCCTGGTTTCCTACTGCAGCGATGACTTCATCATTTCTTTATCAGCAGTACTGAGCATCAGCTGCTGTTCTCAGGTGGGAAAAAAAAATGACCAGTAAGCCCCAGAGGACCCTGATTTTATAAAGCATCTTATTCATAAATATTTTTATTTGCTAACCCATGTATTTAATAATAGAGCCAATTCTGTTACTTGAAGAAAAGTATTAATTCACTAAGAGAAAATAAGAAATTTGAGAATAACTTACAGTATTCTTATGATTGAGTATCCTCATGTATGCTCTGAAACCAAAAGGATTCAGTTAGTTGCAAAAACTGCCGAAAATATTAAAATTGTGTTATCCACACAGCATCTGGCCAGTTATATTTTCTTCCCAGTGAAATACTACCCTCGGTCATCGAAAACTTCATAAATGTTCACCAAACCTAAGGCAGATTTTTTTGGGATGTGGAGACCATTATTACATTAGTTTACCTAGCTTAAAAGGATGATAATCCTGTGTGAAAGAAAGCAAGACAGTGGGATAGCCCACTAGTGCTTCTTGGGGAAAAAGCACATTTCTTTTTATATCATATAGTCATAGTACCACACAAATAAGCCTGCCCATTCTTACTTCCTACCCCTAGCATTTGAATCTGAAAACCAAGAGTTCTTGTTTACAATCTTGTCTAGAAGAAGATAGTCTTTACTACACTGTAGGCAGTGAGATTGAAATGATGGAAGTGGAATTTGAATTCTCCCTCCTGGGAGGATTGCCTCTTCCCAAATGACAAGACTGACAAGCAGATGTTGTATAATTTCACAGGTGGAATCTTGTTCATTTGAAACTGATGCTTCATAACTCTTGCTGTTTACAGACTCTTGGAACTCATTGACTCTATAATGATGAACTCTGAGAAAGAATGAAAGCTTTCTCATCAATTCGTGCATTGCAAAGCAGTTGCTGCATTTCCCTAATTGGGATGAGAAATTGCCTGTGGTACTCTGAAATCAAGGGTTATAATCAATTACAGAATTGCTCACTTTCCTTTAGTGATGGAGTCTTCTCTCTTTGTGATTATTCATGTCAAAACTAGTTCCTTTGCTAAACCAATACCAATCTAGGTGGATGTATTTGATGACTGTTTCTCTTACATTCTGACTTTTCTATGTCTTTACAGATCGAATGGTCACGGTTGGTCGCTGGGCAAAGGGAATGAGTGCGGACTATGAAGACATTTTGGATGTGCCTAAACCACAGAAACCCAAAACAAAGATACCTAAAGTTGTTAATTTTTGATGATTAGTGCTATCGTTTGTTAGCACCTCATTGTTAAGCATTCTGAACTGGGCCTACTTCATAAGTTGGAGCTGGACTCTCCCTTGGAGTCCTGTATTGTAGATATCAGTATAATCTAGGTGTGGTCAAAGCAGTTCCTGAGTTCTGTCCATCAAGGAGCACTTCTACCATTGTTTGGAGAAAATCACTGAAAAAAAGTATAATGTGTTCAAAATGGATTTTCTAAAGAATATATTTTTAACCAACAGAACTTAGGTGTAACTCAGTGGTTATATACCTGATTGTAGCAATCATCTTTTTCTAAAAACAAGATTATGCATTAATATGAACTATCCCTAAACATAGGGTACCTGCTTTGCATTTGGAAATGAATTTTTGTTATATTGTTTTCTTGGTTCAAAGTATCAGTTTATTATTATATTAGAAATTAATTTATAATTGCCACAAAATCTGTATTTTAAAAATATTTAATAAAAACTCACTTGCTATTTACTTATTTTTCTGAATACCTAATTTTGGATTGAATGAGCCATTGTCCATTAATGTCCATGTAACAATCCCTTTGGAAACACAATCTTTATGAATCCTAGATGAGCTTAATTTTTATTAATTTTTGTTTTAGTTTTGACATAAAGAACAAATTATTAACAGCAGTTAATTATTATTAACTTAACAGCAACTCTTTCTTTGCCCCTGATTTTCAAGAGAGAAATTCTAGCCAAAATTCAGTTTGTGCTATTTAACCAGAATGATGATGGCACATAACAGATTGTCTATCAAACTTAATAGCATTTTGTTCACATGTTTTAGATGAGTCAGGATGAGATGCAAGCATCATCATCATCATAACAGAGTTAGAACACTAATCAGAGACCCATTAGCTTCTTTGTTTGATTTGATGAATACATGCATACTTAATACATACATTTCACAAGGCTTACGCTTCCCATTGTACTGTATAATGGAATGACTGTTGGATTGTGTGTTTCATTTGGAATTTTACCTGATTGGATACATTTGTAATGAAAGGAAACAGCTGTGATTAGTTACTGATGTTTCAAAAGCAAAATATTTACCAAATAAGAAAAGGAACACTTTTCTGTTTTAATGTCTGTACACCTCAACATTTCTAATCTTAATAGGAGCTGTTCTTTTTTTTTTTTTCCAGTGACAGAGGAAAACATGACAGAATATGGCTCAGCATCCAAGAGCTTAAGGAAATGAGTGCCATTTAAAAGGAATGGTACAAGTCATGCAGCTGGAAAAGGACAGCAGTGCTGCCTTAGTCATTTAGTCTGAACACACCCAGATTTATTTCACCTGTCCTATCAGGAGCAAAAGGCTCTGGAAAGTCAAAAACCTGTCAGCTGCAAGTTAAGTCTAATGTTTTTTATGTAGTCTTCAATGCAGGGATGTCAATTTTGTCTTCCTTGGGGTTACTTTGCTTACATTTTAATGGTCTATAAAGTAGACAGTGAAATCATTAGAAATAAATTGCAGGTGCTGAATGTAACATTGGAAGACTATGTGGACACTTTGTTAAACTCACCAGAGACAGAAATTCTGACATCTGAGAGATTGTGTATTGCTTGATGCTGGTTATTTTCTTACTAAGAATGCCAAAAGAAGAAGGCACACATTTACTTTATTCATTATATATTTTCCAAGGACCTACTATGTTCCTGGTACTCTTTCAGGCACTTGAGATTGTGGCAGTGAATAAGACAAACAAGGCCATTGCATTCTGCTGGGGCTGAAGAATGGAGAGGAGACTTAGGAACAAAAAATACATATCAGAAATATCAGTAAAAATAATATCAGAGAGGGATATTTTATACATTTTATAAATATTTTGTTGAATCCCCTAAGACTTAGTGGTTAGCACTCTTTTCTTCCTTTAGTCCTTTGGAAATGTCATCTCTCTTTACAAGCTTATCTTTCACTTTTCTATGGCTGACTCCTAAATCTCCATCTTGCCCTAAAATCCCTGGTTTCAGTTCTGTCTTCTCACCTGCCTGCTGGACATTCTTGCTTGGATGTTGCACTAACACCTCAAACTCATAATAGCTTTAAATCTCATCACTTCCCCTGTGGGAAAAAATGGACTAATTAATTCCCTTTCTTGTCCCCATTTTATTCAGTACAATTATATTCCAAGCCTGTAGGCTCGCATCTCAAGTTACTCTTTTCTTGACATTCTCCCCACCACACTCCAGAGTCAACCCTCTCTTACCTCGTTCAGGCGTCTACTTATAATCTGCTTAATAGAGAGTCTTTTATGACTAGCCTTATAGGAAATAGCTCTTTCCTCATCCCAATAACTTTTCTTCTCTTGCTGTCTAAATTTTCTCCATAATTTATGTCCCTACGTAACACTATTTGTCCCCTCTCCACCGGATTATAGGTTACATGAGGGCAGGAATTTTGAGTCTTACTCATTATCCTCAGAAGTGCTTGGCACATACAGAGCATTCACACTTGTTGAATGAATGAGTGAATTAACTGAATATGTGATAGAATTAACACAGAGATGTTGCAAGAGGCTGGGTAGCTACTTCAGATTGGGTAATCGGGAAGGCCTCTGAGGGGAAGACTTTTAAGCTGAAATCTGGATGACAAGAAGAAATCTGTTGTGAAGATAATGAGGAAGAGCGTTTAGGGAGAGAAAATAGTCAAAGCCATGAGCTTGCCATATTTGAGGGGCAGAAAGAAGATGTGATCTTTTTGACTGGCTTCCTTCACTTAGCATAATGTTTTCAAGGTTCATTTGTAATGTTCCATTGTATAGTACACAGGGAGGTATTAGGGAGAAAGCCTTGGATATCTTGATGTGAGGTAGTAAGTAAATGCAATGATACTGAGGAAGGAGCCTGCCTGGTATAGTTGAAAAACAGCAAAGAAGCCAATATGGTTGGAAAAGAGAGGGATAAACTAGTAGAAGATCACATAGTTAACAGGGGTCATATCTTACAGCCTCTACCAGTTTCTGCCACATAAAAACCACAAACTCAGAAGCATACACTACTAAGCGGTTATTTAGCTCATGCCTATGAGTCAGATCTAGACTGGGCTTATCTGGACAGCTCTGCTCATCTCATTTGGGCTTGTTCACTTCCATAAGAAGTCTGGTTTGGGGTCAGCTGATCTAAGCTAGGCTCAGATGAAGAAGCTCTATTGCATGTGTCTCTCTTCCTTTTCCTGGGACCAGCAGGCTAGCCCTGACATGTTTTTCTCAGGACAGTGGCAGAGATGTAAGAGGGCAGGTCCACTTGCAAAACCATTTTCAAGCCTTTGGTTGCATCATGTCTGTTGAGGAGTCACACAATCGAGCTCAGAGAGAAGAGGTAGAATAGCGCACTCCGTTCGTGGAGGTGGGGATGGTGGTGAGGGAGTTAATATTTCTGAAAAATAATCCAACGTACCACAACATACCCCAGACCATTATAAAGCTTTGGCTTTCACTTTGTGATGGGCAAAATTTTTCACACGTTTGGGGAGAAATGTGACATGATCTGATTGCCGAGTTGAGAGCAGAGTGAAGGGAGGAGTAAGGATAAAAACAGGTTATAATTCAGGTGAGAGAAGATGGTGTGAATGAGGGTTGTCATGGTGGAGTTGTTAGAAGGGGTCAGGTTCTGATTATGTTGATATTTTTAACATAGAGCTGATAAGATTTCCTGAAGGAAGGAGGATTTATGGAGGGAAAGGTGGCAGAATTAAGGGATCTGTTTTGGAAATGTGGACTTTGAGATGACGATTATCTTAGTGGAAATGTCAAGTAAGTAGTTAGATATACAAGTGTGGAGTTCAGGAGAGTCTAGGGCTTGAGACACAGATTTGGGAGTTATTGGCAAGTAGATGTCTTTTAAAACCCAGAGGCTGGGTGGACTCACTGAGGAATGGAGATAGAGGAGAAGAGGCCAAGAACAGAGCCCTGGGTAGTCTAATATTTAGAGGTCTGGTGGAGGAGGAAGAACTGCAAGAGGATTTAAAAGTGTGACTGGTCACACAGGAGGAAATCCAGGAGTGTGACATCATGGAAGCCAAGCGGAGACAATGCTGCAAAAAGAAGGAACTAGTCACCTTTGTTAATGCTGCTCAGAGGCTAAATAAGCTAAGAACAGGTCCATTAGTTGTGGCAATAAGAGAGGTCTTTGTGGAGTAATAGAGGGAGAAGTACAATTCGGTAAATGAAATAAGGATATGAAGACCACATTTATAGATAATTGGAGTGGAGATGGGTGGCCTTTAGGAAACTGGATCAGGTGAAGTGTTGTTTTGCTTTGTTTTGATTTATTTTAAGATAAGAGATAATAGTGGCTATGAAAATAATCCAGGAAAGACTCCTGAAATAGAGAAAAAAAGAGAATTGGAGGAGGGGAGCCTTGGAGAAGGTTAGAGAAATGGTTCTTTGCTAGGGGTAGAGATGTTTAATTCATTGTGTTAGGAGGGATGGCAAAGATGTGGAATGTACATAGATGGGGAGATGAGACAACTCCTGCCTAATGGTTTATATTTTCCTCAAAGTAGTTTTTTCTAAAGTTCATTAACTGAGAAAGGGTAGGAGACATGAGAAACTTGAAGGAAGAGAAGGCAGTGTGAAATAGCAAACATATAGGAAATGTAGTAGTATTATCAGAGCCCTTTTGAAATCTGTGGTCATAAATTTCAAGTGAGACCTGTCCACAATTTTCAGGTGCTTAGTGCAGGGGTGAGGTATTACAAATACTTTAACCACAGTTTTGAGTTTGCCAGACAAGTCGAATGAAAGGAAAAGGTACAGGTGTTTTCCAGGGTGTGATATTAATGATAGACCATGGAATCTAAGCCAGATAAGGAAAGAAGGGAGGACATGGAGAGGGATAATGAGCTATGGAAATGATAGAAATATTAATTTTGAATCTATTTTCAAATGTCCCTAAAAATGTCACAAAATGAGGAAGGGAAAGATGGCATCAGATGTATAATTTTTATATGGTACTTTATACCTGCAAGTGTACAATGAGAAAGACATTTTATAATATTTCTCTGACTTTTGAATCTGGAGGTGAATCTTACTCTTAATACACTAGTCTGTTACTGTTTCATGGATGTCGACAAGGCATGAGAATCCTGGTTCAGAGACAAAAGATAGTATTCATGGCACAGCAAACAGCGTGAGTATCGTGAGTATCAACTTATTTCTGTTGCTTCCCTTTTTCTCTTAGTCCCCACAGGGTGACATGATGTGCCCAGATGGATGCTATAGACATAGCGGGTTTGTGTCACTGCTGAGGAACAAGTTGCAAACGCTGTAGCACAGAGCAAACAAGCCAGCCTTCCTATGCCCAGAGAGTGAGCCATTACACTGAAGTTAAGCTGTGGTCACCTTGACGTACTTAATTGCCTATGGGACTAGCACTTGCCTGTGGATAAGTGAGTCTTGCAGTTTGGCACACTCAGCAATAATGTGCAGGCCCCCTCTGGGCCCATGGTGAACTGTCTGTTCCAGTAGTTACACTACCTTCAAACGGGTAAAATGAATCATGAACAACCTTCATAGTTTACATTTGAATAATTTATTCTAAACATAAAACTTATTCCTTAACATACACATTTTCAACATATATTTTCAAAACTACTCCTATAAATATACCAATAAAAATGTCCAAAGTTGTCTCTGAAATGTGCAATAAGAAATATGAACAAAACCATGTGATGGTATATATAAAAATACTCTGGATTTCTCTAGATTTAATTAAAATTGTTCATTATTTCCTAGAGCTGTTAGACCATAAGGGTAAACTATATTATAAACTGTGTAGATCAATTTTTACATCTTTTTTTCTCTAGAATTCTTCTTTAAAAATATGATAGAAAAACTGAATATAAATCAGAAACTCAGTTGCATTAAAACCAGGAAGAATTAATAGGGAAGAACTTCCTTTCTTAATCAAACAGCTTTCAGGCCTGTTAGACACACTTGAAAACCCTTACTATCAAGAAAGGTATGAAATCTTTAGTGTTCCTGGAGGATATTTTGACACTCCAAAGGAGAAAATAAGCATGACTACATTTTTATGTTCCCTCTGTCCTTAGTCTCCAGCGGCTTGAGGGTGACTGCTGACGCACCAGCGTCACTGCTTACCCTTGGTTCAGTCGTGTTTGCTTAAAGTCAGGGCGCCAAAGAAATCCAGAAAAGGCTGTCTTTAATTCATCTGTCTTTAATTACGTCTCTATTCCAGCCTATCCAGCGTCTGCTTTTCCTGGAATGTGCCAGAAACACATTCCCATCTCAAAGGCTGTGCCTGGGCTAGTCCTTCTGCAGGAAACATGCTATCTCCAGAGATCCTCGTGGTTCAGTCCCTCTCTGCCTTCAGGTTTTCACTGAAATATCCCTCAGTGGGGCCTACTCTGACCACCCTATCTGCCAGGCCATCAATAACCAAAAGCCCAAATCCTGGATGTATGTATTGCTACATTCATTATATAGAATATTTACTATCTTTCAGTGTGAACTCCCCCACACACCTTCTTGTTGTTTAACAAAAGTCATGTTTCATGGCCAGAAAAATGTTATTAAATTTTACGTCTTTAACTTGCAGTGGCCTTAAGGAGTAGATGTGAAGCTTCACACTTCTGACCCCTGGTCCACATGCCTGCATTCCCAGGCACGAGGGCAACTCCTGGAACTCCTCACAAGGCCCCTCCAGCCCTGGCCCAGCTGGAGTGTGGGTGGCAGAGGTAAGGAGGGGGGCGTCTGCAAAGTCAGCGGGGCTGAGGGACCCCAGGCTCTGCACTGAGCCGTAGCGCTGGCCTCCCAGCCCTGGGGAGGGGGGCCCAGAAGCAGCAGAAGCATTTTCCTGCTGCTTCTGGCAAGTGACCACCCTATTTAAAATATGAGCATCCACTTCCAACACCTCCCCAGCACTCACATCCTTCACCCTGCTTTATTTTTCCATTTAACACTTATCTCCTAAATATTCTATTTATTTATCAATATTTTATTATGATGTTATCAGTATGCTTCTGTTCCTTGCTGAACCCACAATGCCTAAAAGTGTCTAACACAAAGTAGGTTCTTAATAAATATTTATTGAATGAGTGAAAGAGCAATCAAATACATTTCCATTAAAAAAGGAAATATAGGGCTTCCCTGGTGGCGCAGTGGTTAAGAATCCGCCTGCCAATGCAGGGGACACGGGTTCGATCCCTGGTCCGGGAAGATGCCACATGCTGTGGAACAACAGAGTCATGCACCACAACTACTGAGCCTGCGCTCTAGAGCCCACAAGCCACAACCACTGAAGCCCCTGTGCCTAGAGCCCATGCTCTGCAACAAGAGAAGCCACTGCAATGAGAAGCCTGCGCACCACAACGAAGAGTAGCCCCTGCTCTCCGCAACTAGAGAAAAGCCCGCATGCAGCAACGAAGACCCAACGCAGCCAAAAATAAATAAATAAAATAAATAAATTTATAAAAAAAGACAAAAAAAGGGAAATGTAAACCTAAGGGCTGTTGTTGAATTTTGCAATAAGAATGCCCTAGTCAGTTGTGTCATGGTTTGAGGCAATAGATTTTAAACTTTTTGAGATGACCTATGTAGAGCCTGAATTCATTGCTATCTTTTCCAGTGTCATGCCCTTTAAAAGTCTCTTTAGTCCAGTAGTCTGAAAGTGAGCACTTCAAGTTAGGCCATGATGACCACATGTGACTGAAAATATTGAAGTGGGGCTAGTGTGGCTGATGTTTAAATTTTATTTAAGTTTGATTAATTTAAATGATCACATGTGGCTAGTGCCTACCATATTGGACAGTGCTTGACTATGCCTGTGTTATAAGTTAGAGTGGGCAACATCTTTACGTCTAAAAGTGATCCAGCCAAAGTTACTCTATTCCTTCAACCTCATAATGTTTCTGTTACTGTTCAGGAAAAAGTTTCAAAAAAAATAAATAAATTCAGAAGTGTAGGAGAGACAGAAGTTAGAAGTGTTTCAATTGTAGGAGAGGGCTGAAATTTTAGCATACAAAACTCTAGTGTACTGTAACCCTCTTTACTGCTCATTTTTCTCACCTTTTTAAAATCTAAAAATATTCTCAAAAATCTTTCTACTTTTGGAATGTAATGTATAAGCATTTTTTAATCTACATATCCACTCTTCTTATTGTATATAAATGTTAATTCATAAAATTGGGGCACAGTCCAAAGTTCATATAAATGAAAATCTGCTGGCACAGATTAATAAAAATAATTACAACCAGATTTGGACAGAAGTAAAGATTTGACAAACTAAAGCAGGATGTAACTAATCTCTTAAGTGCTTTAAACTCTTAACGGAGAAGTCCTTTAACTTTTAGAAGTTGTCCTGTAGAGGATGCTAACTTGACGTATGCTGGTTTGTCTTATGAGTTAAGACAAATCACAGACAGAGTAAAATGATAAATGTTAAAGCCTAGGGGGACTTCCTTGGTGGTGCAGTGGTTAAGAACACCTGCCAATGCAGGGGACGTGGGTTTGATCCCTGGTCCGGGAAGATCCCACGTGCCGCGGAGCAACTAAGCCCATGGGCCACAACTACTGAGCCCACGTACCACAACTACTGAAGCCCGCGCACCTAGAGCCCGTGCTCCACAACAAGATAAGCCACCACAATGAGATGCCTGTGTACCGCAATGAAGAGTAGCGCCTGCTCGCCGCAACTAGAGAAATCTCATGCGCAGCAACAAACCCAACACAGCCAAAAATAAAATAAATAATTTTTTTTAAAAAGCCTAGGGAATAAAGTTCTAATGTAATGATTATGAAAGTAGAGCTCAGTTAATGCTTTCTCTACAATATCACATTTTGCAGGTACTTTGTGAGTGTAGATAGAGCAATAGATACTAAATTGGTCAGCTAACTTGATATATGTTAAATGACACTAGGAAAGTAGTTCCTATTACTAAAATTGATTGGATTCCATTATGTTTTAATGTCTTCCTAATTTAAAGCTCTAAAACATGTAATACATCTTGTCAGATGCTCCTGACATACAGATACCTGCTGTACATGGAACAACCCCATACTATTAATCAACTAGCCAACTTATCATTTCTGATTTTATAAAATTTTGTAAACTTTCAAACAGAACATGTAGCCTAAAAATGTTTTGATTAACCTAACTTCCACCATTTTACAGAACACATAATATTGCATGTGGGAAATTTTCCATTGCCTGTGCCCCTGGAAGGGAGCAAAGCCACGGGTGGTCTAAAACAGAGTTTTAAAGCTCTTTTAATGTTAACCCAAATCACTGGTATTGGACTTGGGATGCATTTTGTTTTTTAACCTCTTCATAACTGCATTTTGCTTAGACTGATATTAAATTATTTGTGGCCCAGAAGCTTGTCAAGTGTCAGAGCTAAGGGTGCTTGAAATTGAAAGTGGAAAATAAAATGACAGATAATTTAAAGTTTATCATTTAAAATATGCTTATCAACCCATCATCAGTAGTGTTCTCTATGAATTGTATACAGGAGGCTGCTGTCTCTTCAATGGATTTTGACCAGCCACCAAGATTTCCAGCAAAGTAAGGAAGGATGCTAGCAGAAATCTGGTTAAAGTAAGATACCTGTTTCAAAAATACAAAGCAAAACAAAACAATATTTTAATTTCTTATTGACTTAGAGCTTTTTCAAGCAGAGATCTCAATCTTGTTGGTGTAGGGGAGGCTATGACCCTAATCTTTTGGGAATGGATCTGAAAGGATGACCTTAGGATTGCCTGGTGGGTGTGGGTCGACACACATTGCAGAATTACAGTTAATTAGTAAATCCAGGTAAAAGGTTCCTCTGTATCTGTAGGAACAAATTAATCTGCAGATGTTTCATCAAACTTACGGTACATGAACTGCTGTCAATAGCACGGATGAGAAATCCGGCACTTATGATTTCACTTCTGACGTACTGTGGAGAAGGTGGGACCGATGGCAGAATAACTGACCTCACTGCCACCGTGTAAGTGTGACTGAAAGATAAAAGGACATTTTCAAAGTTCTTGAGAGAAACAAAGAATAGTTGTTAGAAAATAAATTCCTACAGTTAATGCAACTTGTTTATATAGTAGAAGTAAAACTATAGACACCCAGATCTTTTAGATGAGTGGTATACATAGGAAAACGTTCTCTATGGATACATTCAAGTATAGCAAATAATAATAAGGGCCATAGGTGTTTTCTGCCTAAGAATTACATATACTTTGTATAATTCTGCAAAGCTGCAGTCAACCTCCAAACTGGTTTTTTTTTTGTTGTTGCCCTAATGGATTGTAATTTCAATCTCTTCTTTTTTTAATGAAAAAATAATACCATTGTTTTAAAGAACCTTCAAACAATAGAGAATCCTATGCATTAGAAAACAGAAGTCATCCTTCAGTCCCCCATAAGCACAATACATACTTATCCTAGAGATGCCCACGTTATATTGTGATCCTCCAGATCTTTTTATAAATATATAACATTTATGTAAGCAAATGGACGTATGTAGATTTTTACATAAATATAATCATTTTACAAATATTGGTCTATAATTTGATTTTTCACCTAATGGTAAAACTTTGGAGGTGTTTCTGTATCAGTGCCTCTGTGACTACTTCATCCTTTTTAATGCTGGTGTAGTACTCTGTAGTATGGTTCTACCATAATTAATAAGATGGAGCTTCAGTTTATTTCTAATATCTTTTGCCATAGTAAATGATACTACACTGAACATCCATGTGCATTAATCCCACACGGGAGGGATTATTTCTATAGGCCAGCTTTGACATCAGAAATAATGCTGGCTAGTTCCAGGGGGAGACCATAACTGCCCTGGCAGCTTCCACTTCTTGTCCCTTTGCACACCTGCTCTTGGGACCCTTCCCCTTGGAACCTAGACACTATTCTCTGAGAAGTCCAGTGCCCATGGAGAAGCCATGAACAGACACTCTAATTGACAGCCAGCCATTTTGGGTGTCTAGCACAGTTGAGTCTGTAAATTCTGAACCAAAACCAATTCCTGGTGTTTTATTTGGCTTTCATTGCATTTTTACAATAACGGATATTTTGAAGGTTTGCTAAATATCCGTTTTACATCTGCATAGAGCAAAAGGGAAGAGAACTGCTTTACGAGTCTTACAGATGCCTTGCACATGGCTGGCACTTAATAGATAATTGTTTCTTTCTGGTTCTTTGTTTGTTTGTTTTTTAATGATAACTAAAGCCTCATCTAGAAAAAATTCACATGAGCATCATTCAAGACCAGAAATGCTTATTCCATTGACTTCCTTATTTTCATATCAACTTTTTCTTTCTACTCTATACTGTAAGACATTGCTATAACACTTGAATAACATATACTCACCCATCTTTGAGAGGCCTTCTCCGTGAAACAAGTACTACCAAGTCTTTGGGTTTGTCATCATTCACCACAGGACAAGTGATATAATATATCTGATCATCTTCACTTACCCAGTCTATGACTTCACAGGACCTATGTAAATAGAACAGTGACAGAAAGTCTACATTTTTCTACCTGGTAGAATAAGGCATTCCTTTCTTTTGTTTGTTTGCATAACTTCATTATTGGTGTCCATATTCACCCTTCTGCTCACATAACCATCCCCCCAAAGCCAGCATCATTTCTTAAAGTCCGTTTTTAGAGTTGTTTGGCCAGAAGGAATAATTCTGCATGTGATGAAAAGAATGCTGGCCATCTGACTCTAAGGTCACTGCCTTCAACACTGCAGAGAAAGGCGCTTTTCTTTTTTCCACAAAATTATTTTTCTCTAGGATCAAGTAATAATATTTTGAAGACTAGTGAATTATATGGACAATCCAATGACTCTGAGGTAAAGGAATATCGTATATTGGGAAAGAGCACTAAGCTTGGAATCAAGCAACTTGCCTTTGAGTCTCAGATTGCCACTTAGTAGCTATGTTATGTTAGGCAAGTCACTTTTTTTCCATCTATAAAATGTAGATAATAGTACCTATGGGGTTATTGTGAGGATCAAATGAAAACACCTGGCACAGTACCTGAATCATGATAGATGCAAAAAAAAAGTAAGTGGAATTAGAACTCATTCATTCCTTCATTCAAGTTCAATTAGGCTAGAATGTCAGGTGATATAGAAAATAGTGGGAGAAACATTTGAAAAGAGCAGCAAGTTTAGGCATCATTCTTGCTAAAATCTTTGTACTTACAGAGTATCTACAAAGATCAATGCAAGAAAATCGTCAAGTGTTTCCTTTTCTCTCCGAATGTTTAACATTAACCAGGATGTATCATTCTGGCATCTATGCAAATGTAACACATGAGCCCAGAGATGTTTCACTTTAGTGGTGTTAAATTGTCTGTTACATGCTGTTAATCACAGTGAGATTTGGACATCTAAAAGGTGAAACTCCACTTCGTCCAAATTAGGAAGTAAATGGTAATGCTGAATATAATAGGTATAATCTTACCAATCCTTTCCTTCAAGCAAGATGTCCATGAAGCCTGAGCCCTGCAGCCCAGGAGCTTGGACTCCTTGGAGAAGGGGGTGTTACCCTGACAGTGCAGTTGACAAGATGCCCAGCTCTGCATTCCAGGAAAGGAGGGAGAGTGGAGAAGATTGGATTAGGGATGTGGGAGACAAGGAGTAACAGAAGAGATGTAGGCTGACAGGAGTGGGCCCTGATCAGGCATGGAGAGCAGGAAGGAGTGTACTCACACAGCTGCTTCTCCCAGCTTCTCACCAGGGAGTGCTGCTTCACAGAAAAAGAGGGGACTGCCAAATAAAGATCAAGAGTGGGAAGTTGGAGGGACTATTTGATAATCACTTCCTCAAGAGCAATGAGACTGTGTATTAAAGTACAAGAGTGTGGAATTCAGAGCCTGACAGACCTGGGTTCCAATTCATGTTCCATTGCTTTACTGCCTGTGTAATGTTGGCAAGTCTTGGGATCTCTCTCTTGTTAAATAGGAATAATATCAACTTTGAAGAGTTATTGATAGGAGTACAATAGTTGTGGGTAAAGCATGTCAACTCAATATAGATGAAAAATAGATGATTATAATAATTTTTGTGTCTCTCAGTAGCACCTGATGCAGTTTTCCATGCAGAGCAAGCTTTAGCAAATACTGTTTAATAAAACAATAGGTCATACATTGGGCAATGGAGATAGACTGCAATGTAGAGGTCATCTTTTACATGATGTCAGGGTTGAATAAGAAAATATTTAAAATTTATTCTTACATATAATAGGGGTCCCACAAAGGTCGCTTGGTAAAGTCGGACAAGAGATGATAAGCCAAGTGTGCTGGTCTTTCCACATGCTTTTCAACACAAACAGATAAAATATTGTGCTCTTCCAGAGTATATATTTTTATCTAAAAGAAAATAACAAGAAAAAAATTACAAAAGAAATATAGGTGTTTTTATATTAAAAACCACAAGCATATATACGTAGTCATAGGCTGATTGCACTAGCTAATGCATCTTGGCACCTGGATAATAATGAAGCCAAATGATGGCAAGTTGACTTTAAATACTTGGATGTCTAGAGCTCAGACCAGGATGCTATGCCCCTGTGTCATCTGAACAATATGTGACTTGAGGGTGGGTTATTATTGTGCAATAGTTTTTCTGATGAACAATTAAGAACATAAGCCTTTCTTTCTTTATCTCTTTGTGGTATTTCCCTGCCTCTATCCAGGAAAAGCAGAAATTATAACCAGACTGCTGGGCAAGTCAGTGCTTCATTTCCCCCTAAGACCTTGGAGCCAAGGCTACAGCCTAACATACTTTCTCAGGATGTCAGGCATGCCTTCATGTGGGCTGAGGGAACCCAGGAAGTAAGTCAACACCTCTAGAACCAACTCAGCCTCTCAACAGGACCGCTGAAGCGTTTCTTCAGCACAAAGCATTCTTTCATTTGTGAATCACAAGAGCTCATCTTTCAAGGTGGCCAATTCCTGGGTTTCTAGTGCTTATTATTCCTTAGATAAGAGGAGGCTTGTCATGGGGATCCATTTGATGTATACTTAAGCATTAATGTATCCCTTGTTACTCTGAACTTTCCTTCTACTGTGCTTTGGCCAGTAATCAGAGATATGTGTTCAGCTAAGAGCACATTTCTATCCTGCCCATTTTCTCCATCTCTTTCAGGGTGCTTTGAAGACAGTGTTGAAATTTGCCATCTTATAATCATTCCCATGGCAACAAGCTGTGAGAAGACAAACAAACATAGGGTTAAGACTTCACTGCAGGAATCAAGCAGATGGAAAAATCAGGCTGTGAGGGAGAAAACCTTTATTTAAACATAAATATCTTTAGGAAGAGAATGAAGTAATGAGAAACTGACTAAAAGCAGCTTAGAAAGGTAAGAAGTGACTATTTGCTTATGCTATTTTACCTCTCTAATTGACCTCAGTGCCAAGCCTGTCTTTAAATTGAGCCTGCAAAGGAGGACATGATGTAGGCTGTGGGCACTTATCAAAGAGAAAGAAAACCATGAATGCAGCTGTAGTTGGTGGCTGAGACTCACCCCAGCATAGACATGCCTACCTTTGCCCCCCGTACAGCAGAAGTCGAAGCAGATTCATTGGTGTAAATCCAGAGGGAAGTCACCTTATCAAAGCCTGGTGTCCATGTGGCTCTTAGCCAGCCTGTTGAGGCTCTGCAGTCTCAGAGGAGGCAAGGGCAGGGGGCGAGAGTGAATCCCACCACCTCAGTCAGATTCTGGCCATGAGGCAACCATGGTCAACCTTGGTGGAACCAGGGTGGAGTGGGATGTAACACTGGACTGAGCATTTTTTAAGGGTTGAATTGTATCCCCCCCTCCCCCAATTCATATATTAAAGTCCTAACCCCCAGTAGCTCAGAATGTGACCTTATTTGGAAATAGGGTCATTGCAGGTGTAATATGTTAAGACGAGGTTATACTGCAGTAGAATGGGCCCCTAACCCAATATGACTGGTGTCCTTATAAAAAGAGGCAATGTGGACACGTAAACATACACACATACGCACACACACACACTGGGAGAACCCCATATGAAGGTGAAGGCAGAGGTCAGGTGGTGCATCTACAATCCAAGGAATGCCAAAGATTGCCAGCAAAGCACCAGAAGTGCTTTAGGGGAAAGACCTGGAATAGATTCTCGCTCACTCCCTCAGAAGGAACCAACACTGCCAACACCTTGATCTCAGACTTCCAGCTTCTAAAACTGCAAGGCACCCAGTTTGTGGTACTCTTATGGCAGCCCTAGGAAACTATCACAGCACTTTTCCAGGAAGCTGCTCCCCAGGTTGCAGATACATGCTGCTACTTCCTATCCTGGAGCCAAAACAAACTTCACGCTAAGTAGCCATCATTAAATTCTGCCCTTATAAAGCTCACTTGACTTATCCAGTGCCAAGTACAGTATTGGATGAGTGGATGATATTTTGATCCTTTCCCCAAAGTTAAAAGTAGCAGACAATCAGAGTTAATGACATTGATGCAGACAAAGCAGACAAGGAAAGGCAGCGGTTGATGTTGGTTCTCTTTAAACCCTACTATTTTAGGAAAGCCAACTTTTGCTTAGTGCAAAAATTCTCCAAGACCAACTCTCCAAGAAAACGAGTTCCCTTTCATGCTTAGAAGAATACAGGTTAAATTCCATTTATCATCTCAAATGTGTTATCATTGGGTGCCTGGAGAATTTTAGTCTATGAAATGAAGTTTATAGTAGGCTCAAAATCTGCTGGTGCTTGTTAATATTTTACTAATGATATATTTTTTCATTCTAATAAGATTCTGTTTAATGGGTTTGGATCTTATACAAATAGCGCAAGAGGACATAACTCAAAGTTTTAGAATTTTATACTATCTGTTGACAAACATGTTATTGAGCCTATATTGTGGAAAGGAGAACAAAACTGGTTGTTACAGAGTCATGGGTCGAGGGGTAGCATCCTTGGAGGTAGGTTACCCCCCGGGCTAAGGGGAGGAGACATGATCAGGTGGAGCTCTGGGACCAGCCCCTCCCCAGCTTCAATGAGAATAGCTCTTCTTTGGTCTGTTTCCTGTGGGTTTTGTACTGTGTGAAGGTTTTCACATGAGCCTTGCCATTCTGGCTTCCAGTACACTCTCAGCTACTCCCTAAATAAAAAGCTACTCCCGTCAGGCCAATCTCTTACCCATGCCAGTTCCAACCAGGAAGGTTTGGCTCAAAGCTACTCACTGCCTAGAAAGCACTCTTTACCCCTCCAGTAATTTATCCTTACACTATCTTCAAGGAGGAAAGGATCAACTCCTCTCCAAAGCTGTCTCTAAACAACTGTCTTCCCTGACTTTGAATTGCCTAAGAGCTGACCTTTGTGGTTTAAATACTACAATCTCTCACTTGTTTATAAACTACCTTAAAATTACCTTCAGCTATGATATGTATATATGTGATGCTTTCAAAATAGACTATAAGCTCCTTTAAGATGGGGGCTCATCTTTTGTTCCTTGTATTACTGGTATTATTAATTCCAACACTATACATTGAAAATGAAATATGGGTTAAAACAGTAAGTACTGCCCAATTTCATTACAAATACTAGAAATTTTAGAATTTTGCCATCTATCAAAATTTATATCAAAATAAGTATAGATTTTTATAACCCGAAATAAGTATAATTCTTAACAGACTGTTTTGTGGTAAGAATTTATTCAGCTAAAAGGTGACAGAAAAAAATGTGAGCTGTATTTTTAAATTAAAAGCATATAATGGTGAAGGTGATTTAAAAAACCACATAAAAGCTTTAAAAAGTGGGAGAGAAGAGGGGGATAACTCAGAAAGAAAAATTTAGATTTTTATTATAAATACAATCTAAAAAATAAAGGAGGGCTTCAAATTCAACAGAGATAACATAAGAATGTTTAATTATACAGTGTTCTCTAATAAGTATCTGTACAAAACTTAAGAATTAATTATTGATGGCTCTCCTTAGACACTAGCAAATATACGTTTATTTGTTTAGATTGGTTTCTGGCACCAAACTCTTTAAGAATTGAAATTTTAATGACTTCACTAAATATGTTCTCGTCCTTCATTCCAGACATGAGTTTGTCCTTTGCTACGCTGCTCATGAATGCTTGGATGCCAGCAATGATGCAAGAAACAGATTTCATATTAGTAAAAGAAAACAGTCTTGAAGCAGCTTTTATGAGGGATAAAGAGAAGCAAGCAACTTAGTTATGTTAAACCTGTATTTCTGCATCACTGAACCAAACACAGATGGAAACCTAACTGGATCCAAAGAAGGTAAGGAAGACCCTGAAAGGATTCAGAAGTGAGCACCAAGACATAATAAAAGCAAACAACCAAAGCCAAAACACGCAGAGAAGGTCAAAGTCAGAGCTGAAAACAATAAATGAAGTATCTGAATTTGCTTTGATATCAGGGTAAGTGACCATATAACTTAATATCCAAAGTGGAACACTTAGGCACTGTTAATAATTATGATGGGAAAACCAGGACTGTCCCAGGAAAACCAGAACATAGGGTAATCATATTTTAGAGGCTACTGTTTCACTGATGATGAAAAACAGTACACACTGAAATGTGAGCATAGACAAAATGTCAGCATTCTTGAGCATCTCCTGAATGCTAGGCACTGCTGTGTTCTGGGACTATAGTCCTGAACAAAATGGTCCTTAAAGAGCTTATAATCTGTTTAGTGTGGACATCAGCCTCAAAGGGTCTCCTGATATACCTTTGAAATTAGATAAAATTAAAATCCAAATGATATACATTAATTTAACTTTGATGACATGCAAAACATTGTAAAAGGTGCTGAGAAGAAAGATGTCAAGACAAGGCTTCTTTCTTAAGATGTTTATAATCTAGTTAGGGAAAAAGACCATGTGTAAAAAGTTAAATTACTATGTAGGACAAATACTAACTCAACGTAGCTGTGGGAGAAATGTCATGAGATAATGCATAATTAATTGACCAGTTAATCATAAAGAAGTAATTGTTAAAGGAGTTCCTAGAGGGATAAGTTCCTTCAGTCAGGGGTGATTGGCTTTATGGAAAAGCGTTTGTCCTGGGTCATGAAGACCAGGTAGGACTGGGGTAGATAGAGAGGAGGAGGAGAGAGAGGTGGAACATGAGAACTAAGCTCAGAGGTAGGAATGTGTAGGGCGATTTGAAGGACCCTAGATCAGCCAGTGTGGAGGAGTAGAGACAGGGCTGGAAAGATACTTGACTCTTAAATTTCCCCCAAAGATTTTTTTTACCTTTTAAAAAATTGAAATACTTGGGGCTTCCCTGGTGGCGCAGTGGTTGAGAGTCTGCCTGCCAATGCAGGGGACACGGGTTCAAGCCCTGGTCTGGGAAGATCCCCCATGCCGTGGAGCAACTGGGCCCGTGAGCCACAACTACTGAGCCTGCGCATCTGGAGCCTGTGCTCCGCAACAAGAGAGGCCGCGATAGTGAGAGGCCCACGCCCCGCGATGAAGAGTGGCCCCCGCTCGCCGCAACTAGAGAAAGCCCTTGCACAGAAACAAAGACCCAACACAGCAAAAAAAAAAAAAAAAAAATTGAAATACAGTTTATTTACAATATTCTATTAGTTTCAGGTGTATAACATAGTGATTTAATATTTTTATAGCTTATACTCCTATATATATGAATATATATGTGACTGTGTATGAATCTATATATATGTACATATCTATATTTATACATTAGATATATACCCAGTAGTAGAATTGCTGGATCATATGGTTGTTCTATTTTTAGTTTTTTGAGGTACCTCCATACTGTTTTCCAAGTGGCTGTACCAGTCTACATTCCCACAAACAGTGTACTAGGGTTCCCTTTTCTCCACTTCTTCACCAATATTTGTTATTTGTGGTCTTTTTGATGATAGCCATTCTGACAGGTGTAAGGTGATAACTCATTGTGGTTTTGACTTATGTTTCTCTGATGATTAGGACTGTTGAGCATCTTTTCATGTGCCTGTTAGCCATCTGTATGTCTTTGGAAAAATATCTATTCAGGTCTTCTGCCCATTTTTTAATCGGGTTGTTTTTTTTTTGATATTGAGTTGCATGAGCTGTTTATATGCATGAGTTGTATGAGCTGTTTATATGACCCCTTATTGGTCATGTCATTTGCAAATATTTTCTTCCATTCAGCAGGTTGTTTCTTCATTTTGTTGATGGTTTTCCTTGATGTGCAAAAGCTTTTAAATTTAGTTAGGTCCCATTTGGATTTTTTTTTCTTTTTTTTCTTTTTGCTTCTGTTTCCTTTGCCTTAGGAGACAGATCCAAAAAAATATTGCTATGATTTATGTCAAAGAGTTTTTCATCTCTGTTTTCTGCTAGAAGAAACAGAGATTTTTATGGTTTCCAGTCTTTAGTCTTTAATCTATTTTGAGTTTATTTTTGTATATGGTGTGAGAAAATGTTCTAATCTCATTCTTTTACATGTAGCTGCCCAGTTTTCCCAGCATCACTTATTGAAGAGACTTTCCCAATTGTGTATTCTTGCCTTCTTGTCATAAATTAATTGACCATAAGTACGTGGGTTTATTTGGGGGCTCTCTATTTTGTCTCATTGTTGTATGTGTCTGTTTTTTTGCCAGTACCATACTGTTTTTATTACTGTAGCTTTGTAATATACTCTGAAGCCAGGGCGTGTGATACCTCCAGCTTTGCTCTTTTTTTCTCAAGATTGATTTGGCTATTTGGGGTCTTTTGTGGTTCCATATACATTTTAGGATTGTTTGTTCTAGTTCTGTGAAAAATGTCATGAGTATTTTGGTAGAGTTTGTATTAAATCTATAGATTGCTTTGGTAGTATGGTCATTTTAACAATGTTAATTCTTCCAATCCATGAACATGGAATATCTTTCCATTTCTTTCTGTCATTTTCAATTTCCTTCATCAGTGGTTTATAGTTTTCAGAGAATGTATTTTTCACCTGCTTGGTTAAGTTTATTCCTAGGTATTTTATTCTTGTTTATGTGACTTTAATG
Source organism: Balaenoptera borealis (assembly GCF_965194805.1). Lineage (NCBI taxonomy): Eukaryota > Metazoa > Chordata > Mammalia > Artiodactyla > Balaenopteridae > Balaenoptera > Balaenoptera borealis. Next base: position 66,137,700 of record NC_138867.1, read on the forward strand.
GATTGTTTTCTTGTTTTTTCTTTCTGATAGTTCATTATTAATGTACAGAAAAGCAACAGATTTCTGTATATTAGTCTTGTATCCTGCAACTTTTCCTGAATTCATTTATTAGTTCTAATAGTTTTTCTGTTGGAGACTTTATTAGGGTTTTCTTTATATAGTATCATGTTGTCTGAAAATAGTGACACTTTTACTTCTTCCCCTCCAATTTGGATGTCTTTTATTTCTTTTTCTTGTCTGATTTCTGTGGCTAGAACTTCCAATACTATGTTAAATAGAAAGGGTATCTTATTCCTGATTTTAGAGGAAAAGCATTCAGCTTTTCATTATTGAGTATGATATTAGCTGTGATTTTATCATATATGGTCTTTACTATATTGAGATATGTTCCCTCTATGCCAATTTGGATGAGAGTTATTATCATGAATGGATGTTGAATTTTGTCAAATGCTTTTTCTGCATTTATTGAGATAATCATATAATTTTTATCCTTCCTTTTGTTAATGTGGTATATCACATTGACTGATTTGCAAATACTAAACCATTCTTGCATCCCTGGAATAAATCCCACTTGATCGTGGTGTATGAGCCTTTTTATATATTGTTGGATTCAGCTTGCTAATATTTTGTTGAGGATTTTTGCACCTATATTGATCAGAAATATTGGCCTGTAATTTTCTTTTTTGTAGTGTCTTTCTCTGGTTTTGGTATCAGGGTAATGGTGGCCTCATAGAATGAATTTGGGAGTGTTCCCTCCTCTTCAATTTTTTGGAAAGTTTGAGAATGCTAGGTATTATCTCTTCATTATATGTTTTGTAGAATTCCCCTGTGAAGCAGTCCAGTCCTGGACTTTTGTTTGCTGGAATTTTTTTGACTACTAATTCAATTTCACTGTTTGTTCAGAATGTCTATTTCTTCCTGATTCAGTCTTGGATGATTGTGTGTTTCTAGAAATTTATGCATTTCTTCTAGGCTGTCCAATTTGTTGGCATATAACTGTCCATGGTATTTTCTTATGATTTTTTTTGTCTCTGTGATATCTGTTGTAATTTCTCCTCTTTAATTTCTTGTTTTTAAAAATATTTATTTATTTATTTGGTTGCACCTGGTCTTAGTTGTGGCACGTGGGCTCCTTTGTTGTGGCATGCAAACTCTTAGTTGCGGCATGCATGGGGGATCTAGTTCCCAGACCAGGGATCGAACCTGGGCCCCCTGCATTGGGAGCACAGAGTCTTATCCACTGCTCCACCAGGGAAGTCCCTTCTTCTCTTTAATTTCTTATTTTGTTTATTTGAGTCCTCCCTCTTTTTTTCTTGATGAGCCTGGCTAAAGGCTTATCAATTTTGTTTATCTTTTCAAAAAACCAGCTCTTGGTTTCATTGATATTTTCTATTGTTTTTTTACTCTGTATTTTATTTTCTTTATTATTATTTATTTATTTTCCTTCTTTTTTATTTCCTTCTTTCTGCTGACTTAAAGCTTTGTTCTTCTTTTTCTAAATCCTTCAGATGGTAGGATAGGTTGTTTATTTGAGATTTTTCTTGAGGTAAGCTTGTATCACTATGAACTACTCTTGTAGAACTGCTTTCGCTGCATCCCACAGATTTTGGAAGGTTGTGTTTACATTTTCATTTGTCTTGAGGTATTTTCTGATTTCCTCTTGGATTTCTTCATTGACCCTTGGTTTGTTAGTAACATGTTGTTTAGTCTCCACGTGTCTGTGTTTTTCCCTTTTCTCTTCCTGTAATTGATTTCTAGTTTCATGGTGTCGTGGTCTGAAAAAAATGCTTGATATGATTTTTAGCCTTTTAAATTTGTTGAGACTTGTTTTGTGGCCTAGCATGTGATCTATCCTGAAGAATGTTCCATGTGCACTTGAAAAGAATGTGTATTTTGCTGTTTTGGGGTGGAGTGTCCTCTAGATTTCTATTAAGTCCAAGTGGTCTATTGTATCGTTTAAGAGCACCATTCCCTTATTGATTTTCTCTCTGGATGTTCTGTCCATTGATGTAAGTGTGGTGTTAAAGTCCCCTTCTATTATTGTTTTAATGTCTATTTCTCCTTTTATGTCTGTTAGTATTTGCTTTATATATTTAGGTGCTTCAGTATTGGGTGCACATGTTAATGTGTGTAATATCCTCTTGTATTTATCCTTTTATCACTTAAAAAATTTTTATTTTATATTGGAGTATAGTTGATTTACAATGTTGTGTTAGTTTCAGCTTTACAGCAAAGTGATACAGTTATACATATATATATATATATGTATATATATATATATATATATATATATATATATACACACATATATCTATTCTTTTTCAGATTCGTTTCCCATATAGGTTATTATGGAGTCCTGAGTAGAGTTCCCTATGCTATACAGTAGGTCCTTATTAGCTATCTATTTTATATATAGTAGTGTGTATATGTCAATCCCAATCTCCCAATTTATCCCTCCCCCGCTTATCCCCTGGTAACCATAAGTTTGTTTTCTAAGTCTCTGAGTCTGTATCTGTTTGTAAATAAGTTCATTTGTATCATTTTTTTATATATATAAGTGATATCATATGGTATTTGTCTTTCTTTTTCTGACTTACTTCACTCAGTATGACAATATCTAGGTCCATCCATGTTGCTGCAAATGGCATTATTTCGTTCTTTTTTACAGCTGAGTAATATTCCATTGTATATATGTACCACATCTTCTTTATCCATTCCTCTGTTGATGGACATTTAGGTTGCTTCCATGTCTTGGCTACTGTAAATAGTGCTGCAGCAAACGTTGGGGTGCATGTATCTTTTTGAAGTATGGTTTTTGCCAGATACCTGCCCAGGAGAGGGATTGCTGGGTCACATGGTAGCTCTATTTTTAGTTTTTTAAGGAACCTCTATACTGTTCTCCATAGTGGCTGTACCAGTTTACATTCCCACCAACAGTGTAGCAGGGTTCCCTTTTGTCCACACCCTCTCCAGCATTTATTGTTTGTAGACTTTTTGATGATGGACATTCTAACTGGTGTGAGGTGATACCTCATTGTTTTTTTGATTTGCATTTCTCTAATAATTAGCAATGTTGAGAATCTTTTCATGTTATTTTTGGCCATTTGTATGTCTTTCCTAGAGAAATGTCTGTTTAGGTCTTCTGCCCATTTTTTGATTGGGTTGTTTGTTTTTTTTTTGATATTGAACTGCATGAGCTGTTTGTATATTTTGTAGATTAATTCCTTGTCGGTCTCATCATTTGCAAATGTTTTCTCTCATTCTGTATATTTTCTTTTCATTTTGTTTATGGTTTCCTTTGCTGTGCAAAAGCTTTTAAGTTTAATTAGGTCCCATTTTTTTCTTTTTCTTTTTCTTTTTCTTTTTCTTTTCATTACTCTAGGAGGTAGATCTAAAAAGATATTGCTGCGATTTATGTCAAAGAGTGTTCTGCCTATGTTTTCCTCTAAGAGTTTTATAGTATCCGGTCTTACATTTAGGTCTTTAATCCATTTGAGTTTATTTTTGTGCATGGTGTTAGAGAATGTTCTAATTTCATTCTTTTACATGTAGCTGTCCAGTTTCCCAGGAACAGTTGTTGAAGAGACTGTCCCTTCTCCATTGTATTGGATTAGCCAAAAAGTTCGTTTGGGTTTTTCTGTAACATCTTACAGAAAAACCCAAACGAACTTTTTGGCCAACCCAATATATTCTTGCCTCCTTTGTCATAGATTAATTGACCATAGGCGCGTGGGTTTATTTCTGGGCTTTGTATCCTGTTCCAATGATCTATATTTCTGTTTTTGTGCCGGTATCTTACTGTTTTGATTACTGTAACTTTATAGTATAGTCTGAAGTCCGGGAGCCTGATTCCTCCAGGTCCATTTTTCTTTCTCAAGGTTGCTTTGGCTATTCAGGGTCTTTGTGTTTCCATACAAATTTTAAGATTTTTTTGTTCTAGTTCCATAAAAAATGCCATTGGTAATTTGATAGGGATTGCATTGAATCTGTAGGCTGCCTTGGGTAGTATAGTCATTGGACAATATTGATTCTTCCAATCCAAGAACATGGTATATCTTTCTATCTGTTTGTGTCATCTTCAATTTCTTTCATCAGTATATTATAGATTTCAGAGTACAGGTCTTTTGCCTCCTTAGCTAGGTTTATTCCTAGGCATTTTATTCCTTTTGATGTGATAATAAATGGGATTATTTCCTTAATTTATCTTTCTGATCTTTTGTTGTTCGTGTAGAGAAATGCAACAGATTTCTGTGTATTAATTTTTTATCCTGCAACTTTACCAAATTCATTGATGAGCTCTAGTAGTTTTCTGGTAGCGTCTTTAGGATTTTCTATGTATAGTATCATGTCTTCTGCAAAGAGTGACAGTTATATTTCTTCTTTTCCAATTTGGATTCCTTTTATTTCTTTTTCTTCTCTGATTGCCATGGCTAGGACTTCGAAAACTATGTTGAATAAAAGTGGCACGAGTGGACATCCTTGTCTTGAGAGGAAATGCTTTCAGCTTTTCACTGTTGAGTATGATGTTAGCTGTAGGTTTGTCATATATGGCCTTTAATATGTTGAGGTAGGTTCCCTCTATGCCCACTTTCTGGAGAGTTTTTATCGTAAATGTGTGTTGAATTTTGTCAAAAGCTTTTTCTGCATCTATTGATATGATCATATGGTTTTTATTCTTCAATTTGTTGATGTGGTGTATCACACTGATTGATTTGCGGATATTGAAAAATCCTTGCATCCCTGGGATAAATCCCACTTTATCATGGTGTATGATCCTTTTAATGTATTGTTGGATTTGGTTTGCTAGTGTTTTATTGAGAATTTTTGCGTCTGTGTTCATCAGCGATATTGGCCTGTCATTTTCTTTTTTTGTGGAAAGAATGCTCTATAAATATCTGTTAAGTTCATCTGGTCTAATGTGTCATTTAAGCCTGTATTTCCTTATTGATTTTTTTGTCTGGATGATCTGTCCATTGATGAAAGGGGGGTGTTAAACTCCCTCACCATTATTGTGTTACTGTCAATTTCTCCTTTTATGGCTGTTAGCATTTGCCATGTTGAGGTGCTCCTATGTTGGGTGCATGTATATTTACAATTGTTATATCTTCTTCTTGGATCGATCCCTTGATCATTATGTAGTGTTCTTCTTTGTGTCTTGTAACAGTCTTTATTTTAAAGTCTATTTTGTCTGATATGAGTATTGCTATTCCAGCTTTCTTTTGATTTCCATTTGCATGGAATACCTTTTTCCATCCCCTCACTTTCATTCTGTATGTGTCCCTAGATCTGAAGTGGGTCTCTTATAGACAGCATATATTACCAGTGTTGTTTTTGTATGCATTCAGCCAGTCTGTGTCTTTTGGTTTGAGCATTTAATCCATTTACATTTATGGTAATTACCAATATGTATGTTCTTATTGCCATTTTGTTACTTGTTTTGGATTTGTTTTTGTAGGTCTTTTTTCTTCCTTTCCTCTTTTGTTTTCTTCTCTGGTGATTTGAGGACTTATCTTCAGTGTTGTGTTTGGATTCTTTTTTCTTTTTTGTGTGTATATCTGTTGTAGATTTTTGGTTTGCAGTTACTGTGAGGTTTTGATATAGCAGTCTATATATATATACAAGATTGTTTTAAGTTCATAGTCTCTTAATTTCAAATGCATTTCCAGTATCCTGCATTTGTACTGTCCTCTTCTCATGATTGCTAGTTTTGATATCATATGCGTGTGTGGATGATTTCCTACCTTTACTGTATGTTTGCCTTTACTGGTGAGCTTTCCCATTTGTAATTTTCTAGGTGTGGCCTTTTCTTTTCTGTCTAGAGAAGTTCCTTTAGCTTTTGTTGTGCAGCTGGTTTGGTGGTGCTGAATTCTCTTACCTTTTGCTTGTCTGTAAAGCTTTTGATTTCTCTGTCGAATCTGAAGGAGAGCCTTGCAGGGTAGAGTATTCTTGGTTGTAGGTTTTTCCCTTTCATCACTTTAAATATATCGTGCCACTCCCTTCTGGCCTGCAGACTTTCTGCTGAAAAATAGCTGATAACCTTATGGGGATTGTCTTGTATGTTATTTGTTGCTTTTGATATTTTCTCTTTGCCTTTAGTTTTTGTCAATTTGATTAATGTGTCTCAGCATGTTCCTCCTTGGGTTTATCCTGTATGGGACTCTCTGTGCTTCCTGGACTTGGGTGACTGTTTCCTTCCCCTTGTTAGAGAAGTTTTCAGCTATTATCTCTTCAAATATTTCCTTAGGCCCTTTCTCTCTCTCTTCTGCTTCTGGGACCCCTATAATGCGAATGTTGGTGCATTTAACGTTGTCCCAGAAGTCTATTAGACTGTCCTCCTTTCTTTTCATTTTTTATTCTTTATTCACAGCAGTGATTTCTACCATTCTATCTTCCAGCTCACTTATCCATTCTTCTGCCTTATTTATTCTGCTATTGATTACTTCTAGTGTATTTTTCATTTCAGTTATTGTATTGTTCAAGTCTGTTTGTTCTTTATGTCTTCTAGCTCTTTGTTAAACATTTCTTATATCTTCTCAGTCTATGCCTCCATTCTTTTTCTGAGATCATGGATCATCTTTACTACCATTACTTTGAATTCTTTTTCAGGTGGATTGCCTATCTCCAGTTCACTTAATTGTTCTTCTGGAGTTTTTATCTTGTTCCTTTGTCTGGAACATATTCCTCTGCCATCTCATTTTGTTTAACTTTCTGTGTTTGCAGTCTCTGTTCCGCAGGTTCAGGATTGTAGCTCCTCTTGCTTCTGGTTTCTTCCCCCTGGTGGGTGAGGTTGGTCTAAGAGGTTTGTGCAGGCTTTCTGGTGGGAGGGACTGGTTCCTGCCCAGTGGTGGGTGGAGCTGGGTCTTGTCCCTCTGGTGGGCAGGGCCATGTCAAGGGGTGTGTTTAGAGGTGGCTGTGGGCTCAGGAAGACTTGGCAGCCTACAGGCTGTTGGGTGGGGCTAGGTCTTGGTGTCAAAATGTAGTCCTCCAGGAGAACTCACTCCTATGAATATTTCCTGGTACCTCTGCCACCAGTGTCTTTGTCCCCACAGTAAGCCACAGCCACCTCCTGCCTCCCCAGGAGTCCCTCGAAGTCCAGCAGGTAGGTCTGGCCCAGGCTCCTATGAAGTCACTGCTTTTTCCCTATGTCCCGGTGCACATGAGACCTAGTGTGTGCCCTTCAAGAGTGGAGTTTCTGTTTCCCCCAGTCCTGTGGCGTTCTTGAGGTCAAGCCCTCTGGCCTTCAAAGCGAAATGCTCTGGGGGCTCCTCCTCCCGATGCCAGACCCCCAGACTGGGGAGCCTGACATGGGGCTCAGAACTCTCACTCCTGTGGCAGAACCTCTGCGATATAATTATTTTCCAGTTTGTGGGTTGCCTACCTGGTGAGCATGGAATTTGACTGTATTGCAAATGCAACCCTACTACCGTCTCATTGTGGCTACTTTGTCTTTGGACGTAGAATATTTTTTTTGGTAGGTTCCAGTCTTTTTTGTCGATGATTGTTCAGCAGTTAGTTGTTATTTTGGTGTTTTCATGAGAGGAGGTGAGCTCAAGTCCTTCTACTCCACTATCTTGTCTTCCTCCCCTTTATCATTGTATAATGCCCTTCTTTGTCTTTTGTTATAGACTTTGTTTTAAAGTCTATTTTGTCTGATATGATTATTGCTACCCCTGCCTTCTTGCTGTTTCTGTTTGTATAAAATCTTTTTCCATTCCCTCATTTTTGGTCTGTGTGTGTGTTTAGCTCTGAAGTCAGTCTCTTGTAGGCAGCATATAGAAGGGTCTTGTTTTTTATCCAGTCAACCACCCTGTGTCTTTTGATTGGAGCATTTAGCCCATTGACGTTTAAAGTAATTATTGATATTATTGCCATCTTATTACTTGTTTTCCAGTTTTTTGGGTAGTTCTTCTCTGTTTATTTCTTTTTGTTTGTTTGTTTCTTCCCTTGTGGTTTGATTATTTTCTTTAGTAGTATGCTTGAGTTTGTTTCTTTTTGTTTTTTTTGCATCTATTTAAGTTTCTGATTTGGGGTTACCATGGTGTTCATATATGTTGTCATGTAACTATCTGCTTGTTTCAAACTAGTAGTCCTTTAAGTTCAAACACATTCTAAAAGATCTACATTTTTTCCTCTCCTCCCTCATATTTTATGTTTTTGATGTTTATCCCTTAACTGTTTATTGTAGTTATATTTTATTTTATTTATGGTTTTTGTCTTTTAATATTTATACTAGCTTATTTAAATGGTTGATCCACAGCCTTTACTAGTGGGGTTTTTCCTTTCCTATGACTTCTTACTTCTTGTTGTAGCCTTTTCTTTTCCACTTAGGGAAGACTCTTTAACATTTATTTTAGGGTTGGTTTAGTACTGATGAACTCCTTTATTTTTTGCTTGTCTGAAAAGCTCTTTATCTTTCCTTCAATTCTAGATGATAATCTTGCTGGGTAGAGTATCCTAGGTTGTAGGTTTTTCCCTTTCAGCACTTTAAATATATTATGCCACTCCCTTCTTGCTTGTAAAGTTTCTGCAGAAAAATCAGCTGATAGCCTATTGGGGAGTGGGGGGTTTCCTTGTATGTGTCTCTGTTTTTTCTCTTGCTGTCTTCAGAATTCTCTCTTTTTCTTTAACTTTTTCCATTTTAATTATGATATGTCTTGATGTGGGTCTCTGGGTTCATCGTGTTTGGGTCTCTCTGTGCTTCCTGTACTTGAATACCTGTTTCCTCTTTCAGGTTTGGGAAGTTTTCAATCATAACTTTTCCAAATACATTTTTGACCACTTTCTCTCTTCTCCTTCTGGGACCCCTATAATGTGAATGTTAGTATGCTTGATGTTGTCCCAGAGGTCCCTTAAACTGGTTTTATGTTTTTTAATTTATTTTTCTTTTTGCTGTTCTGATTGGGTGATTTCCATTATTCTATCTTCCATGTTACTTATGTGTTCTTTATTACCTAGTCTGCTTTTAAATCCTTCTAGTGTGTTTTTCATTTCCGTTATTGTATTCTTCAGCTCTGACTGGTTCTTTTTTTTTTTTTTAATTGGAGTATAGTTGATTTACAATGTTGTGTTAGTTACAGGTATACAGTAAAGTGATTCAGTTATATATATACATATATCCATTCTTTTTCAGAATCTTTTCCCATACAGGTTATTTCAGAATACTGAGTTCCCTGTGCTATACAGTAGGTGCTTGTTGATTATCTCTTTTATATATAGTAGTGTGTATATGTTAATCCCTAACTCCTAATTTATCCCTGACTTGTTCTTTTCTTAATATTTTCTAGTTCCTTGTTAAAATTCTCACTGTGTTCATCTATTCTTTTCCCTAGTTCAGTTAGCATTTCTTATTACTAATGCTTTGAGCTCTTTATCTGGTAAATTATTTATCTCTGTTTCATTAGTTGTTTTGTCAGGTTTTTTTGTTCTTTCATTTAAAACAAATTCCTCTGTTTTCTCATTTTGCTTAACTTTCTCTGTCTCTATGAAATTAGGTGAAACAGTTACTTATCCTGGTCTTGAAGGGTATCCTTGTGTGGGAACGTCCATATGCAGTCCATATCTGCCCAGTGGCTTTGGTGGGAGAGCTGGATCTGACGTGAGCATGAGTCACATCTTCCCCCAGGGTGTGCTGGCAGCTATCACCTTGGTGGGAGGGGGGGGCTGGATATGGAGGGGCTAAAGCCGGAGCTAGCTGTGAGCTAGGGCTTCTCCTATGCTTAGTGGCCATTACTTTCCTACTGGGGACAGTGAGGGGGTCCCAAGGTGCTGGCACAGAAGCCCTGAGAGTTGCGTCCAAGCTAGTTCTGTTCCATCTAAGTGTGCGCTCTCCCCTATTCCAGCAGTGGCACCATCACCACAGAGGGGAGAAGTGCTGGAGCAAGAAGGCCCAGAGTGGGTACCCGGTGTAGGCTGGGATACGTGCTAGGCAGTCTTGGCACACCAGTCAGAGCTCCAGACTGCTCGTGATACACCACCTTCATGAGCACTAGTAATGGCCACCCTCACCCTGTTCAGATGCAGTGCCTGGTCTGAGCTGGCTCCATTTCTGCCAGCTGTGCAACCTCCTCAGCAGTGGCAACCTTCACCCTAGTGGGGAGCTGCAGTGGAGCTAGAGGGGTTGGAGTGGATGCTTGGCATGGGCCAGGGTGTGCACTGGGGTGGTTGCAGGAAACCAGCCAGAGCCCTGGGAAGTTTCAATCTGCTTCCTTTGCCTGGTTCCCAGGAGCCAGGAAGCATGTGTATGCTCTTTAAGAGCAGAGTCTAGGTTTCTTATAGCCCTCCTGTTAGTCCCACTGGTTTTTAAACAAGCTAAGGGGACTCCTTCTCCCGGTATCAGACACCAGGGCTGAGGTGTCCTGTCCTAGGGATGCAGGTCCTGACCTGATTGCTTCTCTTCCCCTCCTACCTGACTCCATGTGGATCTTTCTCTACAGCCTTGTTTGTTGTATAAGAGTCTTTCTGCCACTCTCCAGTTTGTTTTCAGTGTGAATTGCTCTACATGTGGATGTATTTTTGATGTGTTCGTAGTGGGAGGTGAGCTCAGTGTCCTTGTACTCTGCCATCTTGATCTCCATTTTTTCCTTCTTAAAAGCGGCATCAGAAGTACCAGAACAACCACTACCATGACAACTTTCATTTGTGATGGGCAACGGGTTGTGTGTATACCTGGATGCCTCCTACCTTTTCCACAGCACTGGTAATCTCCCAACCACTTTTGGCCGCCAGGCTTTTGAGAGCCTCCACATTGCCATTACTCAAGGATACCTAAAACACAAATATTTGAAATGCTCTGAGTTCAGTGCAGATATGTGATCAAATATTTTCTGCTTAGAAAGTGGGCACTGTTAGAGCCAAAGTGATGATGTTGAGGTTAGAACTAAGTTACAGGAACATAATTTCTGTCTCAAACTCTTAATGCAGAATTCAGACAGGTAATGTGAGTCATATATGCTTAGCAGATTAGTATCATTTTAATTAGTATCCTAAGCAAAGACAAGAACACCCTTCAGTATGACTTGTAATCAACGGGTAATAAGTAAACTTGGATTTCCCTTTACATTTTATGGTCAAAAACATTAAAATGACTAATACTTTGCTATTGTGTTATAAAAATGCAAGCCAGTGGGCATGTCATTCAACACATGCTATGATGAAACACCAGATCTCAATGTCCTATGTTGCTTGAATGCATTTGATGGCAGAGCATCCAGAGTCTGTAACTCAGGAACTATACATATAATTCAAACAAGGCAGTGAAGCAGCTGGCTGATAACTAGTTACTGATAGCTTGGTTTTGTTTCATTTTGAGATGACTGGTTGCTATAATTCACCTTTTCATCTAACCTGTGTAGGTACAATGTGAGTCAGTTAAATGAGGGGATTTCCATTTTTGTAATGAAGTGATTTTACATGAAGAACTTCAGATCATAAAATTGTCACCTGGTTGCCAGTATCCCAGTGTATGCAAAGTGGAACCTCTCCTTTGTGGGAAATAATGTATTCTCTGGAAAAAAATTAAAATATTAAATAACAGTTTTCTTCCCTGTATTTAGCACACAGCAATAACTATGAGAGTTTCTTGAACTGAAATCAGCAGTTTTAAAAAGCTGCCTTTACTGGTGGAACAATCAGAAAGAACAATTTCCATCACAGTAGTCTCCACAGTCAAAAAACATCAGACCTTCTCTTTTTGCATTATATGGGAATAGAGACACAGAGAGGGCTCTTTGCTATGTAATTTGTCAGATGACAGAAGATTCCATAAAATCCTTACACCTAAGTCCCTTACCTGCCTAGGCGAATTCTCTTGCGTGCAAGAGCTCCACGATACCGTCTAAAATCATCCTTAAATAAAAAACAAAGTAAAATCAATAAATTTCTAATATTTTAGTGTTACAATCCTTAAGTTTCTCTCTCCTAAGTCAGTTGAAAAGGCTAATTGGGACAAGGAGTCTCTACGTGAACTATCTTCAGGTCAGAGTTGGCAGTAAGGCAGCTTATTCTGAAAGACTTAATTCCGATGAGCGTAGAGCAGCATAGAGAACTGGGTGTAAAGTGGGAGAAGAGAGTCAGAAATGAGACATGGAAGACGATATGCTTCCAACAGCAGCATGTGGCTGAGTAGATGTGAGGTCTTCAAAGACTTCACCATTTAAATAAATGACTAGAGTGATTTGGAAAAAGAAGAAAAAGACTGCTTTACTTTGTGATGCAGAAAAGAAAGAAAACCAAAGGGGAATAGACATGGAGGTTGTTGCCAGTGCAGGGAAAGATTCTGGGTGGAGCTCTGTACCCACAGCTTCCCCAGAATAAGTGGTCTGATTACTGAACCACACGTGCTAATAACTGACCTTTGACATCGGTTTGATTCTGGGAAATGTGATCAGTTCTTCCTTATCATTGACAGCATTATAAATGAGAAAAGCACTGTTGATATGACGGCCCTGGCCCCCAGACCACTCCTGGCAGTCAAAGGCCTCCACGCGCACTCCCACTTCGACACTGCAGATGGGCGACAAGGGCAGTGGACAGAGAACCTGACCATGCCAGGCCTACTCTGCCCACTGCCCCACCACCTCCTCCAGGCAAGGAAGAGAATGAGGACCCTGGGTTGTTTCATTGTCATCTGCTAATCTATGCAACTGTTAACATCCATTTCATCAGGTCGATTGATCTGATGTACAAGCTCCTGGGAGCATTTCTGCTTTACTTTCCCACTTTCAAGTGGTAAAAAGGCCAGTGGAACTTTATATACCTTCATGAACATATTTTGGTAATGGGGGAGGGGTGGTTAAACTGTGCCAAAATCAAGTTTTCTCTCCTAAAAACAATAGTCCTATAATTTAAAAGCATCGAACACTGAAACTGGATAGGAAACACAGATGTTCTTTTTTACATTTAAAAAGAAAAAAATACTAAATTAAATCTTTTCTTTGTGTATCAAGAATAATAAAAATAACTGGGAAGTGGTTTGGACTTCATGGTGATAAATGACAGGTCCATTATGAAGTGGTTGACCACATGACTCTTTTGAGAGTGAAAGGAAGAATTAATAATTATGACAGGTGCAAACCAAGACCATCCTGGATCAAGTAGGACATACAGTCACACTTATTATGAGACAAAAACCAACTTATCATAACAGTGTAAGGAGGCCTGAAGTGGAACAGAGAGTTAAAATGTGTGTCTGTGGATTTTGAAGATTAAGTGAAGTTTTAAAAAAATTAGAAGGAACTTGATTTCTTTAAAGTAGTCACTATACTTACCTCCAGATTGAAATAAAACAAAAAATATTGCTTATGTGCAAGTTTGAATTCATTTATAGCAGCCTAAGAGCACCAGACATGCTTTACCAGGTCTGAAATGTATTGTTGACAATGGCATTGAAGACAAGACGATCTCCAACTGTAGATGGTCCCCGGAACTTAAACATGTCCACGGACTTCAGAAGGGGATGCGCTCGACACAGGCGGCTGATGAAACAAAGGGAAGGAGAGAGAGAAGAAAGTGATCATTCTCCAAAATATTTTCAGGAACTGTTGCTTTGCTTAATGGATGCAATAGACCAGTGTTCAGGGTGCTTTCTAAATGAATATCTCTTTTAGCTCAGAGGGAAATGAATAACTGGATTGTGTGTGTTGAGAGTGGCCCTGTACATTACCTGCAAATATTGTAGGAAATGCCACACGTCCCCAGGCCGTGGGTCTTTACCAAGATGCTGGCGCTCCTGCTCTTGTGGTGACTGTCCTGCTCTTGTTTTGTGCCCTATGGAAGTATCTCCAAAAAACAAACCACTGTCGTTTGTTCTAACTTGAGGGATTTTTTTTCCTCCTGACAGTTCATGACTACAATCGCAGAAAGCTGTGACTCCCAGGTTGGAGTGGGGCACAGTGAAGAGAACTGTCAGCTGGTGCCATTCACATGCATTCCTTGGCTTCACTGTTACCTGAGTTCACCCACATGTCAAAGACTAATTTTTTTCCCCCAAAGAAAAATTACCTGGATTGCTGCACAAAGCCTGAAAGGCTACAAAGAATACATTTTACGATTTTTGTGGTGTGCGGAGTTTTGGAAATCTATAAAGAAAATTTAATCTCAGAAAGTTACTTCCATAATTTTCTACATTTTAGATTCCCACTGTAGTCATCCAGTTACTCTAAAGCATTGTGCCAACAATAAGTGAACAGACTCTGCCACAGTTAGTTATATTGTAAGCCTTTACAATAGAACAGGTTCAAATGCTTTATTGTCATTAAGAGTGACAATGTCATTTTAAAAACAAGCTCTTATATTTGTGCACAATTTATAGGAAGGATAACCACAGGTTTCTAATTATAGTCATAACTGTAGACATATTAATAATAAAATTCCTTTAATTTGGAGAAAATAAAACCTTAACAATTTTCAGTGGTTACAAAAATTGTTGGAAGGGCAGATCCTGTTCAAATGCATTTTCAGAGAACAGTGTTCTTTAAAGCTGCTCAATTACCTACATGGCTCCATTAAGAATAAAGGAACCCTTTTTGAAACTGAGGAGCATTTAAAAGTACTTTTCTAAGTTCTTTCCTCTTTCTCATCTTATGTTTCAGTTAATCCTTTGGCCATGATGATTCTAACCAGCACCTTCAGAGATCAGACCTAATTGTAAACCGCCTTTATAAAAGTTTGTATCTTGACCATTTTTAAGTGTAAAGGCTATCTTCTATTTCTATCCTGCATCTACTTTGTCATAAGTAATGTGACAAGGAGTTGCAGTGTCATAAGATCAACAGTCATAATTCAGAATCAAGTATAAGAACTGTCATTTCATTTTTAGTTTTGAACCAAGAATTTAAACATTCACTTTCAAAAAAAGGACAGAATAATTCTAAGGTAAACAGGAAAATGACTTATCATTTTCTCATTTTGATAAAAGGCAACATTGTTCTCTACTTGTTTCCTTGACTGCCCAATAGCTGAGCCTCAGACCCTTCTGTCCTCTCCCCACTGGTCTCAAGATCACAAGCCAAAGGTCCAAACCAAGAACCTTGCAGAAATAGTAGCCACCATCTCCATCCAAGCCATGATCTGGCCACCAAATGTGTTTCCATGATGGTTTGCATGGGGTGGGAGGACAAGTTCAATGCTCTGCACAGAGGTGCCCCTCGTGGAAACCGTTCCTTCTTCTTCATCACAAGTGGGATCTGAAAGGTGGATGTGAACAAAGATGGTGGAGTTAAATGCAGAACCTGAGGCTACAGCCTTTCCTTCAACTCATGGGATTTTTAGAAAAATTAAATTATTACCAAAGACTTAAAACTCCTGAAGAAATGAATAGGCTTTATTTACAGTGAATTGAATAAGACCGCAGATCAGAAAGGGCATTTTAGAGATTGTATTCCAACCTGTTTTACAAGTCAACCAGAATTTTGATTAAAAGAATGTTTAAGTTTAAATTTGAGTTGCTTCAGGTGGAAGAGGGGCAGATCAGAGCAGATCACGGCAGAAAGAAATATGGGGATTGATGGATATGTTATTATCTTGATTGTGGTGATGGTTTCATGGGGGTATACATGTCTCAAGACCTATCAAGTTGTACACTTTAAGTATGGGCCATTTATGGTATGTTAATAAAGTTATTAAAAAGAAAGCGATTTGAGCTTTAAAGGGCCACAGACACTGAAAATCTGGAATAGTTTGCTGTATGATAAACTTCAGAATGGGAATATAGCCTCCCATAGTTACTGTTTTGTAATGAATGCAGTCACAAACGAAAAGACACAATTCATTGTACTTCTTAGTGTCTTTCTGCTTCTTTTGAATCATATCTGCTTCGTTTACTGACCAATTGGTTTTGACTCTCAACAATGGAGAAATCATTTACTTTGGCGGCAAAGCAGTAAAACGTATTCAGTTATATTGCCTGCATCATCAAGGGAATCACCAGCTAGGCTTAAATCTCACGTGCTATTGTTGAGGAGGTGGGAGAAAGAATTACAGAGCAGGGCACCATCCTGGTTGTACCGTCAGAGGCACAGCTGAGCTTTCAGTGTGAGAGCACAGACATGCCTGGCTGTTGTCGGTAACTGGGAATGGAGCCTTTCTTATCACAGTCACATATAAGTGAGCAGAGAAGAGCGGTTACAGAGATTTAACTCCATTTCCTGAATCTAATTATTATATTTTTCGTTAATTGATGGTATTTTTCTTTCATGTTTTTTCCCCTTCATTCCACTGATCATTTCAGTCCCCTGCTTAAAAACATGCAGTGACTTCCCCTTGGCTTATTAGAAGAACCTAAATCATTCCTATGGCCCCAAGCCCTTCCTTTCCTGGCTGGCCTATGCCTACCTCTCCAGCCCCAGCTAGTCTGATTTGCTCCTAGCACCCCTTCCTCTCTCAAGCTCTCTCTCCCTTTGTTCCAGCCACAATAGCCCTTTTTCAGTTCCTGTAACTAAATGTTGCCCTCAACATCAGGGCATTTCTACATGGTGCTCCCTCTGTCAGCGGCAGTTCCACTGGCCACCCACACTTTCTTCCACTTACCTCCTATTCTCTCTTGGCCCATCTCAGTCACTACTTCCTCAGGAAAGCCTTCTCTGACCACAGCAACCCCACTATTATGAGCTCCCACTTGTACCTTTCTTTCACAGTTATAATTTTATGTTTATTTGTGTGATCTTTGATTATCTGACCCCCTATATCCTAAGCTCCTTTGGGCAAGGACTGATTTTTTTAAATTCTAATAAAATTCCAGAATGTGGGTGCTCAGTCAATATTTATTGAATGGATGAATAAACTTAACCTTGCTGATTTATTCCATGTTCACAGTCCTTACTAACAACAGAATATTTTTAAGTAACAAAATGATTGTACTGATTTATACTTCTGTCTGTTGTTTATTACAGTTCCTACTGCTCCCCATTTTCATTTAAATAGTATTGTGGAGTCTTCAATTTTTCCAATTTCGTGGGTGTGAAATAGTGTCTCATGGAGGTTATAATTTGCATTTCCCTGATTAATAATGAGGTCCAACATCTTTTCAGATGTATATGAAACTTTCATGTTACCCTTTAATGAAATGTCAATGTTGTTTGCTTCAAATGTTACTTCTCTCCCTTTCTTTTTCTCCTCTCTTCCTGGAACTTTGATTAGATGCTTGTTAGACTTCTTACTCCATTCTCTACATCTCCTAATCTCTCTTATATATTTCCCATTTCTTTGTCTATCCATCTGCATTCTAGGTAGCTTCTTCAGATATACTTTTCCAGTTTACTGTCTTAGATACTGTTTAATTCATTCATTGAGTTTTTTTTTTTAATTTTTATTTATTTATTTTTGTCTGCATTGGGTCTTCATTGCTGTGCACGGGCTTTCTCTAGTTGTGGCGAGCTGGGGCTACTCTTCGTTGTGGTGCACGGGCTTCTCATTGCGGTGGCTTCTCTTGTTGAGGAACATGGGCTCTAGGTGTGTGGGCTTCAGTAGCTGCGGCATGTGGACTCAGTAGTTGTGGCTCACAGGCTCTAGAACGCAGGCTCAGTAGTTGTGGCACACAGGCTTAGTTGCTCCATGGCATGTGGGAACTTCCCAGACCAGGGATCGAACCCATGTCCCCTGCACTGGCAGGCAGATTCTTAAGCACTGCACCACCAGGGAAGTCCCACTCATTAAGTTTCAAATTTTAATTATTATATATTCTTTTTTATAGAAATTCCTTTTGCTTCTTTGTCAAGTAGTCTAGGTCATTTTCTTGTTCCTATATAATACTTTTGATACTCTTAAAATATATTAATGTTCTTACTGTAAATTCTTTATATGGTAAATTCAGTATCTGTAGTCTTTGTGGGCCTCATTCTATGGTCTGGTGCTTTTCTGGATTTAGGTGACTTATTTTTGTCTTTTGTGATTTTTGACTAGGAGCTCACATTCCTTGGCTCTTTATCTGTGACAGTTCTTAAGGGCTGGGCTTAAAGTCATTTCTTCACAGAGGATTTGCATTTGTGACTGCAGATCACCCGTGGGTACGTAGCACAGTACCACTTCACACTAAGTATCACTTGGTCTGTTTTGGGCCAAACAAATTATGTGAATTCTGACACCAAATCTGCTTGAGAATGTAGTTGTGATTGAATCCTCAAAGAGAAACAGTTTTTTTCCATTCCACCTAGGGCTAAGTGGAAAGCATCCCTACCAGAGCTCTCTGAGGGGTGGGATTTTTCCAGTTGACCCACTGAGGGTATCATTTCGGGGGTGTTGCAGCTCCAGGTATGGTTCCTTGATCCAACCTTCCACCTGGCTGTGTCTCCTTAGCCCTGGCATGCCCATTAAAACACAGCTCTAGGTCTGGCACATACAGGTTCCTCCTGAGTAAATGCCAACTCTTGTATCTCCTTACACTGCTGAATTTGTGCTTCTAATCATTTGTGGACTTCAAGGCATTCTCTTATTTTTTTGCCTGCTGAGATGTGTTTGTAAATATTTCATCCAGAAATTTTAGTTTTTTTCAGACTCCAAGTCCACCATAGTGCTGTAATCAGAATTGGATTGCTTCCTAAAGTGATCCTTAAAAAGCATATGAAGTCTTAAATCCCTTCCAACTTCTTTTTTAAGTACTGATTTCGTTAGATAATTTTCTATAAACATCCAAAACTAGTATTGATTGAGATTTTTTAAGGTTAATTTCTCTTACTCAAATGGTACTTTTTTGTTTCAAAATAAATTAATATAAATTATCTGTAAACTATATTGTTAAATGAAAAAAAGAAAGGTGCATACTTGTTTGAATATTGTGTTACCAGGATAAAATAAAAAATTAAGAGAGGACCTTATACTGTGAGAGACATTGTAAAGACTCAAATATAAGGCAACTCCTTTTCTGAGGGATAATTAAAGAAAAAGCTACTTGATTCCTATGAAGACATACATGGCCTACACTGGGACACATAGAGGAGGGTACTAGGGCAGGTCATATGTGTATAAGCATCAGCTATGACATCTACACAGAAATATATTGAGTATAGGGGACCTTGGTGCAGAAGTATGCCTATTTGGAGGTAATTGCCAATCAATGGGGAAATAGGGCTCTTCCAGGTTTAGAGACCAGTCTAGGCTCACAGCTCTGGCTGTGTACCCATGTTAAGTACAATAAACAAATGTCACCCTTTCTACAGGCTTCCAAGTAGGGGCATACTCATCTGGAGGTCAATTTCAATTCTTGTACTTTGGATGTTCATTAAGTATTGTGTCATTCTGCTTGGACAATTTTACATTTATCCCACATTTTCTGGTCAGGAACTCTGACCTGAATTGAGGTTATTCTATCTCTGGTTTTCTTTCTCATTACTGGAAAGGATCAACACAACAGCAGAATACACATTCTTCTCAAGTGCACATGGAACATTCTCCAGAATAGATCACATGCTAGGCCACAGTCATATAATTAAAGTTCCTGTAAGTAGATTTACTGACCATCAAACTTGCCACTTTCCTTCATCAAGTTTTTAAAAGTATCTTCATGTTGTAATCGAACTTTCCTTCTCTCAGAAGCCAGATTATGTTCCACATGATCTTGTTCAGTTAGAAGTGTGACTGGTTTTAAATGAATCTAGAGAAAGAAAAACATTTATCTTTCATTGCCCTGTTAAATTATAAAAGCACAACATGAATTTTGCAAAAACAAATGATATGCTACATTGTTTTCTAACTCAAAGTAAATAGAGCATTTATGGGTGTTTATATACACATTTTATTTTGACTTAATTTTTTTCTTAAAATATTTTTTAAACTAAAAAAAAATCAACATAGACTTAATTATTTGTTCATATAATATGTACCTTAAAAAGTTTTCCAAATATTAATTTTCCCTGATTTAAAAAATTTTCAACAGAACTACAAAATTAAAAATTCTTCAGATTAATGAGTGAGGAGAGGGACTTTGACTCCACTAAATTCTTATCAAGAAATGCTTTCTACCTTTTGCAAAATTAATGTATCAAAGGGAGAGAATAAAGATGTTCTAGAGAAAGCTATCATGTACCAAGAGATATTCCCAACTTGGAAATTTCAACACATGGTGAAAACATTGTCTAATAAGCAAACTGAAAAAATCAATAAGTCAGAATAAAGCTCTAACTGACCTCCAGAAACCTGGAAATGTGATGCAACAGAATGAAATAGAAACAAAGAAAACAATAGCAAAGATCAATAAAACTAAAAGCTGGTTCTTTGAGAAGATTAAAAAAATTGATAAACCTTTACCCAGACTCATCAAGAAAAAGAGGGAGATGACTCAAATCAATAAAATTAGAAATGAAAAAGGAGAAGTTACAATGGACACCGCAGAAATACAAAGCATCCTAAGAGACTACTACCAGCAACACTATGCCAATAAAATGGATAACCTGGAAGAAATGGACAAATTCTTAGAAACGTATAACCTTCCAAGACTGAACCAGGAAGAAATAGAAAATATGAACAGACTGATCACAAGTAATGAAATTGAAACTGTGATTAAAAATCTTCCAACAAACAAAAGTCCAGGACCAGATGGCTTCACAGGTGAATTATATCAAACATTTAGAGAAGAACTAACACCCATCCTTCTCAAACTCTTCCAAAAAATTGCAGAGGGAGAAACACTCCCAAATTCATTCTACGAAGCCACCATCACCCTGATACCAAAACTAGAAAAAGATATCACAAAAAAAGAAAATTACAGATCAATATCACTGATGAACATAGATGCAAAAATCCTCAACAAAATACTAGCAAACAGAATCCAACAACACATTAAACAGATTATACACCATGATTAAGTGGGGTTTATCCTAGGAATGTAAGGATTCTCCAATATACACAAACCATTCGGTGTGATACACCATATTAACAAACTGAAGGATAAAAACCATATGATAATCTCAATAGATGCAGCAAAAGCTTTTGACAAAATTCAACACCCATTTTATTATAAAAACTCTCCACAAAGTGGGCATAGAGGGAACCTACCTCAACATAAAGCCCATATACAACAAACCCACAGCAAACATCATTCTCAATGGTGAAAAACTGAAAGCATTTCCTCTAAGATCAGGAACAAGACAAGTATGTACACTCTCACCACTATTATTTAACATAGTTTTGGAAGTCCTAGCCACGGTAATCAGAGAGGAAAAACAAAGGAAAGGAATACAAATTGGAAAAGAAGAAGTAAAACTTTTACTGTTTGCAGATGACATGATATTATACATAGATAATCCTAAAGATGACACCAGAAAACAACTAGAGCTAATCAATGATTTTGGTAAAGTTTCAGGATACAAAATTAATGCACAGAAATCTCTTGCATTCCTATACACTAACAATGAAAGTTCAGAAAGAGAAATTAAGGAAACAATCCTATTCACCATCGCAAAAAAAAGAATAAAATACCTAGGAATAAACCTACCTAAGGAGGTAAAAGACCTGTACTCCGAAAACTATAAGACACTGATGAAAGAAATCAAAGATGTCACAAACAGATGGAGAGATGTACCATGTTCTTGGATTGGAAGAATCAATATTGTGAAAATGACTATACAACCCAAAGCAATCCAGAGATTCAATGCAATCCCTATCAAATTACCAATGGCATTTTTTACAGAACTAGAACAAAAAATCTTAAAATTTGTATAGAGACACAAAAGATCCCGAATAGCCAAAGCAATCTTTGGGGAAAAACACAGCTGGATGAATCAGACTCCCTGACTTCAGACTATACTACAAAGCTACAGTAATCAAAACAATATGGTACTGGCACAAAAACAGAAATATAGTTCAATGGAACAGGATAGAAATCCCAGAGATAAACCCACACACCTGTTGTCAACTAATCTATGACAAAGGCAGCAAGGATATACAGTGGAGAAAAAACAGTCTCTTCAATAAGTGGTGCTTGGAAAACTGAACAGCTACATGTAAAAGAATGAAATTAGAACACTCCCTAACACCATACTCAAAAATAAACTCAAAATGGATTAAAGACCTAAATGTAAGACCGGACACTATAAAATTCTTTGAGGAAAACATAGGAAGAACACTCTTTGCCATAAATCACAGCAACATCTTTTTTGACCCACCTCCTAGAGTAATGGAAATAAAAACAAAAATAAACAAATGGGACCTAATGAAACTTAAACGCTTTTGCACAGCAAAGGAAACTACAAACAAGACAAAAAGACAACCCTCAGAATGGGAGAAAATATTTGCAAACGTATCAACAGACAAAGGATAAATCTCCAAAATATATAAATAGCTCATGCAGCTCAATATTAAAAAAACAAACAGACCAATCCAAAAATGGGCAGAACACCTAAATAGACTTTTCTCCAAAGAAGACATACAGATGGCCAGGAAGCACATGTAAAGCTGCTCAACATTACTAATTCTTAGAGGAATTGCAAATCAAAACTACAATGAGGTATCACCTCACACCAGTTAGAATGGGTATCATCAGAAACTCTACAAACAACAAATGCTGCAGAAGGCGTGGAGGAAAGGGAACCCTCTTGCACTGTTGATGGGAATGTAAACTGATACAGCCACTATGGAGAACAGTATGGAGCTTAAAAAACTAAAAATAGAATTACCATATGACCCAGCAATCCCACTACTGGGCATATACTCAGAGAAAACCATAATTCAAAAAGACACATGCACCCTGATGTTCATTACAGCACTATTTACAATAGCCAGGTCATGGAAGCAACCTAAATGCCCATCAACAGACGAATGGATAAAGAAGATGTGGTACGTATATACAATGGAATATTACTCAGCCATAAAAAGGAATGAAATTGGGTCATTTGTAGAGACGCGGATGGACCTAGAGACTGTCATACGGAGTGAAGTAAGTCAGAATGAGAAAAACAAATATCATATATTAACACATATATGTGGAATCTAGAAAAATTGTACAGATAAGATGGTTTGCAAGGCAGAAATAGAGACACAGACATAGAGAACAAACTTATGGACACCAAGGGGGGAAAGAGTGGGTGGGGGGGTGGCAGTAGGATGAATTGGGAGATTGGGATTGACATATATACACTAATATGTATAAAATAGATAACTAATAAGAACTTGCTGTATAAACTAGCTATATAAATAAAATGTAAAAAAAATAATGCTTAGACTAAATGCGGATCCTCCCCTAGGCACTCTGACCCTAAAAAGAAAAGCCAAGAAATTATGAGTAAGTCCACAGCAGACAAGGGACACGCTGCTCTGGGCCAAAGCCAGGCAAGCCCACTGGGCACCCACATCAGGCCAACATATTTCTTTTAAGGGTGTTTTTACCCTATATGCCCTGCAGCTTATGTTTAAGCTTCAATAACTCAGCAACTTTGACATTATTCCTTTAGGTATGAAAAAGTGATTGGACCATAAGACACAACTGCTAGCTAAAATGCTCTTGCTTTAAAAAAATATTTTAACTCAATTTTGAGTTATATAACCACAAAAGAAAAGAACTAAACCAGCAAGCAATATTGTGGGGAAACTGACATGACCTTCAGATCATTTAAAACACAATGTTTTTTTTCTCTTTCACAAACTGGCTACATCTCTCATTTTCTCTAAGGCAGTTAATACTATGATATTACCACATAAATATTGGTGATAATTATGATAAGTATTGATGAGTAACAAATCTTGGGAAAGTATATTTCACGGTAAAAAGAAATGTTTCTTATTCCATAATAATTCTGATGCTGATACTTCTGTTGATATGTCCCTGAATTACATGCTAGATACTCTTCACAAAGAAATTTACCTTTTCTTTTCCAACTGGTTTGGCTACAAATGTAGAGAAAGCCACACTAACAAGTTTCTCAATGCCAGTGAACATGTCCTGTACTGTGACCTTGATGCTGATCTAAAAAGGAAAGAAAAATAAATTCAAAACTTTTCAGCCGTCTAGACAACAGATGAGACTGCAGCATTCAAAATTCATTTATGCACTTCACCATTGTTTTGTTTTTTGAATAAAACCAGCATTTCAATTTACTTTTAACCAATACTGTCCTCTCAATGATTTTCTATAAAATTGGAAAAATATTTTATTTCTGATTATAGAAAAATATATATTTACCATGGAAGATTTGGTAAGATTAAAAACAGATAAATGATAAAGATGGAATCTGACAATCAAGAGTAAATATTATCAGTAATTCCATCACTCAGATGAATAGTTACTAACCTTTATATAAAATTTCTTCCAGTTTAATATCATTTCATACATATGTATGAAATGTATCTATATGTATATAGTTGTGTCTGTATGTGTGTATACACACACACACAAAAGATTATCATACTGTATTTACAATTTTATACTATAACGAAATTTTTTGGCATTTATATGATAAGCGTTTTCTAATCCCACTATTACTAAATGTGGTTTTTTTTTTGTTTTTTTGTTTTTTTTAAATCTAAATGTGGTTTTGAAAACAAGATATTAATGAATTCCTTATAGCCCATCGGAGAGATGCACCATAACTTTTTTTTTAATCTTTAGTCTGAGTTTTATAACCAAGTTGACATGGACAGAATGTTATTTGTAGTCATGTTATTTGCAGCTTTGTTTCCTCTTTCAGGAGTTTTCTTTTTCAGGAATAGCAAGAAAGTAGTTGAGACATTTTATGGTGACACCACAGTGGACTGGATTTCCCCATGTGAAGAACTCTGAAGCTCTGGTCCTCATGATCACACACTGCAGAAGTGTAGGTAAACTCGGGAACATAGCCCAGAGAAATAATACTACCTTCCTGAAATAGTGGGCAACCTCGGGCATCTTAGTTCAGCACTGTGTTATCAATGATAATATCTATTTCTACATCTTCGCCAAGTACATCATGCACAAAAATAATCGTCAATCGGCGATTCACTTAACTTATGAAACCAAATTAGTATTTGCATGGTAAACGTAAGTTAACTAGATGGTGATTAACCAAATTTAAACCATCCATTTTCAACCCCCAACAACTCTCAACCCCACATAGCTTTCTACTTTCAGAAAAATAGACAAATGAAAAATAGAATAGACAACTAATAGTAAAAACAAAGCAACAATTCTGGAGAGTTAAAACAAGTTCCAAACATTGTCTTCTATTAGAACAGTTAATTAGTTATGTATGATGGCCAAATGTCTCAAAAACATATGCCAGGGAGAATTTCACTTTGTGTCATTACAGAGTGGGTCAGATTGGAATTACATCCTATGAAAACAACTGGAAAATTGGACCAAGTATAGGAAGCAACTATTTTCACACACAGGACAGCAGGCAACACAGACCTGTGATCTCCAAGGAAAGGGAGATAAATGAAGGGAGCACTTGCATTTCCTGGGTTCTCAGCCTGCAGGTAATTCCCAGACTATGACCAAGGAGGGGAAATGGAAACTTGCTGAATTGAAGAACCAAAAATCAAGGAGATCAAGGCAGCTGAGATTGTCCCAGAAAGGAGGGAGCTACAAAAGGAAAGAATTCCCAGGTATCTGCATATTGTTCCTGTTGAGTGTTTGGGTTGATACCAGTCTGAGCATGTGTAGGGTGAAATCTGACAAAGCCAGAAAAGAACAGCTTCTGAGGAAGAAACAGTTATTGTAAGGTAAACAGTTCCAAGAGCTCATACAGTGCTAGGAATCTGGTGTTCCCTCCAGCCAGACCTCAGTGAATACACAACACATTCATAGAGGCCACAGAAGACCACAACTTAGTAGAGGGACTAAATTAGCCCTAGATGGGGCTAGCATTTATTTTTCTTAAGATCAGAAATCTGTGCTTTCAAACTCCCTAGGTTCTTTTCTTAGCTTTTAGTCAAACTTCCTCTGGAAATTCTAGCTGCTATCAGGGAATAGGAAGAAAGGAGAAAAGAAAGGGAACTTTCATCTGTGTATGGGCTGAATATAAAGGAGAGTGCTGTCTCTCAGGAGAAAGGCCAGACCCAGAGGCTACTGTGAGGCAAAGCTCAAGAGCCCCATAGCTGAGAAATCAGGATCCAGAGGCACCATCATAAACTGTCTTTGACAGAGCTCATTTTATCCACAAGTTTTTATTACCTTTCTGATTTCTTCAAGTTTTTTTCTATTCTGTTTATAAACATACTGGGGGAAAGTGACTAAATCAGGGTAAAGCCATCACCACAGGTGTGGTTATTGCCAAAATAGTTCTTTTATGGGTTGATTTGTGTCCCTCACCAAATCTGGTACCTCAGAATGTGACCTTATTTGAAAATAGGGTGTAATTAGTTGAGATGAGATCCCTCTGGAGTAGGATGGACCCCTAATCCAATATGACTGATGTCCTTATAAAAAGGGAAAATTTGGGGGGGCGCCTTCAAGAGGGCAGAGGAGTAAGACGTGGAGATCACCTTCCTCCCCACAAATACATCAAAACTACATCTACATGTGGAACAACTCCTACAGAACACCTACTGAATGCTGGCAGAAGACCTCAGACTTCCCAAAAGGCAAGAAACTCCCCAGGTACCTGGGTAGGGCAAAAGAAAAAAGGAAAAACAGACAAAAGAATAGGGACGGGACCTGCACTTTGGGGAGGGAGCTGTGAAGGAGGAAAAATTTCCGCACACTAAGAAGCCCCTTCACTGGCAGGGACGGGGGTGTGGGTGGGGGGGAAGCTTTGGAGCCACGGAGGAGAGCTCAGCAACAGGGGTGCAGAGGGCAAAGCGGAGAGATTCCCACACAGAGGATCGGTGCCGACCAGCACTCACCAGCCTGAGAGGCTTGTCTGCTCACCGGCCAGGGTGGGCAGGGGCTGGGAGCTGAGGCTTGGGCTTTGGAGGTCACATCCCAGGGATAGGACTGGGGTTCGCTGCATGAACACAGCCTGGAGGGGGCTAGTGTGCCACAGCTAGCCGGGAGGGAGTTCAAGAAAAAGTCTGGACCTGCCTAAGAGGCAAGAGACCATTGTTTCGGGGTGTGTGAGGAGAGGGAATTCAGAGCACCGCCTAAATGAGCTCCAGAGTTGGGTGTGAGCCATGGCTATCAGCGCGGACACCAGAGACGGGCATGAAATGATAAGGTGGCTGCTGCAGCCACCTAGAAGCCTGTGTGCGAGCACACGTCACTATCCACACCTCCCCTCCCGGGATACTGTGCAGCCCGCCACTGCCAAGGTCCCGTGATCCAGGGACAACTTCCCCGGGAGAACGCACGGTGCACCTCGGGCTGTTGCAACGTCTCACTGGCCTCTGCCACCACAGGCTCGCCCCACCTTCCATACCCCCCCTCCCCCCAGCATGAGTGAGCCAGAGCCCCCTAATCAGCTGCTCCTTTAACCCTGTCCTGTCTGTGTGGGGAACAGACGCCCTCAGGCAACTTACACACACAGGCGGGGCCAAATCCAAAGCTGAACCCCAGGAGCTGTGTGAACAAAGAAGAGAAAGGGAAATCTCTCCCAACAGCCTCAGGAGCAGCGGATTAAACCTCCACAATCAACTTGATGTACCCTGCATCTGTGGAATACCTGAATAGGCAACGAATCATCCCAAATTGAGGCGATGGACTTTGGGAGCAGCTGTAGACTTGGGGTTTGCTTTCTGCATCTAATTTGTTTCTGGTTTTAAGTTTATCTTAGTTTAGTATTTAGAGCTTATTATCATTGGTAGATTTGTTTATTGATTTGGTTGCTCTCTTCCTTTTTTTATTTTTTTAAATATATATATATATTTCCTTTTTCTCTTTTTGTGAGTGTGTATGTGTATGCTTCTTTGTGTGATTTGTCTGTATAGCTTTGCTTTTGCCACTTGTCCTAGGGTTCTGACTGTCCGTTTTGTTTGTTTGTTTTTAACTATAGTTTTTACCGCTTGTTATCCTTGGTGGATTTCTTTTTTGGTTTGGTTACTCTCTTCTTTCTTTCTCTCTTTTTTTTATTACTTTTTTATTTTTAATAACTTATTTTATTCTTTTTTTCTCTCTTCCTCCTTCCCTCACTCCATCTCTTCCTTCCTTCCTTCCTTTTTTTCTGAGACGTGTGGCTGACAGGGTCTTGGTGCTCTGGCCAGCTGTCAGGCCTGAGCCTCTGAGGCGGGAGAGCCGAGTTCAGGACACTGGCCCACCAGACACCTCCCAGCCCCACATAATATCAAATGACAGAAACTCTCCCAGAGATCTCCATCTCAATGCTAAGACCCAGCTCCACTCAATGACCAGCAAGCTACAGTGGTGGACACCCTATGCCCAACAACTAGAAAGACAGGAACACAAACGCACGCATTAGCAGAGAGGCTGCCTAAAATCATAATAAGTTCACAGACACCCCAAAACACACCACCGGACATGGTCCTGCCCACCAGAAAGACAAGATCCAGCCTCATCCACTGGAATGCAGGCACCAGTCCCCTCTACCAGGAAGCCTACACAACCCACTGAACCATCCTTACCCACTGGGAGCAGACACCAAAAACAATGGGAACTACAAACCTGCAGCCTGCTAAACGGAGACCCCAAACACAGTAAGTTAAGCAAAATGAGAAGACAGAGAAATACACAGCAGATGAAGCAGCAAGGTAAAAACCCACCAGACCAAACAAATGGAGAGGAAATAGGCAGTCTACCTGAAAAAGAATTCAGAGTAATGATAGTAAAGATGATCCAAAATCTTGGAAATAGAATGGAGAAAATACAAGAAACGTTTAACAAGGATCTAGAAGAACAAAAGAGCAAACAAACAATGATGAACAGCACAATAAAAGAAATTAAAAATTCTCTAGAAGGAATCAATAGCAGAATAACAGACAGAAGAATGGATAACTGACCTGGAAGATAAAATAGTGGAAATAACTACTACAGAGCAGAATAAAGCAAAAAAAATGAAAAGAATTGAGGACAATTTCACAGACCTCTGGGACAACATTAAACAGACGAACATTCGAATGATACGGTTCCCAGAAGAAGAAGAGGAAAAAAAGGGACTGAGAAAATATTTGAAGAAATTATAGTTGAAAATTTCCCTACTATGGGTAAGGAAATAATCAATCAAGTCCAGGAAACGCAGAGAGTCCCATACAGGATAAATCCAAGGAGAAACACGCAAAGACACATATTAATCAAACTATCAAAAATTAAATACAAAGAAAAAATATTAAAAGCAGCAAGGGAAAAGCAACAATTAACATACAAGGGAATCCCCATAAGGTTAACAACTGATTTTTCAGCAGAAACTGCAAGCCAGAAGGGAGTGGCAGGACATAGTTAAAGTGATGAAAGGGAAAAACCTACAACTGAGATTACTCTACCCAGCAAGGATCTCATTCAGATTCAACAGAGAAATTAAAAACTTTACAGACAAGCAAAAGCTAAGAGAATACAGCACCACCAAACCAGCTCTACAACAAATGCTAAAGGAACTTCTCTAGGCAGGAAACACAAGAGAAAGAAAAGACTTACAATAACAAACCCAAAACAATTAAGAAAATGGTAATAGGAGCATATGTATCGATAATTACCTTAAATGTAAATGGATTAAATGCTCCAACCAAAAGACATAGACTGGCTGAATGGATACAAAAACAAGACCCGTACATATGCTGTCTACAAGAGACCCACCTCAGACCTAGGGACACATACAGACTGAAAGTGAGGGGATGGAAAAAGATATTCCATGCACATGGAAATCAAAAGAAAGCTGGAGTAGCAATTCTCATATCAGACAAAATAGACTTTAAAATAAAGACTATTACAAGAGACAAAGAAGGACACTACATAATGATCAAGAGATCAATCCAAGAAGAAGATATAACAATCGTAAATATTTATGCACCCAACAAAGGAGCACCTCAATACATAAGGCAAATGCTAACAGCCATAAAAGGGGAAATCGACAGTAACACAATAATAGTAAGGGACTTTAACACCCCACTTTCACCAATGGACA
The DNA here is from genome assembly GCF_965194805.1 of Balaenoptera borealis. NCBI lineage: Eukaryota > Metazoa > Chordata > Mammalia > Artiodactyla > Balaenopteridae > Balaenoptera > Balaenoptera borealis. The sequence goes on from NC_138867.1 coordinate 66,167,606, forward strand.
GATCATCCAAAATGAAAATAAATAAGGAAACACAAGCTTTAAATGATACATTAAACAAGATGGACTTAATTGATATTTATAGAACATTCCATCCAAAAACATAAGATTACACTTTCCTCTCAAGTGCTCTTGGAACATTCTCCAGGATAGACCATATCTTGGGTCACTAGTCAAGCCTTGGTAAATTTAAGAAAACTGAAATTGTATCAGGTAATTTTTCTGATCACAATGCTATGAGACTAGATATCAATTACAGGAAAAAAATCTGTAAAAAATACAAACACATGGAGGCTAAACAATACGCTACTAAATAAGCAAGAGATCACTGTAGAAATCACAGAGGAAATCCAAAAATACCTAGGAGCAAATGACAATGAAAACACAAATACCCAAAACCTATGGGATGTAGCAAAAGCAGTTCTAAGAGAGAAGTTTATAGCAATACAATCCTACCTCAAGAAACAAGAAACGTCTCAAATAAACAACCGAGCCTTACACCTAAAGCAATTAGAGAAAGAAGAACAAAAAAACCCCAAAGTCAGCAGAAGGAAAGAAATCATAAAGATCAGATCAGAAATAAATGAAAAAGAAATGAAGGAAACGATAGGCAAAGATCAATAAAACTAAAAGCAGTTTCTTTGAGAAGATAAACAAAACTGATAAACCATTAGCCAAACTCATCAAGAAAAAAAGGGAGAAGACTCAAATCAGTAGAATAAAAATGAAAAAGGAGAAGTAACAACTGACACTGCAGAAATACAAAGGATCATGAGAGATTACTACAAGCAACTATATGCCAATAAAATGGACAACCTGGAAGAAATGGACAAATTCTTAGAAAAGCACAACCTTCTGAGACTGAACCAGGAAGAAATAGAAAATACAAACAGACCAATCACAAACACTGAAATTGAGACTGTGATTAAAAATCTTCCAACAAACAAAAGCCCAGGACCAGATGGTTTCACAGGCGAATTCTGTCAAACATTTAGAGAAGAGCTAATACCTATCCTTCTCAAACTCTTCCAAAATATAGCAGAGGGAGGAACACTCCCAAACTCATTCTACAAGGCCACCATCACCCTGATACCAAAACCAGACAAAGATGTCACAAAGAAAGAAAACTACAGGCCAATGTCACTGATGAACATAGATGCAAAAATCCTCAACAAAATACTAGCAAACAGAATCCAACATCACATTAAAAGGATCATACACCATGATCAAGTGGGGTTTATCCCAGGAATGCAAGGATTCTTCAATATATGTAAATCAACCAATGTGATAAACCATATTAACAAATTGAAGGGTAAAAACCATATGATCATCTCAATAGATGCAGAAAAAGCTTTCAACAATATTCAACACCCATTTATGATAAAAACCCACAAGAAAGTAAGCATAGAGGGAACTTACTGCAACATAATAAAGGCCATATATGACAAACCCACAGCCAACATTGTTATCAATGGTGAAAAACTGAAACCATTTCCACTAAGATCATAAGCAAGACAAGGTTGTCCACTCTCACCACTATTATTCAACATAGTTTTGGAAGTTTTAGCCACAGCACTCAGAGAAGAAAAAGAAATAAAAGGAATACAAATTGGAAAAAAAGAAGTAAAACTGTCACTGTTTGCAGATGACATGATACTATACATACAGAGTCCTAAAGATGCTACCAGAAAACTACCAGAGCAAATCAATGAATTTGGTAAAGTAGCAGGATACAAAATTAATGCACAGAAATCTCTTGCATTCCTATCTACTAATGATGAAAAATCTGAAAGTGAAATTAAGGAAACACCCCCATTTACCAAAAAGAATAAAATACCTAGGAGTAAACCTACCTAGGGAGACAAAAGACCTGTATGCAGAAGATTATAAGACACTGATGACAGAAATTAAAGGTGATACAAAGAGATGTAGAGATACACCATGTTCTTGGATTGGAAGAATCAACATTGTGAAAATGACTGTCCTACCCAAAGCAATCTACAGATTCAATGCAATCCCTATCAAACTACCAATGGCATTTTTCACAGAACTAGAACAAAAAATTTCACAATTTTTATGGAAACACAAAAAGTTCGTGTGTTCGTGTGTTTAATGTTGTCCCAGAGGTCTGGGAAATTGTCCTCAATTCTTTTCATTTTTTTTGCTTTATTCTGTTCTGTAGTAGTTATTTCCACTACTTTCTTGAGAAAGAAAAATGGAGCTGGAGGAATCAGGCTCCCTGACTCCAGAGTATACTACAAAGCTACAGTAATGAAGACAGTATGGTACTGGCACAAAAACAGAAATATAGATCAATGGAACAGGATAGAAAGCCCAGAGATAAACCCATGCACATATGGTCACCTTATCTTTGATAAAGGAGGCAAGAATATTCAATGGAGAAAAGACAGCCTCTTTAATAAGTGGTGCTGGGAAAACTGGACAGCTACATGTAAAAGAATGAAATTAGAACACTTCCTAACACCATACACAAAAATAAACTCAAAATGGATTAGAGACCTATATGTAAGACCGGACACTATAAAACTCTTAGGGGAAAACATAGGCAGAATACTACGTGACATAAATCACAGCAAGATCCTTTTTGACCCACCTCCTAGAGAAAGGGAAATAAAAACAATAAACAAATGGGACCTAATGAAACTTAAAAGCTTTTGCACAGAAAAGGAAACCATAAACAAGATGAACAGACAACACTCAGAATGGGAGAAAATATTTGCAAATGAAGGAACTGAGAAAGGATTAACCTCCAAAATATACAAGCAGCTCATGCAGCTCAATATCAAAAAAACAAACAACCCAATCCAAGAATGGGCAGAAGACCTAAACAGACATTTCTCCAAAGAAGATATACAGATTGCCAACAAACACATGAAAGGATGCTCAACATCACTAATCATTAGAGAAATGCAAATCAAAACTACAATGAGGTATCACCTCACACCTGTCAGAATGGCCATCATCAAAAAATCTACAAACAATAAATGCTGGAGAGGGTGTGGAGAAAAGGGAACCCTCTTGCACTGTTGGTAGGAATGTATATTGATACAGCCACGATGGAGAACAGTATGGAGGTTCCTTAAAAAACTAAAAATAGAACTACCATATGACCCAGCAATCCCACTACTGGGCATATACCCTGAGAATACCATAATTCAAAAAGAGTCACGTACCCCAATGTTCATTGCAGCTCTATTAACAATAGCCAGGACATGGAAGCAACCTAAGTGTCCATTGAAAGATTAACAGATAAAGAAGATGTGGCACATATATACAATGGAATATTACTGAGCCATAAAAAGAAACGAAATGGAGTGAGGTGGATGGACCTAGAGACTGTCATACAGAGTGAAGTACGTCAGAAAGAGAAAAACAAATACCATATGCTAACACATATATATGGAATCTAAAAAAAAAAAAAAAAGGGTCTGAAGAACCTAGGGGCAGGACAGGAATAAAGATGCAGACATAGAGAATAGACTTGAGCACACGACGAGGGGGTAGGGTAAGCTGGAACGAAGTGGGAGAGTGGCATGGACATATATACACTACGAAATGTAAAATAGATAGGTAGTGGGAACTAATCACATAGCACAGGGAGATCAGCTCAGTGATTTGTGTCCACCTAGAGGGGTGAGATAGGGATGGTGGGAGGGAGATGCAAGAGGGAGGACATATGGGGATGTATGTATACGTATAGCTGATTGACTTTGTTATAAAGCAGAAACACACCTTAGTAAAGCAATTATACTACAATAAAGATGTTAACAAAATTTTTTTTAATAAAAAGGGAAAATTTGGACACATACACACACACACACAGGGAGAACACCATGTGCAGATGAAGGCTGAGATCAGGGTGAAGCAAACCACTGGCAAACCACCAGAGGTTAGGAGGAAGGATGGAGGCAGTTTCTCTCCCATAGGCCTTGGAAGGAACCAACCGTACTGACACCTTGATTTAGGACTGCTAGCCTTCAGAACAGAGACAATAAATTTCAGTTGTTTAAGGCACCTAATCTGTGAAACTTTGTCGAAGAATCCCTAAGAAACAAATGTAAGTCCCTACATGTCTTTTGTGCCCAGAGATCAAAGGGACTGCTACAGAGCAAACAACAAGTTGCAATATGGGATCCAGGAACTCCTTTCCTGCTATTTTAACCTGAATAGAGACTTCAAAAGCTCCCAAGAATTTTGTATTCATAGCTATAATAAAGAAAAGAAAACCAGGTAGACGAAGAAGAAAAATCTAAGCTTCCCTTCTTGCTCCAATTACTCTGCCTTTCAAAAACCAGTTAATCGTGGGGCTAGTTTTCAGTATAGGTGAGGAGATAGAGAACAAGTAGAATTAGAATAGCAATAGAGTCAGAATAATTAAGAAATAAAACCTATACCTGGCAAAGAACCAAGAGAGTGCCCTCCCTTGTATGTTTCCTTTGTGTATATCCTTTTATGTAAAAATAGTTCATTGCGTCACATTTAATTTTAGTAGCAGGGAAACACAGGCTTATTATTTACCTGTGAGCCTGACTACAGATTCAAGGGCCTTCTGAAATTCAGAATCACATGAACTCCAAGTTATTCCAGGCCTCCTCCTCTCTCCTCTGTAAACAATGAAGAAATGAGCACCAACAGGCAGAAGGAAGAAAAGGGAGCCTCTTACCTCCATGCTTGTGCTGAACGCTCTAGTAACTTTCGCTTTGATGGTTATAACTTGTCCAACTCTAGTTAAAAAAAAACAACAAAAAAAACAGTAATTCTAGCACATCTCATTTCAGACTTGAAGATTCACTTAAATGTGTGTGCCATAGAACAGTTCCACCTTATGCTGATAATGTTCATGCATGAGAAACTCAAATTAATAACATAACAAGACAGCACTAAAAATAGATACTGATTATTGTAAACCACACAAGAGTTAGCTGACTACCTCTTTTTAACAGAAAACGGCCTTTGCAAAGATGGTGTGCAAAATGATTTCCAAATCTACAACAGATACTTGACTGTACCACAGCTGTTTGGTTAAGAGAAAACGAACACACAGGCAAACCTATACAATTGATATTTTTAAATGTTGGTTAACAAATAAATGGGAAACATACAAGCAAGCAAGCAAACAAACAATACCTTCACTAGGTTTACAGGAGCCCTCAATGTTGCCAGATGATCCATTCACTCCACATTATTACTGGGACTCTGGTCATGTATCCCTAAGTTGTTTCAAAGCTTTTGTGTCTGGCCCTTCAGTCACCTAAGGGTCTACCCAATATAAACCTCCTCAGTTTTTCTCCCTGACTTCAAAGTTGAACTACATTCTCACTATTCTTCTCAATCTTCTGTTTCAGGGGAAGAAAAATAGATCTCTTCCAGACCTCTTTCTTTACCCGTGCCCTTGATCCCATCCTGCTCTTACCTTTCCTCCTGCACCATGGCCTGGCTTAGGCAGCTCTTTCCTCTTTTGTACCCTCAATCTCGGCCCCTTCCTTGACTCCTTATCAGTCTGTGAAAATGTTCAAGGCTTTTCCTTGCTAAAAATCTTTCTCTCAAGTTTATTCTATCACAACATTTTTTTCTCTTCTCCTCTATATTTCTCCATATTCAAACTTCCTAAAATAATCTTTTTCTTTTTCCAGCTCATACATTTAACAAATGTTTACTGAGTTACAACTAGTCCTGGCACTAAGCTAAGGCCTCAGGATACAGTGATTAACAAGACAAGGTTGATGACATCAAGGAGACCAGTCTTCACTTGGGACACCAGGATGCAGACAGATGAAGTGCAAAGCTATGAAATTTTTCAAAAGGAAGAAAGAATCAAGTATTGCAAAAGCACCCAGAAGTGACTAATTTGAAAAGTCAGGGAAGGAGCCATAGAAGAGGTAACATCTGAGATGGGTCTTGAAGGATTAGGATTTTTGTCAGGTTCAGAAGTTTGGGGGTTTCATCTCTCATTCACTTCTCAGCCACTCAAATCTAGCTGTTGCTTCCACATCTTACTCCTGATCTCTCTGAAGTCACTTCCTAACAGCTAAATCCAAGGTCTCCTCTCATTTAACAGCATCAATCAACCTCTTTCTTCAGGAAAACTTCTCTTCCCTTGGCTTCCAAAATACTGTTCTCTCTTCATTCTCAGTTTTCTTCACTGATTTCCCTTTCTTAATCCATCCCTTAAGGGTAGCCATCCACCAAATTTATGCTCTTTGTTTTTTTCTCATTTCAGCCTCTTCCTGAAGACCTTGTTCTCTTCCACAATCCTATCATCTTTATAGAGATGATTCTCAAATCTAAATCTTTAGCCCGAACCTCATTCTTGAAACACAAAGCCATATTTTCAAACTTCTCTCAGCAGATTCAGCTAATAGTTATGGAGGCCCTACTAGGCTGAGTGATAGCTGCTTGCACACACATTACCTAATTTAACTGAATCCCCACATTTAGCACATGTGAACCCAAACCAATTTTCTCTTTTCCTTAAATTTGTTCCTCCTAGATTTCCTAGCTCTGTTTGGTAAAGTTTCTAGCAGAGATTTACAGTGATAACATGAGGCAGAGAGTCCCTCTTCAAAGCTACTGTAGTACTTTGTACTCATACACTACCAAAATCTTCTGCCTCTGCCTGTCAGACTCTGAGGAGGGGACGCATCTTGACACTTTTTTTTTTGGCCACACCATGCGGCATGTGTAACTTCCCTGACCAGGGCTCGAACCTGCATCACCTGCAGTGGAAGTGCTGAGTCTTAACCACTGGACCACCAGAGAAGTCCATCTTGCCACGTTTTTGTCTCTTCTGTGAACTCTGCCCTTCCTTTAAAAGCAGGAGACATTCTGCTTTTCATTCTGCTAAAATCCCAAGTAAAATCAATTTCATAGCATGGCATTCAAGGTCTTCTGTTACCCAGTCCCACACTGCTGCTGGGGCATCATCTCTGCACGCCAGGCTTTTCCTAAGCACCCCCCAATTCTTCCCACCTCAATGCTTAGGCTCTTACATGTACCTCATCTTGTGAAGTCCTTTTCCTATTCACCAGATGAAAAATCTATACCTCATTTAAGGCCCACATTAAATACTACCTCCATCATGAAACTCTCATTGGTTCTCCAGTCAAAATGTACCTTTTATCTACCCCACAGAATTTATATCTCACCCTAGGCATGCATCCTATCATACTTTCTATTCTGATGACTATGTATTTGTCTGACCTTCTTACCAGACTGACTGCCACACTTCAGTATTGTGTCATAAACATTCACATATTCTATTGAGCCTAGAGCAGTACTTTTGGTATATTCAATATATATTTGTGAATTAAAAAAATATCTAATATGGGACTTCCCTGGTGGCACAGTGGTTAAGACTCCACGCTCCCAACGCAGGGGGCCCGGGTTCGATCCCTGGTCCGGAAACTAGATCCGACATGCATGCTGCAACCAAGAGTTTGCATGCCACAACTAAGGAGCCCACCTGCCACAACTAAGACCCGATGCAACCAAATAAATAAGTAAATAAATATTTTTAAAAATCAATATAGTAAAAAAAAAATTAATATGGCATTTAAACAAATTGTATGGCTTTCTATATGTAGCTTTCAATTTTCTTTTTTTAATGGTGCAGGTCCCATATATTTTAGTGGCCACAAATCCTTTCTGATAACACAAACACAAAATGGTTCAAATGGCAAACCACACTATAATGATGACGTTACTAGTTAAGTCTAAGTTACAGAATTTAGGATTGGAAAGTACATAATAGATGTTTTATTGCAATATACTGTTGGCATTCCTAAGTTTAATAATGGTGCTTTAATCTATTCCCAATTAAGTTTGGATTTTCAGTAATCTGTAATTGTGTTGAGATACAAACACATGTCAACTTTTTCTACTTCAGGGAAAATCACATAGCTAGTATCTGTGCTTAGTCAATAGACCCAGTAGACTTTTATCTGTATCTACAAGTCTCTAGAATGTCAAGGGCTCTTTCACTGACACTGCAGCTGCCTATGAGAGCAAGCATCAGGAGATGTTCAATAAAGGTTGCTGATCACGAAGATAGAAGAAGTGGGTTGGAGAAAGCACTAGATAGAGCATAAGAAGATCCAGGCTCTAAGTGTCCTCTGTCCTTTGGCTGGGCCTTAGGCTTCAGTTTCTTATCAGTACAAAGAGATGATTGGGTTGAGTTCTAAAGGTCTCTCCATATCTATGATTCTAATGCCTACCAAAAATTTCTTTTGGGTTAGCTTTGGAGATATAACTTCTTTATGCATGTGGTTTTATTTAACTTAATTTTGTTTGTATATAAATGAATAAGTGCCAAATAGATAAATGTAAGCTGGAGGTTGGAGAGATGAACTGGGCATCTCACTGGACAGACTACTTAGGGTTTGAAAACTTGGGGCAGCTACCCCATGGTCCTTGAGAACCATCCCAGACTAGAAACAGATGATCTTCTCTCTTCCTTTTTCTTATATTATGTTTAGAAAAAGGAAGAGAGAAGATCATCTGTTTCTAGTCTGGGATGGTTCTTTTAGGATCAAGATATTCAGAAAGAAAAAAAAGAGATACAAACATAAAATCAAATAAATTAAGTAAAACCATATAACCCTAGTTTATTAGATTTATTAATGTAACCTCTTAAAAAAAAATTCCTAATTCTGCCCACCGAAAAGGCATAGAAATAATGACAAATCCTGCATCAGTGAGCATGTTAAACAGGGATACAATGAGCAGATACAAAATGTGGTAAACGCTATAGGACAAATGACCAGGTTTCTTTAAAAATCAAATTGCAAGAGAAAAGAAGAAAGGGAAATTTTTATGTTAAAGGTATCAGCCATATTGGATCCTGATTCAATCCATAGACCAATTGTTTAAATTAAAAAAAAATTTTTTTTGAGACCATTGGGAATGATAGTTTTTCTTAATGGTATTGCAGTTATGTTATTATGTTTTCTAAAAGAGCCCTGATCTTTTAGAACTATATACTGAAATATTCAGAGATGATGTCTGGGATTTGCTTCAAAATAATCCAGGTATGTGGGGGAGTATGGAAGGGTATTGATAAAACAACAGCATTCATGAGTTGATTATTGTCGTAGTTAGGTGTTGGGTCCTTGGGGATACATGGTAGTATTCTCTCTACTTTTGTATATGGTTGAAAGATTTGTGTATCTTGAAATTTTCTGCAATAAGAGATGGTAAAACATATACACACTCCCACACATAAAATGTTTTTCATAATTTAACACCTCTACTCAGATGAATTAATGTTTACCCAACAACCTAATGATGAAATTCACCATCATAGAGATACTTATTATCATTAATTATTCTACTAGTAAAGGAAGGAGCCATTCAGAATCAGCTTTTAGAAATCCTGCAATGGCTTATACCAGAATGCATTTAATGCTGAGAGCTATTTCTCAACAAAATCAGGGCTGTAAATTTACACTTAATAGTATTTACTAAAAGTAGGTCCTGAAATTATTATTATTATTATTTTTTACTGATTTACATTGGTTCAAATGTTACTTATTAACAAATTGGATCCCTGACTCCAAATGAGTAAGCTTAGGTGCCATAAATACATGTTGTAAATGAACCAATAAACCCAGGAGAAAGGCATGAGAAAGCAATGCCACTTACCTAGCTGTCTCCTCAAATTGTATGTCATCCACTGAGGCTGTAACACAGGAAACCCCAGCATGTTTTTCAGCTTCAAAAAATAGGTTAAAAATGGGCTGCATTAATAGTTATATTTAAATATTTCAGCATGCAGGAAAAGGAATAAAACAAGTGGATTTATTCTAGTAACTCATCCTCTTATGCAGTATAGGACCACTGTGCCCACACTTCTGGATGAACTGGATTGATAACAGTTCCTTTGCTCAATAAGTTATTTTCCTACTGCATGGAGATTACTGTACTTTCTCCTAAGTTTTAACTTATACTATCTTTGATTTGAAATTCAGCACCAATACCCAGCATATCTAGCTATTCAAATAGTAACTTTAGTAAGTTGGTGTCAAATTTAAATATTTTGTCAGGTACTACCCTTCTTTTGTTTAAAAAAACAATACATCAAAGCTGTATCTATTATCCCACATAACCAGTAGCTGAATATATTTAAACCACTTAACCAGTGCAAGCACTGAACAGTGTGGAAGACCTCAAGTTCATACCCCAAATCAGAGAGAAACTTGTCTGGGCATCAGAGAAATAGAGATGGGCACATAGTAAGTATTTAATCAATATTTATTATTTATTACTACCAAATTCATATGAAATTCACTATGCATTAATTATGTTGGAGGAGAAAAGTATTGAGTAGGGTGAGAGAGATTAGGGACGCGCTCCAGTTATTTCCATGTTCCCTGCCTGCATTTATTTATTTATTTATAACATTTATTTATTTGTTTATTTATTTATTTATTTATTTTTGGCTGTGTTGGGTCTTCTTTGCTGCCCTTGGCCTTTCTCTAGTTGCAGCAAGCGGGGGCTACTCTTCGTTGCGGTGCACGGGCTTCTCATTGCGGTGGCTTCTCTTGTTGAGGAGCACAGGCTCTAGGTGTATGGGCTTCAGTAGTTGTGACACACGGGCTCAGTAGTTATGGCTTGCAGGCTCTAGAGCGCAGGCTCAGTAATTGTGGCTCACGGGCTTAGTTGCTCCGCGGCATGTCGGATCTTCCTGGACCAGGGCTTGAACCCGTGTTCCCTGCATTGGCAGACGGATTCTTAACCACTGCACCACCAGGGAAGTCCCTCTGTCTGCATTTAATTTGTTGAGATTTTTTTTTTTTTGATTGTTGGTTTTACTTTATGTAAAAGTATCAGAATTTTTCCTCTTTGGGAAAAATCTTGACATGTGGTTTTTCCAGAATTTCATTTTGAGGAACAGTCAATTAAAACCCAAACAGACTGCATTAGCTTTTTAAAGAAATTTTAACTCCATTTTAATTTTGGAGACTTCACTCCTGCTGTCATATTATGAAAAAGAAAGAGACAGTGAATTATACTGAATTTGCATTCTTTGTGTGTAGTGGATTACTTTAATTGCAATATATATTGATAGTCCCAGGTAAAGTGATATGAGAAAATACTCCAGAGAGCAAGTATTTAAGACATTCCTCTCTATGATCTAATTCTGTAGAAAACTAGACATTCTGGTTTTACTAGTTGGAAATAACTATTCTTCCAAATATGCAGATAACATAAACTGAGTTACCAGAAAACTAACTGTAGCAGAACTCTGTGTGTGAGTGATGGAGGGGGGGAAATGGGTTTCCCAGCTCTAAAGTTCAGTTAGAGGAAGGAAACATAAAAGTATTAGACTCTAGAAAGTTGGGTTCAATTTAATTCAGTGTATCAAACATTTGTTAAATTCCCATTGATTTCCAGACACTGAGCTGTTATCAGTCCTATCTTTTAATGAGTCTACTCAGTGACAGAGATCTAGCCATAGTCAGTAAAGTGTTGACTAAAGGGTATGTAATAGACATTCATTCTGGTCACCTGACATGAGGGAATGATATGTTGAGTTTATTAAACTATTCTTTTAGATAAAGTGTTACCATGTACACCAACATGAGTTACCAAATTTTGAATGATTTAAATGATAACTAAAGTGCAAAAACCAATAAAAGACTAAATTTTTATTGTATATATTGGGTGTCTTCTATGTATATATAGCACTATACCAGATTGCATTAGGGATCACAAAGAAACATAATCATAATAATTATGATTTATTATTGGCCTGGCACTGAGCTAAGTATTTATGCATATCAATTACATGAGGTTGATACTGTTATTAGTTCTATTTTACAAAAGAGGCAATTTTGGCTTACAAAGATCAAATACATTGTTCTAAATAGTTATTTTTACTACAGAAGCAACAGGAACTCTGAGAAAAGAAAAGACCAACCAAGGAATGCTACCTAGAGAAGTACTTGGCTGAATATGGGCTTCAGGAGCTCAATTGCCATGGTTTACATTATAGACTTTCAGGGGCCATTAAATTAAAAATGAAAATTTAAAATATGGGGAACCAACACAGGGCCACAATTTTTACATGTGATTATTTTCTTTTTACAAGCGTGACAGATATGAATTCAACAGGACCAGTCTGTTCTGGTTCTTGGTTTTGATTGTCCTTCATGCAGTATGCCAGTAAAAGTGGAGAAACCCTAAAGCTATTTCTGATTTCCTGGGGAAACTGAGAGAAGCTGAGGAACAGCTAAGTGGATGTAATCCAGGTATGATGACTGATAAAAATGACGGTGGCTTCATTCATTCTTTCTTTTAACTAATATTGATCGAACACCCGTGCTATGCCAGCCTCTCTGTAAGGTGCTGGAAATATAAAACAGCTACTATCCCTATTCTCATGGAATCTAGTGAGGAACCAGACATTCATTAAACGAATACATAATAACAAAATGAGTTAGGTGATCTGAAGAAAACATGGATTTTATGAGGGTCTGTAACTGAGGAACCACACCTAGGTGGCATGTCAGGGAAGGTTTCCCTGTGGAGAGGATGCTTGAAGTGAGATCTGAAAGACGAGAAGGATTAAAACAGATGTGTGTTGTGGAGGAGAGCAGGGGAGGAAGGGCTTGCTGGGCAGAAGGAACAGTGACTACAAAGGTCCTGAGAAGGTTTTTGTGGTAAAAATGCAAAAAGCAAGAAGGAGAGTAGGTAAGATAAGGTTGAGGGGAAGGCTGAGGATAAACCATGCACAGGGCCATGAAGCTCTTGGTTGACAATTTTTATAATATTTAGTATTAAAGATATTGTTTCAGTATCTTCTGGTCTCCAGATGAGGCTGGTGGCTAATTCTAACGAGGTCAGTGGCTAATTCTAATCCTTGTTTTCCTACAAGGATTAACATTAACCATGTTTCCAAGCCAACTTTATCATAAAGGTTTCTTCAATATTGTATTATTAGTAATATAACTATTAAGGTCCACAGTAATTGGTTATCAATTGACTCCTGCTGTGATCCGAGTTTCCAAAGGTGTAAAACCATAGAAATTTTTATGAAAATTGCAGGAGGGCAATTGTTTCTCCATTATAGGACAGAGGCACTAAGTGAGGTAACTTTAAAAGTCACATCAATATTCACATAATGAATTCAGTTGCCATGGCAATAGGCATGGCAAGTGAATAATTTCTATAGTTTCTCCTACATGTGAATTACTTTTATATTCATGTCTCCATTATTGTTATTATAACAGACCTCAAATCCTGATAAAAACTGTTAAGACAGAAACCAAACAGACCTATCAACAAACAGAAAATAAACAGATTGGCATCAGATATATGACTGAATTTTGTGGGTGGTTAGCACACAGGGGATTAGAAACTCTATGCACACTCATTGAGGAAAACAGGGATTTGTAATCAGCTGAGCTTTACTTTTGTCCTCTATAAAATAAGAGTCCTGGGATACACGATCTTAAGCTCTTTCCAGCTCTAATATTTTATCCTAACATATTTTACTTAAAATGTACATTTGCTGAGTCTATTAAGTGCCTTACGCAAAGCCTGGCTTCCTTTTATAAATGAGATTCCAAGTTCTGGACCCATCCATCCAATTACCCATCCATATAATCAGGAAGTTTTTATTTAGTGCTTACTTACTAAGTGCTTACTAAGCTTCCGTTTACATGCTAATTGGCCAGGCAGGAAATAAAAGGTGAACACATTAGTACACAAAGTAATTACGGATTGTGCTAAGTGGTGTGGAGGAATTTGGAAAGGGTGTTGTGATGAAAGAGTGCAAATGTAAAGCAGGTAGTTAGGAAAGACTGCTCTGCATAAATGATATTTAGTGGAGACGGAATGCATGGAAAGGGGCAAGAGAAGAGTGTAAAGGCAAAAAGAACAGCAGGTGCAAAGGTCCTTTGCAGAGACTACATGACGGTGTGGAAGGCAACAAACTGAATTCAGAAGCAGGTATAAGAGGTGAGTGATGTATTAAACTAGACATTAAAGAGATTTGCAGAAATGTAAACCAATACCACTTCTCTAAGTACATTTTTGTTCTTGTTGAAAATATAGTTATTTTACAATAAAAATATGTAATGGGTTTTTGTTCTTTTCAAATGAATTATTTTTTAAAATTTCGCATATGGTAAATATGGATAAAAGAACCAACACGAAAGCTCTCTGGGGGTCCTCGTTTATTTAATGGGGTAAAGGAGTCCTAAGACTAAAAGGCTTGAGAACCACTGGTCTAGGTCATTCCCAGTGTTGGATGAACAATCTCAATCATTACTTCCCAGCTGCACAGGGCTTAAAGCTCTGTCAATACTCTCCTCTCCTTCCTTCTCCCTCCTCACCGATCAGGGGTCCTGTATGTGGCAGCATCACGACCTCTGCCGTCTGGACCCCCGCCACCCCGCATCCCTATATCCCAGCCCGCTTCCCAGTTCCCAGACACTCCCTGCCATCCCAGACACACCTCTCCGCAACACACACCGGCCCCATCCCCCCCACTCAGGGCTCCTCCATTCCAGACCCCTGGCACCCTGGGTCTCCCCCATCCTACCCTCCCCTTCCAGCACCCCTACCCGCCAGGCAGGCGGTAGCGTCGATCCACTTGAGCAGCTGAGCGGCGCTCAGCTCTCCGCGGAGGTTGGCGTGCGTGGGCTGGATGGCCTGGCTCATGCACACCTCGCCGGGCGCCGGCCGCTCCAGCTCCATGGCTGGTCAAGAGTGCGAAGCAACCGGGCCTGGCCGCCGCCCGGCCACCAGCTGGGCCCGCCCCCGCTCCAAAGGGCACCGAGCCGCTGCCCCCACCCCGGCGCCCCCCCCCCCCCCCACATCCCGCTCCCTGCTGGCCACTGGGCCGCCTGGTGCACCGGGAGGTGAGATTTAAGGGGCCAGGAATACCGCGAGGAGGGCGAAAGGGAACTCTCTTCTGTCTCAGAAGACGCTGACTCGGGCGGCCGAGGTTGGCAAAGATGGAAACAGACCGGGTTTCTCACCTATAAAGGGGGGATAGCAGTACTTACCTCAAGAGGACTGTGCAGAGAATTAAATGAGATAAAGTACAAAAGTCATAGCGTGTGCCTGGCTAAGGTGACATAGGTGTTTGCCAAGTAAATAGTGAGGTTATTATCCGTCTGAAGAACTTGACAGGTGATGGGGAGTTAATAATTAATTAGTTAAATGCTGTCCAGAGAAATGTAGACCTTTTGCTTTAGAAGTTGATTTTAAAGTATTTGACTTCTTATTTTCTTTTTTTCTGGCTGTAGACTGCCAGGTAGGGTGGGCACTCACTCCTCCCATCCCTAGTTCAAAATCCACCTTCTGAGTCTTAGGATAATACAATGGCTCCAAAAAAACCCCTGTTATTCATCTTTTTGTTATGAAATTACCTCCACTGCCAAACAAACGGAGAAAAATTAAAAAAGGTCTGATCTTTGCTGGCACATCAGAAGTCACCCAATAAGGGAAGGCAACCTTTTGGTTTTAATACAGAGAATTTACAGTTAAAACCTGTCAACTTGGACTTCCCTGGTGGCGCAGTGGTTAAGAATCCGCCTGCCAATGCAGGGGATGCGGGTTCGAGCCCTGGTCTGGGAAGATTCCACATGCCACGGAGCAGCTAAGCCCATGTGCCACAACTACTGAACCTGCGCTCTAGAGCCTGCGAGCCACAACTACCGAGCCCGTGTGCTGCAACTACTGAAGCCCACACGCCTAGAGCCCATGCTCTGCAACAAGAGAAGCCACTGCAATGGGAAGCCTGTGCACCGCAACGAAGAGTAGCCCCTGCTCGATGCAACTAGAGAAAAGCCTGTGCGCAGCAACGAAGACCCAATTCAGCCAAAAATAAATAAATAAATAAATTAAACAAAACAAAAAAAACCTGTCAACTCATTACAAATGAGCCCAAAAAATCCCAAGAGAATTTCTTCTTTATGAGAGACAGAATCTAGAACATTAAATAAGAGTTCTCATTGTCAAACTTTAGCACATATAAGCTGTTACACTTTCTAGAGCTGAAATCAGTAACTCTACAAAGCGTTTCCCATTATGGAAACAGTGACACCAGAAAACCTCCAGCATGTTATAGAGCCATAGATGTCATATTGCGAGGGCTGGCTGCATCTGGGATGGGTGAGGGAATGGACACCTAGAGAGAAAACCATGTGTCAGGCAGGCAGCTGATATAAAAGGAGCAGTTAAGATAGTAGAGCACCTGACTTGAACTCAGGGCTCCTGACTTACCACAAAGTCTAACTGACCCCACCAAATCAGTGCTGCTTTTTTATTCTTGTGCAGATGGCCTGCCAAGCCCCAGCCTGGAGCATCAGAATGGTGATTCTGGTAATTTTGCTTCTCCTTTTAAAGATTTTTTTTTTTTTTTAATGTAAGAGAGGAATGAAGGAAACATGGACTTGATAACTTTTCAGGATCCTCTGTGAGGTTTCCGTCCCATATAAGCATAAATAAGAATTAGATGCATGCAGTTAGGCAAGTATGAAGTTTGACTTTTATAAAAAGCATGAAAATGACTTTTTTAAACAAACAAATTAAAATGTGTGCTTCCTGGATGGTCCCCTCACGTGGTTATATGCTGATTTCAATGACAGTGTTATTACTCATATCACTTTTGGCATTCCTCATTGGAAAGTGCCTCTAGAGTTCTTAAATAACATCTTGGCAGATTAGATCATTGTTCAGCAAGTATTCACTGTGTCTACTAATAACTCCCTGTGAGGCACTTATTGGTGTTGGGCTTGGCCACGTGACTTGCTTTGGAACGGAACGTGAGGAGGTACCAGTGTACCAACTTGAACCTAGACCTTGGAGGTACCACACGCTCCTGTTCTCAGGAACATCTGACCTCTGCAGTGAGAAGATGCTAGCCTGAGCTGCTGCCCCATCGGCATCTGGGTGCCGGGCTGAATTCACATATTGCAGAGCCATTCCAGCCGACCTGCAGACTTGCAGCCTGAAGCTGAGCCACACAGCAGACATGCAGACTTCTGAATGAGACATAACTATTTACTGTTGCATGTCACTGTGATTGGGGGATTGTTACGCAGCAATAAATAATGATTACGTGCATGAATTTCATTTATTCATATTTTAGAAATTTTATTAAGTTATTGGAAATAAAGTAAGTGTTTAGGTTGGGTTTATTGTTTTGGGTAAAAAACAGTGACTAAAGTGATAATAATATGTAAGTACTTGTGTACTTGCTTTATACATATACTTGGTGGCTTTCTGAAGTGATTATCTGGAAAGGGATAGCATGTGTCTGTATACGTATGTCTAGGAATGTTTGATCAAAGAAGCAGACACAGTACACAAAGTCACTATTGTTTTGTTATATATATTATCTCCTAATAAGATGTCTTGATTATGGTTTCATAGCTTTTGTTGGTTTTGCACCGATTTTCATTTTCATAGCCTCTGCCTGAAACTACTGTTCTTATGTTTTTCTGAATAACATCTGCATGTGTGAACATTTGCTATATCCTTTATCTATCAAGGATTTTTGCTATTATGTTTGAAAAAAAGGCTTCCATTTTCCATTTCTGTTTAGAGACATCTGCTGAAGATGAGCAGGCTGTGAAGCCAGCTTGATTTTAGAAGGTCATGCACAAGAGCAGGAAAGCTGATCAGGAAGAGTATGGAAGGTATGATAATCACTAGAATAATAAGAACATCTTTAGAATGTTGGTGTAGGAGGGAAACTAGACAGTTGAACCCCGTCATTCTGGAGATGAGGAAATGAGTTGTTGGCCCTGGGTCACGTTGCAAAGGTAATGGTCAGGCTTTGAGAAAACTGAGAACAAGGAGCATGAAATATAAGAAAAGAGACAGAAAAACAGTGCTTCCCCCAGAAGCGGACCCTCCAACAGGAATTTGAGAGCAAGCAGTTTATTTGGGAGAAAACTGCAGAAAGCACCTGTAGCAGAGTCAAAAGTGTGGTCCCCAGACCAGCATCAGCACCACCTGGGAGCTTGTTAGAAATGCAGAATCTCAGGCCCCACCCCAGACTTGCTAAATCAGAATCTGCATTTTATTAAGATTCCCAGGGGAGTCATAAGCACATTCAAGTTTGTGAAGAACAGCCTGAGTTATTCCTGCCGGAGACATGGAGGAGGTTGGAGGTTTCTACCCTCCAGTCCCCACCTTTCATTGGCTGAGGGCTGCTTCCCAGCATGAATCCCTCAGCACTTACACTGACTGCAGGACAAGAGCGGGCTCTCAGGCAGAGCTTTGCCTCCTTAGGAAGGGAGGATGCCGTCAGCTTGTACTGGAAGCTGGAATGGCGAGTGCCGAGGGGATGGTGGCAAGGCACCAAGAGCCATGATACTTACTGTTCTGAACATCAGGGGCAGCTGGGAGCCTTTTCTTTTTATGAGACGAATCCCAGGCAGAGGGTTTGGTCATTTAAAGTGTTTCACACCGAGATGAACTTTATTAGCTAGCAGTCTCTATCTCCACCTTTGGTCGAGGTTATGAAAGGCACCAGGTCAATGTTTTCAAATTCAAATTTATACGGATATGGTTCAAAGTTTTAAATACAGAGTTCCTAAACAAAAAATTCAGAGTGTGTTTCCATATATTTCGCGTGCCAACTTCTTGCCTGGAGGGTCTTTTTTGCTCCTGGACCCTATTCTTGGGGTCACGCTGACCTTGGGAAATTGAACTGTCCCATTTAGCGCCTGGAGCCTCAAGCAAAACTTTCTCCTGTTTGTTCCTGTGCCTTCCGTGGCCCCAGCTCTCAGACAAGCATTAGGTGTACAAGCCAGGTGTCACCTAATGCCTGCGGAGTGCAGCACTTTATTTTTTTGAACAAAAGCCATGTGTATGGAGTCCAATTTTTTCTCTTCCCAGGGTGTGCTTGGCCCTACCTTCATTCCAGGAACGGCTCAGTGGAACCCCCTGGCTGCCACCCCATTGCTTGGACTCCGGGGATTGCTTTCAAATATGGAGTCAGCCTTGCATCTCTGGAATAACCCCACTTGGTCACGGGGTATAATTCATTTTACATGCTGCTGAAGTCTCTTTGCTGATATTCTGTTAAGGATTTTTACATCTACATTTTTGAGACATATTGGTCTCTCTTCTCTTTTTCTTTTTTTTCTTTACTGTCTTTGGTTTTGGTGTCAGGTTCATAAAATGAATTGGGAAGTGTTCCCTCTATATTCTAGAAGAAATTGTTCTTTAAACATTTGTTAGAATTCTCCAGTGAAACCATCTGAGCTACTCATAACATGCTACACAGTCCTATGAAGTGTGGGTATTATTATAATTCCCATTTTATAGATGAGGAAACTGAAGCAACTTGCCCAAGACCACACAACTAGGAAATAGTAGAGACAGGATTCAAACCCGATAATCTGGCTGGAGTCTCAGCTAGGCTGAGAAGGTGACCAGTGGGGTCAGGACCACACAATTAGGAAATGAGAGAGATGGGAGTTTACCCAGATCTAACTTCAAAGGCCATGCCTCTCTTAGTCAAGCTACCTTCACTCATTCATTCATTCATTCATTCAATCAGTGCATATTTATTGAGTGCCTCCTGTGTCCCAGGGACTGTTCAAGGCACTGGATAAATGAAATGATGAGTGAAATAGATTTAGTCCCTGACTTTATAGAGTTCATGGTTTAATAAAATGTGCTACAAAAATGTAAATCATTCTACTAAGGATGAAGCAGTGATAAACATGTATGGAAACTAGTTGATGGCTCTGGGCAGCTCCTCAAATTATATCCGGCAGTTGACCATTTACTAGACTGAAGATCACTCTTGATTTGTGTGTGTGTTTTTAGACAGTCACAAACCTACAGAAAAGTGGAAGTACCATACAAAGATGTGCTTGTTGCTGTTGGAGTGTCACTGCTCCCAGGCCCTCACTGTGGACACAGCTACGAAGTGTAAGTGTGTGTGTATATCTGTCTATAGTGGATTGAATGATGATCCTCCCCAAAGATATGTCCATGTCCTACTCACCAGAACATATGAACATTAGCTTATGTGGCAAACAAAAAAAAAATGTGATTAACGATCTGAGAGGAGAAGCTTATCATGGATAATCTAGACGGGCCCTAAATGCAATCACAGGTATCCGTATAAGATAGACACCCAGGGGGCTTCCCTGGTGGCGCAGTGGTTGAGAATCTGCCTGCCAATGCAGGGGACACGGGTTCGAGCCCTGGTCTGGGAAGATCCCACATGCCGCACAGCAGTTGGGCCCGTGAGCCACAATTACTGAGCCTGCGCGTCTGGAGCCTGTGCTCCACAACAAGAGAGGTCGTGATAGTGAGAGACCCGCGCACTGCGATGAAGAGTGGCCCCCGCTTGCCACAACTAGAGAAAAGTCCTCGCAGAGAAACGAAGACCCAACACAGCCATAAATAAAATAAATAAATAAATTTAAAAAAAAAAAAAGAAAGGAGGAGGATTAAAAAAAAAAAAAAAAAGATAGACACCCAGAGGACAAGTCACACAGAGGAGTGGAGGAGACAGAGGGTGGAGTGATGTGGTCACGAGCTAAGGAACACACAGAGCCACCAGAAGCTGGAAGAGGTGGGTACAGATGGAGTGTATCTGTGCCTTCACCTTGACTTCTGACTTCCGGCCTCCAGAACCTTTAGAGAAGCAATGTCTGTTGTTGTTGTTGTTGTTTTTAATTTTTACACTTTTATTTATTTAGTTTTGTCTGTGTTGGGTCTCCGTTTCTGTGCGAGGGCTCTCTCTAGTTGCGGCGAGTGGGGGCCACCCCTCATCGCGGTGCACAGGCCTCTCACTGTCGCAGCCTCTCCTGTTGCGGAGCACAGGCTCCAGACGCGCAGGCTCAGTACTTGTGGCCCACGGGCCCAGTTGCTCCGCGGCATGTGGGATCTTCCCAGACCAGGGCTCGAACCCGTGTCCCCTGCACTGGCAGGCGGACTCTCAACCACTGCGCCATCAGGGAAGCCCATGTCTGTTGTTTTAAACCACCCAGGTTGTGGTAACTCGTTGCCCTGGGAAACTAATACACTATCTATAAAACCCCAAATTCAGATTTTTTTTTTGGCCGCTCTGCATGCAGGACCTTGGTTCCCTGACCAGGGATCGAACCTGCGCCCCCTGCATTGGAAGCACGGACTGGACTGCCAGGGAAGTCCCCCAAAATTCAGATGGATACATCAGTTCCCATCCACCAATGCAGGGTTCATTTTATTTCTCTTTCCGCATATCTCTAACTCCATTTTCTGACAATGATAAGCCTGGCTTACATCCCACTTGGCAGATTGCCTTATTTGGTCAGTCCCCCTGTGTGTATCCAATCTACCACCTCCAGGTCATTATTGCCCTTGAGGGGCGCCCTCCTCACCTGCTCAGGCTCCAACGCCCAGCCGGGGCCTGTCCTGGGGCCACCTCCCCACTGGGCAGGCACAGCCTCCGGCTCAGGCAACCTGCGCAAACCCACACCTGCTCGCCTCACATGATGACTTTCAGCTGTGTGGCTGAGGAAAGCAAGAGGAAGGAAGGGGAAGGGGAGAGGAAGAGGCGGGCCCTGACTGGGCGTGCCCGCGCTGCCGCTGCTTCCTGAACGCCCTGCGGCCCAGCGCAAGCCCCGCTCCCCCTGGGATCCGCGTGAGCCCACCCCAGCGGGGCTGGATGTGGCTGTGACCCTGCAGCGGGTGGGAGGGGCCAGGGGCCGGCGCCCACTGAGACGCCCTCACCCTGCAGGACCAAGTACCTCTTTTCCCAGGAGGAGTCATCAGCCAGGACTTGGTGACCGGAGTGATGCTGGAAGGCTAAAACCAACCTGGAGGTTTTGATACTTTATTTCATTTAAGAAGAGGCCTGTACCTAAACATCAGAGGCATTTCTTGGTGGCAAATTGGATATTTCTCCCCTATTATATAGGCATCAATCTGCTGAAGAAGCCTTCAGATTAAATTTCAAGGATGAAACAAGATTAGTCCTGACAGGTATGTAGATCCTCAAAGAATGTGCAATAACTCCTCATAAAACAGCCTAAAAATATTCTTTCTGTCAGTTCCACACTTTGTAAAGAGGCTTTATGATTTGTGCTTGATAATATACTGCTTAAATTTTAAAATTGTTTAATACCAGCATGTCTTTTCTCTCTAAAGAGATTCATTCATCAACTATTTCATTGAACATGTTATCTTAAATATGTAATATTGACCAGACACTGGGCTAAGCGTAGGTAAGGCCCCCGTTCTCAGAGCTCAGGGAGCTCTCAGTCTGGTATTTACATCAGTAGTGTGATGTGAAAAGGGCATATCATAAGATACTGTACACAGTGCCATGGGGACATGGAGAGGGGAGGCTCTCCTCTGCATGGCCATCCCCAGAAAGTGTTCATCACTTTGTCAGTCAAGCAGCAGGACCTAAGCATCCTAAGCAAAGGGGAATGCTTTGGGGGCTCCCAGAACTGACTAGATATGGAGAACCAGTCTTGACAGTGGGCAGGTGCAAACGCTGTGCTGCAGGGCTGAGAAGTGCAGCAAATGTTTGTTAAGAAGATTCTGGGGCTTCCCTGGTGGCGCAGTGGTTAAGAATCTGCCTGCCAATGCAGGGGACATGGGTTTGAGCCCTAGTCTGGGAAGATCCCACATGCCGCGGAGCAACTAAGCCCATGCACCACAACTACTGAGCCCGCGTGCCACAACTACAGAAGCCCACGTGCCTAGAGCCCATGCTCCGCAACAAGAGAAGCCACCGTAATGAGAAGCCCGTGCACCGCAATGAAGAGTAGCCCCAGCTCGTGGCAACTGGAGAAAGCCCGCACGCAGCAATGAACACCCAACACGGCCAAAAATAAATAAATTAAATAAATTAATTTAAAAAAAGAGAGACCCTATTTAAAAAAAAAAGAAGAAGAAGATTCTGGTATGGCCTTGCCTCTGCTCCTTCCTTCCTTGTGGACCTTGGTTAAGATCTAAAGTCCCAGGAGAGAGCATCTATCTGCTCAAGCTTAACTCATAGTCTTCTCATGGTTCTAGGACTGGGGAAGGGAAGGGTACAGGAAGGGCAAAACCTGTTTCTCTTGGTTTCAGTAGAGATGAGACAGGTGCCTGGAATTACTTTCTCACTAAGATTAAACCCACTGTGGGAGAAGTTATTCCCCCAAAGGAAATTGATCTCTGATTAGGAATGGAGAAGGGAAGCTAGACGATTTTTTAAAAATTAGCAGTGACTTGTACAAAGGCATTCAGGCATGGGGAAGACAATGGGGAAGGGCAAGTCCTTGATAATGTTCTTCAGCTGCTGGATCAAGCCTCACCTGAAACCAACATACTTTGGAACTTTCCAATTACATGAACAGATAAGTCTTTTCTATGGCCCTTCCTGCCCCCACTTTTGTTTGTTTGTTTGTTTAAGCCCGTTTGAGTCTGGTTATCTGTCATGTGTAACCAAAAGATTTCTAACTGATACACCCGCACAATGTTCTTACACAATTGCTGGCAGTTCTTTATTTTTCTTTTATTTGCTATGAAAATATTCATTTCTATTTATTTTTCCAGTCTCTGAGTGACATCAGTGCTTCTCATTTTTAGCTCATATCAGGTGAGTGATCCAGCTCCATAATATAACATTTTTATTTTAAGTCATTTTTCTCAAATAGGTGGTATACTTTTATAATGATGTTTGATTACATGCTTTGCAGCATCCTAATAAAACAAAGGCAACACACATTGGAAATAGTTTTTTTCTTTTTTTTTTTTATAGAACTATTTTATGTTGATACTGATATTCCTTTTTTTTTTTTAAAGGATTTGTTTATTTATTTATTTTTTTAATTTTTGGCTGTGTTGGGTCTTCGTTTCTGTGCGAGGGCTTTCTATAGTTGCGGCAAGCGGGGGCCACTCCTCATCGCGGTGCACGGGCCTCTCACTGTCGCGGCCTCTCTTGTTGCGGAGCACAGGCTCCAGACGCGCAGGCTCAGTAGTTGTGGCTCACGGGCCTAGTTGCTCTGCAGCATGTGGGATCCTCCCAGACCAGGGCTTGAACCCGTGTCCTCTGCATTAGCAGGCAGATTCTCAACCGCTGCGCCACCAGGGAAGCCCGGAAATAGTTTTTTTCTTACAGCAATTTTGAAATCAGTTTTTCAGCTGTGCAGCTGACTGGGCTAGAGATGCGAAACCTCCACAGTCTTCATTGTGTCTTTAAATCAGGCAACCGCTCGGTCCCCACAAGGTCTCGCCAGCATGAGCCCTGCCTGGGTGCTGTGGGGCACGCAAAACAGCATCAAAGAGACCCAGGTCAGTTCCTGTCCCTATGGGAGACTAGAAAAGTAACCCAACTTTATATAATGCTGCATTATCCTGAGGGGCTTTAGAACCATTAATTAATTCACAAGACACTCTGCATGGGGGCAGCCACTATAATTACGCCAATTTTTCAATGAGAAAACTAAGATCCAGATATTTACCCTGCATTGTCCGCCTAATCAGTAATCAAATCTGAATTCCTAAGTAACTCTGCTTCTTGAGTCACGCATCCGAGGCACAAACTACCCTTGCCATTTGCGATGTTATTTAGCTAAAATAATATGAATGTTTTAAACAATATCCTAATAATCATCGTATAGCATTTGAAAAGAAAACAATGTTCTATAATGTAGATATTGACATCTTGGATTTTTCATTAAGGATTTTTTTTCTCTTAATTTTATCACATGCAGAGAAAATCAAAGAGGAGAAAATTGAAATTAACTTTACATTAGATGACAGTAATTCATAGGTCAAAAAAATGTTGGTTTACAGATCAGAACTAATAAAGACAATTGGAACTAATTAAGATTTTAATAAATCTTAGAAAAAATATATTTCCTACCTGTTGGAATTACGACTGTCTTGCGCATTCTCTCCTTGATAGAATCACACATGAAGCCTGGGATATCAAAGGAACATACAAATTTCCTTACTGTTTTGCTCTTATTCTTGTCAGAATTTGGTCAGAAGAAGCTTGGAGGCAAACGACGACAATAATTAATCTTTCAAAATCCTAATACGAACGGGAGTAGGAAGCCAAGAGGGTCCCGAATATTCCCTCAGCAAATGTTGAGAGCTTACCCTGCTCTCATGGAGCTTACATTCTGCTGAGGGGAGACAGAAGCTGAACAAAATAAACGTGTGTGTGTGTGTGTGTGTGTGTGTGTGTGTGTGTGTGTGAGATGCTTGGAGAAAAATGAAGCAGGAGAGGGATGGAGGGAGGTAGGCATGGCTGCAATTTTACACAGAATAGTCAGGAAGCTTCCCTGAGACCCGATATTTGAGCAAAGGTCAGAAGGAAGTGACAGAGGAGCCATGAGGCCTCTCTAGGGGAGAAGGTTGCCTTTAGGACTGTTCGCTAATGTTCCTGTCCTCCTTCTGGCCACATGGTAGGACTACATCTCGTATCTCCCCGAGTATGAATTGATTTGACCAATGGGACGTAAGCAGCGGTGGGTGAAGGACTTTAAGGGTCAGGGCATGATTTGTCGTGTTCTCTTCTCTTCAGCCAGTGGGGTCCGCATAGAAGAGGCCCCCTCAGGAGGCATATCGATCACAACAGCATGGGCCAGGGCCTACAGCTAACCCAGAGACTCTGTTGCTGTAACCCTGAGATTTGGGGGTGGTTTGTTCTTGCAACATTGCCTAGGTTATTCCGACTAATGTAGCAGTGTTCTGGATGCGGGAGCAGCAGGGCAGAGGCCCTTAGCTAGGGGTGTACCTGGCGTGTTAGAGGTACAGTGCAGAGGCTGTGTGGAGCAGATTGGGCCGAAGGGTCCTGAGATGATACCAGAAAGGTAATGAAGGGAGAGAGAAGTTGTGCAGGGCCTTCTAAGTCACTGTAAATATTTTGGCTTTTAGTCTGAACGAAATGGGGAATTGGGGGGCTTTGAGTAGAGGAAAGATAAGATTTGCATTACATTTCAAAAGGATAAGTCCAGCTGCTCTGTTGAGAATAGATTGCTGGGGGCAAATGTGCAAGAAGGGGAATTAGGAGACCATTGCAGGTCATTGTATGCATATGTAATAGAACCCAAGGGTCTGGGACGCAGGGGATGGAAGTAGGGGTGAACCCAATCACTGTCGCTTATGCTGCTTGGAAAATGTGTGATTCCAGTCCTTGCAACTCGCAGCTCAGGGCTTTGTGGGTGTAGATCTCCTGATTCCCAAAGGGGGACACTTCTGCTGGGGGTCCAGCAAGAGTCCCGGTCACTCCAGGCTCCTTGTGCCAAGAGACCAGCAGGAAGGAAAGGTGTCACCATTCCCACGAGGGCCACTGACCTAAAACTCCAGGAGTAGGTTAGATTTTTGAGGAAGGCAAAAATACATTCGGCATGCAGTAATTTTCGGAGCATCTCTTCTCACTTGCCCAATTTTGGTGATAGATAGACCTGTGCAGCAGCCATGTCCTGTGAAGGGCATGATGACAAGGGTAAATAAGATCCCTCAGGGATGAGGATGTAGTTAACTCACCTGGTAAACTGCCTAAGCCAGTAGAGGTGTAGCTAAGGGGAATCTAGAATGGGCAACTGAGGAGGGTGATTATTAGCATCATTACATTTCTGAAACCAGCTGCAGCACGGGGGATACAGTTTGTCCCACTAAGTTTCCTCTTGTAAGTTTTCTCCAGGAAAAGAGATCAGCTAGAATTTTGGAGTGGCTGGTTCCAAAGTTGTCTGACTTACTGTACAAAGCAAGTGGATCTGAGCAGGCAAGGGGTGAACTGCAGTGGATTTTGTGGTGCACTGCACACAATACCCCCTTCAGGACCCAAACTGTCATTCTCCTGGTTACCAAGAGTGTCCCTATTCTTGGATGACACCTGGGTACCTCCCCAGGATTTGCCCTTAGCGGAAGGGAACTGCTGGGGTTTTATTTATGTTCCCTTTCCATAGGGAAGTTGTATTCACTGACTGGCTAATTTGGGGAGTATAAGGGCCTGGCCTCTTGCTTCAGTCTGGGACACCTCTGAAGAACATGCCTGGTTTAGAATCTCTGTGGGATTGGCTGAGGTCTCTGATGTACCTGTATCATAGTTCAACTTCTCCCTCTGCCCAGTCTGCTCCCTTCCCTTCTGTGGTAGACAGAATAATGAATGGCTTCCCAGAGATGTCTACATCCTTCTCCCCAGCACTCATGAATGTGTTGCCTTACACAGCAAAAGGAAATTTGCAGACATGATTAAGTTAAAGATCTGGAGATGGAGAGATTATCCTTGGTGGACCAAATGTCATCACAAGGGTCCTTCTAAGAGAGAATCAGGAGGTCAGAGAAGAGAGAAGATGCTTCACTGCTGGTTTTGAAGATGGAGGAAAGGGCCACAACCCAAAGAATGTAGGTGGCCTCCAGAAGATGAGAAAGTCAGGAAAGCAGATTCTCCTCAAGAGCTCCAGAAGAAAGGTGGCCCTGATGACTGATTTTGGACTTTGATCTCTAGAACTATTAAAGAATAAATTGTGCTGTGTTAAGCTACTCTTTGTGTTAGTTTTTTTTTTTCTACAGGAGCAATAGGAAACAAATACATGTTCCCTTACAGGTAATTTACACCATTAGAGTCTTGTTCCTTTTTGCAGAGGAACTGGGGATATTTGGATGTATTGAACATGTTCATGTCACATTGAAAAAACTTACTATGAGGATGAATTAAAATGTAGAAGGACAAGTGGTTGTCCACTACTCTGCTAGCTTGGGGAAGACAAGATGGAAAAACAGGATAATAAGTTAGAGACCTTAGCCTCACATTTTGCAAAGCTAGGAGGACATTAGATGCCACAGATTAAGATTCAGGTGATGACAAAACCTGATTAAGCTAAGAGATAGAATGTGTGGGAAAGTAATGAGAATAAAAGGGAGCAAAAGAGGCTTTTAAAAATACAGACTGCTGTAGCCAAAAATCGATTTGTACAAAACTACTAGGAATAATAAGAATGAAAGAAAATGACTATATATGAGAAGTAGCATGTATGTTTTTGGTAAAAGAAGGTAAGAGGAGTGGAGGAATTATTCTAAGAGAAAAATCCAGAGTCAAGGTGTATCTTTTCCTGCTGTATTGTGTGTCTGTTTCCTATGCTAGTGTGATCAATCATCAGAGAACCTGTTTGCGTTAGAAAACGTTGATAAAAATATTTGACTCTCTTTACAATGTAGTACAGAATTCTCTATTGTCTCACATGAGTTTTCAGATTGTTGGTCTCTTCTTTTTTTTTTTTTTCATAGTTGATTTTTATTATTATCTGTGTCATTTCATTTAAAAGTGATATTTGTGTCATTCATTTAGGGGTGCTCACATTGATGTACGTAACAAGAAGGGGAACACTCCATTGTGGCTGGCAGCAAATGGTGGACACCTTGACGTGGTTCAGTTACTGGTGCAAGCAGGTGCAGATGTGGATGCAGCTGATAACCGCAAGATAACTCCTCTTATGGCAGCATTTAAAAGGTAGGAGTCTTTCATCCTCAGTCACTTGGATATTTTTCACTTAGGCTTTTAGTGCTTTCTCCTTTTTTTAAAAAAAATTTATTTATTTGTTTATTTTTGGCTGTGTTGGGTCTTTGTTGCTGCGTGCAGGCTTTCTCTAGTGGCGAGTGGGGGCTACTCTTCGTTGCGGTGCGCGGGCTTCTCATTGCGGTGGCTTCTCTTGTTGCGGAGCACGGGCTCTAGGCGCGTGGGCTTCAGTAGTTGTGGCGCACGGGCTCAGTAGTTGTTGTTGGTCTCTTCTTGATGAGAAATTGTAAGCAGGGGATTTTATTTGCCTTTTCAGTGATCTGCCTAGAAAACAAAGATTTTGTGTGGTGTCATGTCAGGTCTTTGATTACCTAAGAGGGCTGCATCTTACAACTATATATATATATATGTTAAATTACATGGGAAGCATTGTCAAATAAGTATTATGTTGTGTCTAGAAATGATGTAAAATTCCTGGAAATCTGATATGTCCAAATAGAATAACTTTGACAAGTGAGAGTTTTCTGATAACTTTAAGATCATAAAACTGAACTGGGTAGGAATTTCCAGAACTAGATTCAAGCAGAACAAGAATTAATATGGGGCTGAATTAACTGATGAGGGTGATTGTAATTTCTTCCAGATATAAGGAAACATTTCCTTTCAGACTAACTATGACTTACAGCACATATAGGGAGAAAATGATTGTTTCATATCTCTTCATTGCAAGCCTGTTCCTAAAAATTGTACATTTTAGAACAAGAGTCCAAATGGAGGCCCACACTCCATATGTCTAAATATTTAAAAATTATAAATCAAGTGAGCAAATTGTTAAAATATGGTCTATCCTCCCATCTTAAAATATACATTTATGATGACAAAATAGAAAGTTGGCAAAATACAAAACACAAATCAATTTATTATTACACATGTCTTTGGGCTGATGATGTCTGGATGAGTAACTGTTTCATATTGTAGCAAGTTACACAGCCACTCTGTTCTACTGTTGCACATACTTCCCTAATTCCCAGGTATCTCCCCAGTCAGGAACTGGAAAATGAAGAAAAGAAAAAAAGACAGAACTCCCAGGAAATACCTTGGTGTGCAATAGAATCTATTGTATACATAAGCATCTCACAGTAAAGTTGTCAGGTGAATTAGTTTCTCTTTTCACCTACTGAAATTTTTCACTGAACTTCTCCCAATGAAATCCTCCCACACTCTAAAGCAGTGTTTATCTCTGACTGAAAAATCACAAACCTTTATTAAATTCAGACACCTTTTGAGGGTGTAGGGCAAGCAGGATGGAGAGGCATTTCCCTGAGACCTGGCCAGTGTTACTCATTAGAGTGGATATTTAGGGTTAAGGATGGTGCCACGTCAGTGAGTGCCAGACCCCCAGAGTATCGCATGTATAGTTTAATAAAAATTTGGGTGGGCGTGCCTGTGTTACATGGAGCCCTTTAAAGTGCAGGACCAGGGCAGGGGGCCCTTTTAATGTAAGGGCATTGTCACCTCATTGTTCCGTGACATCCCTATGTCCATCCCTATGTCCATCCCTATGGACAGAAGTCTAGGAGACAATGACAGGGCTCTATGTGGGGTTTAATCCACTTTTAACCACCCCCCCCGACACCCTCAACAACAGAACAATGATGAGGCTGCAATCCTACTGTTTAGTGGTCATGTTCATTGTTTCCATTCATTCATGTGTCAGATGCTGTTCTAGGCATAACAGTGAGCAAAGCAGTCAGAGTTCCTGCTCTCATAGAACTCACATGTTAGTGGGAGAAGACCAAAGATAAACACATAAACTATAAGTAAGATGATTTGTCATAGAAATAAGTGCTATGAAGAAAATAAAGCATGAAATGGGGCAGGGGCAGGGGTGGACAACTTTAGCTACAGGGATCGGGGAAGAGCTCTCTGGGGAGGTGACTTTTTGGCCAAGATCCACAATAACTGGACTTCCTGATATTAGAGGGTTAAGAAGAACCACTTTTTAAATTTCAGCACTTTATGAACATCTTAAGTACTTAGGCCCACTGTCTTGCTATCATCTGTAGTGCAACAAATATAAAATTTTGCATAATTCTGGACTTTCTACCACACCTTGATAATTAATGCACCGAATATAAATGTAAAATTGTGATCAGACCAAATCTGACCTGAATTCAGAATATACCCTATAAAACACATCACTTAATAGAATTTTTATATCAGCTACCTTGCTGTTCTTTCTCAAATAGCAAAATAATAAAAATTGTCTTTGTGATTTCTAATGTTTTTCTAGAACTGATCTTAATATGAAAGACTTGATTTCACTAGGTAAGTTTTTAAAAAGCTAAATGTATATAG
This sequence comes from Balaenoptera borealis, assembly GCF_965194805.1. Classification (NCBI taxonomy): domain Eukaryota; kingdom Metazoa; phylum Chordata; class Mammalia; order Artiodactyla; family Balaenopteridae; genus Balaenoptera; species Balaenoptera borealis. The sequence goes on from NC_138867.1 coordinate 66,198,408, forward strand.
AATAAAAATTTAGGCCTATACATGAGATTTTTAATTAAAGAATACTCAAAGTTCTAAGTTCTTATTCAACCAATGCACCTCATAGACTGAAACGGAGCAAAACCTTAATTTTTTTTAATTTGAAAAAAGGAAATTTACCAGTTGGTTTTAAAAGAAATATGCATGTATAATTTGGGATTTTTTTTTTCTAAATTTATTTATTTATTGGCTGCGTTGGGTCTTTGTTCCTGTGCGTGGGCTTTCTCTAGTTGCGGCAAGCAGGGGCTACTCTTTGTTGCGGTGTGTGGGCTTCTCATTGCGGTAGCTTCTCTTTGTTGCAGAGCACAGGCTCTAGGCACGTGGGCTGCAGTAGTTGTGGCATGCCGGCTCAGTAGTTGTGGCTCACGGGCTCTAGAGCGTAGGCTCAGTAGTTGTGGCGCACAGGCTTAGTTGCTCCGTGGCATGTGGGATCTTCCCAGACCAGGGCTTGAACCCGTGTCCCCTGCATTGGCAGCCGGATTCTTAACCACTGCACCACCAGGGAAGTCCCTGGGATTTTTTTGTAAACCCTAAATATTTTTTTCATATAATAGAATCAACCTAAAATAATTTTCATTCAATATTTTCTAATTCTAAAAGAGAATCATTAGACTTATTTAGTACTTTATTTATTTTTAGTACTTTATTGTTGCTTGTGCCAGACAGCATACAAAGTGATTTACATGCATCATTTCATGTAATTGTCACAAAACCTTGCATGGATTAGTATAAGGTAATAGAATTCTTATTTTATATTTGAAGAAATAAGCACAAGTTAGGCACCTTGTCCAAAGTCACACACAGTGGGAAATTGTGGAACCAGAAATTGAACCTGAGCAGCCTGACTTCAGAGTCAACTTAATGCTTGCGATTATGACAAGCTTCTAGATATTTTATACTGTTTTATTCTTTATAATATTGGCATGATTACATTCTTACATAATCTGAAATTTGCTTAATTCTTAGGAGTTTCTCCAGAAATTCAGTATATTGAATTTTTAAAATATAATTATAACTCTTTATATAATTTTTAATATAATTATATAATTATTTTATATAATATTATATAGTTTTTTAGAATATGAAACTTTATTCTAAAACATATCCCAAACTGCAAGACACAAATACCATTGAAACAGATAAATGTATACGTACAGAGAATGGTGAAACAGAATTTTAGCCTTTATGAAGTCTTTATCAATAAAAACCCAATATAAAGATTTGTTTCAAAACAAATTACATATATTAACTCTAGCATAATTCTAAAAAATAGTCAAAGTAAAACACAAAACTATGTAAACTGTGAATTCAAGTACAAAAACAAGATATATGTACATTTGAATCTGTGCAGAGTGCTTCAAATTAATTGTAGTCTAATTCCAAACAGATTGCATAACCAAGTCCACAACAAGTCATAGACTAATGAACAAAGATTTCATAAAATGACTAAATGATTTATTTCCAAAATCTCCTGTATGATCTGGCAACTGCCACCTCTACCTCTTTCCTTACCTCTAAAATAAATCAGGTTCTGTCACATCTGATGTTAACCACTGCATGGCCTATTAGATTTTGGGCATTTTGATTGAGACCTTTTCATTACATTTGCTTTCCTGTGACATCTTTCTTCATCAGTATGTCTTCTAAATTCTAAATATTTCAGGTACCAAAATCTCATTACTGCATGATTGTATAATTACGGTAGCTTCCTTCGTTCAAGTGGACATCTAGAGTTCTCTTCAAATGAATGAAAAAGAAGAGCAGACAACTCCACAAGAACAAGATAACTTCATAAATATACTTCTTTACTCTTTAATACTCTTGAAATATTATTAGTAAGTAACTCCCCAGGTCAGAGTTTTAGAACTTAGATGTAGTAAAATCTCAGAATGTAGTCAAGGGAACAAAAGTTAGTCCTATAGAGATGTGGGTACATTTTAAAATTTTGTTAAATATGTGAAAGGGCTAATGCATTGGGCAGGGGACGCATTTAATCATGTCACTTCTGACTCTCATCACTTCTTAGCTGCCTCTTTCTTTAGGAACCTAAACTCTGAAAAGATTGATATTATTAGACAATTTCTCTGGCATTTTCAATAACATCGTAGGAAAATTGGTTGTTAACATAGGAAAGTGAACTCAAAAATGGTGGTAAACTTTCAGAAAAATCAGGCCTCCAAATCTGCTTTTATTATCAGACTGTTTCTCTACCTCAATACAATTTTCTAGCTATTTATAAGATCTTATCTTGACATTAACAGTGTTAGATATAGTATTATTAGTAGTAGTATCAAAATGCAATAGCTTTAAGAAGAGATATTTTATCATTGTTACTTTCTTGAAGTTTATGATGCTTAGAGATTTTTCAAATCCATGATCTTGTTTTAGAGCTGAACAAACTGAGGCTCAGATAAAAACATAACCTGTTGAGTCATATCATGACAGCAAGGTTATAACGCCCACTTCTTTCTGTCTGCTAATATTATGGTCACTGTGAGACTATACTGCTTCTAATCAGAGGTCTTTAATTTCTTAATTTTAAAATCTGAAGTTTTTTTTTTTTTTTTTTTTTTGGCTATAGTTTACACGTATTCCTTATTAGGAATATGTCTCCATCTTCTTGTTTGGGGTGAGTCAAATTTTTATGTTTTCTTTCACTTAAACATAAAACCTGAAACTGTTAACACTCTTAGAAAACATAGAGGAGTTCCTAGACATTGATGTTTGGCAATGACTTTCTGGATATGACAGCAAAAGCAAAATAAATAAGTGAGATTATATCAAACTAAAAAGCTTCTGCACAGCAAAGGAAATATTCAGCAGAATGAAAAAGCAACCTATGGAATGGAGAAAGTATTTTCAAACCATATGTCTATTAATGGCTTAACATCCAAAATATAAGGAATTCAATATCAAAAAATGGGCAAAGGACCTGAATAAACATGTTTCCAAAGAATACTTAGAAATGGCCAACAGGATCTGAAAAGGTGTTCAACATCACTAATTATTAGGGAAATGCAAATCAAAATTACAATGAAATATTATCTCATACCTGTTAGGATATTGCTTATTAAAAAAATAATGTGTTGAGAAGTGTAGAGAAAGGGGAACACTTGTACACTGTTGGTGGCAATGTAAAGTGGTGCAGCCACTGTGGAAAAGAGTATTCAGGTTCCTCAAAAACTTAAAAATAGAACACCATATAGTCCAGCTATCCACTTATGGGTATTGATCCAAAGGAATTGAAATTAGGATCTTGAAGAGATACCTGCCTTCCCGTGTTCATTGCAGCATTATTCACAATATTCAAGACATGGAAACAACCTAAATGTTCACTTATGGATGAATAAAGAAAATGCAGTATATATGTACAATGGAATGTTATTCAGCCTTAAACGAGAAGGAAATCCTGCCATTTCCAACAACATGGATGGACCTGGAGGACATTATGCTAACTGAAAGAAGCCAGACACAAAGATGAATATTGTATGTGGAATCTAAAAATCATCAAACCCATAGAAACAGTAGAATGGTGTTTGCCAGGAGTTGGGGGAAGTAGGAAATGGGAAGATAATGTTCAAAGGGTAGAAAGTTTGAATTATGTAAGATAATTTCTGGAGACCTGTTATTCAGCATAGTGCCAATAGCTAACAGTACTGTATTCTTTTTTTTTTTTTTTTACATTTTTATTTATTTATTTAATTTATTTTTGGCTGTGTTGGGTCTTTGTTTCTGTGCGAGGGCTTTCTCTAGTTGCGGCAAGTGGGGGCCACTCTTCATCGCTATGCACGGGCCTCTCACTATCGCGGCCTCTCTTGTTGCGGAGCACAGGCTCCAGACGCGCAGGCTCAGTAATTGTGGCTCACGGGCCTAGCTGCTCCGTGGCATGTGGGATCTTCCCAGACCAGGGCTCGAACCCGTGTCGCCTGCATTAGCAGGCAGATTCTCAACCACTGCGCCACCAGGGAAGCCCAGTACTGTATTCTTAACACACACACACGTATGTGACAAATTGGGTGAGAGGAAACTTTGGGAGGTGATGGATATGTGTGTGTTCCTGATGGTTTCATGGGTGTATACTTATCCCCAACCTTAGCAATATGTATATATAAAATATGTACAGCTCTTTACATGTCAGTCATACCTCAATAAAATGATTTAAAACAAACAAAACGTGTAGACTTTAAAGATTAATAATTTTGCTGCTCTTTGATGCTATTCGCCCACTGGGAACATACTGGCGCTGTGATTTCTGGAGACCGCTAGGCTTTCATGTACCGTTCAGGCTCAGGGAGAGGGAGCTTACCCCGGAGAGGGGCATGTACTCATTCAGCTACACAGCAGCCGTGTCTGCCAAGCTGGCCAGAGGAGCTTCTTGCACTCCTCCATCCGACCTCCACACCCCCCTTTAACCTTAGCCTTTGAGTAGACATGTGAGTCACTTGGGACACAGAGTGAAATCACAGCATTTTAATCAGCATACTCACTTGTTAATTTTACTTGTTTCCTATGAAGAAGGAAGTCTCATCTCAGGGAAGTAACCAGTTAATTATTATAAGCAATCATCAAATACTCAGGTTTCAGAAGTATGTTGGGTTATGATTTAATTATTTTCCTTAAGAAATGCTTCCTATTTTAATTTTTGAAAGCCATATAGCTAATGTGTTTTTGCTGGGTATGACTGCCTTATCACCAAGAGTCTCCCCTTTCCCTCACATCAGATACTGAGATAATTGAACGTGTTTAGATGAAAAAATACTACATTGGCATGTTTTAATGAATTAGGTTCACAGAAGAAATTCATAGATGTAATGAGCATGCATCTAAAATATCTAAATTACTTATTTATAGATTTTTAGAAGTCTTAGAAGCCTAGGTATGTTTACTATAAACCACATTGAGGAACTGTTGATGGAAGAGATGGAGGCGGCTTGTTATAAAACAATCAGCTCACACTTCATCCATGTAAAGGATCAATAATGAAAGAGGAAGGGGCATGCTCTTGTCCTCCCCTCCTCTCCCCCATTGCTTCAAAACATTGGGAAGAAAACTACACATTTATAATATTCCATCAGAGCTAATTTGTAAGATATTAATAGATGTTTGTCTCAGTGTTACAATATGTGGAGCCAAAAAACCAGAGTGAACTCAGGGTCTTCAAGAATCATGTGCCTACCTAATAGGACATGCTTAACAGTTATCAGTAGAAACCAGTAATCATGTTTAATAAAAATATAGTCAGTTCGTTGTTGAGCGATCATGTTCTATCAGTCACTGAACACTTTCTTTCCTTAACAACTGCTAACACCCAGATAGACAAGTAAAAGGAAAAAACCAAAAAACCTTGAAAAACAAAAACCAAACTGACACAATGCAAACTATAGAAGTTGGAGGTAAAACTTAGAATAGCTAAAAGTTTCGTGGGTCTCCATGGGGACTGACAGAGACTGGGGGACCAGTACCAGGGAGGGAAGCAGTGAGGCTTCATTCTGAGTAGCTGCTAATGCGTGCTATAAACCACCTGCTGCAGATTCAAACAGGACTCCAGGGACCAATGGGGAGGGGTACAAGTAGGGAGAGATTGAGAAAGGTTACCTTTAACTGGCTTGAACGTAAATAATGGGTCTTGTGGTAGAGGTGAAGAGTGTAGTTAGCCCCAAAGCAAAACATCTTGAAAGATTGCTTAATGGAGAAATGGAATTCTTTTATCAAATTGTAATCTTTCATTACAGGAAAGATTATAGTAATTGTGAGATGCCATTACCACTTGCCACAGTAGTTTAAGATTTGTATCAACTTGGCTGTATTTAACTGGGTTTTCCTGGAGTCATTTTTTGTTTTTGGTCTTAATAAGGTTCCATAAAAGATTGGACACTGTTCTTACCAGTGTCAAAGTTACTCCTTGAGGAATAAAGTAGTTGTTTCAAGAGCCACATTAATCCTTTTAAACTAATAACTATTTATGAAGGTGCATTAACTTTTCAATAATTCTACATGGTACCTTAACTACAAGGACTAATTGTAGGTACTAGAGATAACAGGACTCCCGAATGAGAGAGAAAGATATATAGAGAGGATTTAATGTAATTCTACTTACAAAAATTATATGAATTTCTTATTAGACAAGTTAGATTTCACTTGATCAAGATAATGCATGATTGGGTAACTAATTTTTTCATTGACCTGTAAGAGTTTTTTCTATAGAAGAGTATTCTTCTATTGTGAAAGGAAAATAGGTTTTTTTTTCTAAAGCTGAAAATAGGGTTTGTTTATTTTAAAGCCTCCTTCTTGCAGTTTCCATTCTTATCCCTCCATCTTAATTCACCCTCTTTGTTTTAAACGTGGCTTGAGAAATAAGAGGTTTTGTGATGCAGACAGAAGCTGTCAAACTAACTGCAGGAAAAGGAGTATTGTGCTCAAGTTGGATATATGAATGGAATTATTTCAAAGGAAGACAGAGGAACCAACCCTGCACATAAATTTCTTGGTTCTTTGCAGCACGACTCTTCTGGTCTCATTTCTTCTAGAATGTAAAGGTCAAAGTAAACTTCACACAGCTAGCTTCTCATCTCCGTATACTGGCTAAATGTCTTAGGAGGACAAAGTTTACCTAATGGGAAAGTAATCTTATAATTCTGTTTGCATTCCAGAAATGTTCAGATTATGTTTTCCAGTTGAAACAGTTCTATATACAAACATCTTCAAAAACCAGTTCTTTAAGATGTCTGATTTCTTTTTTCTTTGTACGGAAATATACTTGATTTACAGTATTAGTTTCAGAGGTATTGCATAGTGATTCAGTATTTTTACAGATTATACTCCATTAAAAGTTATTACAGGATAATGGCTATAATTCCCTGTGCTGTACAATATATCCTTGTTGCTTATCTATTTTATACATACTAGTTTGTATCTCTTAATCATACACCCCTAACATGCTCCTTTCCCCTTCCCCCGCCCCACTAGTAACCAGTAGTTTATTTTCTATATCTGTGAGACTGTTTCTGTTTTGCTATATACATTCATCAGTATTATTTTTTAGATTCCACATATAAGTGATATCATATAGTATTTGTCTTTCTCTGTCTGACTTATTTCACTAAGCATAATATTTTCTAGGTCCATCTATGTTGCGACAAATGGCAGAATTTCATTTTTATGTCTGACTAATATAATATTGTATATATGTATATATATATTCCACATCTTTATTATCCATTTGTCTCTTCATGGGCACTTGGGTTGCTTCCATATCATGGCTATTGGAAGTAGTGCTGCTATGAACACTGGGGTGCATGTATCTTTTCAAATTAGTGTTTTCATCTTTTTCTGGATATATACCCAGGAGTAGAACTGTTGGATCATATGGTAGTTCTATTATATATTTAGTTTTTTGAGAAACCTCCATAGTTTCCCATAGTGACTGCACTATCTACATTCCCACCAACAATGTATGAGTGTTTTCTTTCCTCCACATCCTTGTCAACATTTGTTATTTGTAGATTTTTTGAAGGTAAGTATTCTGACAGGTGTGAGGTGATATCTCATGGTGCTTTTGATTTGTTTACACTCCTCTGATTAGCGACGTTGAGCATCTTTTCATGTGCCTGTTGGCTATCTCTATGTCTTCTTTGGAAAAATGTCTATTCAGGTCTTCTGTCCATTTTTAACATTGGGTTGTTTATTTTGATGTTGAGTTGTATGAGCCGTTCATATATTTTGGATATTTACCCCTTGTCAGTCACATCATTTGTAAATAATTTCTCCCAATCAGTATGTTGACTTTTAGTTTTGTTGATGGTTTCCTTTTCTGTGTGTAAGTTTTTAAGTTTAATTAGGTCCCATTTGTTTCTTTTTGCTTTTGTTTCCTTTGCCTTAGGAGACAGATTGAAAAAAATATTGCTACAATTTATGTCAAAGTGTTCTGCCAATGTTTTCTACTAGGAGTTTTATGGTTTCAGGTCTCACATTTAGGTCTTTAATCATTTTGAGTTTATTTGTGAGAAAACGTTCTAATTTTGTTCTTTCACATATAGCTGTCCAGTTTTCCCAGCACCATTTATTGAAGAGACTGTCTTTTCTCCATTGTATAGTCTTACCTCCTTTGTAGGTTAACTGACCATAAATGCATGGGTTTATTCTGGACTTTCCATTTTGTTCTATTGATCTATTTATCTGTTTTTGTGCCAGTACCATACTGTTTTGATTACTGTAGCTTTGTAGTATAGTCTAAAGTCAGTGTGATTCCTCCAGCTCTGTTCTTTCTCAGGAACACTTGGACTATTTGGGGTCTTCCATACAAATCTTATTTGTTCTATTTCTGTGAAAAAATGCCATTGGTATTTTGATAGGGATTGCATTGAATCTGTAGATGGCCTTGGGTAGTATGGTTATTTTAACAATATTAATTCTTCTAATCCATGAACAGGGTATATCTTTCCATCTGTTTGTTTTTTTGTCTTCAGTTACTTTCATCAGTGTCATAGATTTCTGAGTACAGGTCTTTTACCTCCTTAGGTAGGTTTATTCCTGGGTATTTTATTCTTTCGGATGGGATTATAAATGGGGTTGTGTTCTTAATTTCTCTTTCTGACATTTCACTGTCAGTGTATAGAAATGCAACAGATTTCTGTATATTAATTTTGTATCCTGCAAGTTAACCGAATTCGTTGAGTTCTGTTTTATGGTGGTGTCTTTAGGATTTTGTATGTGTAGTATCATGCCATCTGCAAACACTGACAGTTTTATTTCTGCCTTTCCAATTTATTGGATTCCTTTTATTTCTCTTTCTCCTGACTGCTGTGGCTTGGACCTCCAAAACGGTATTGAATAAAAGTGGCGAGAGTGGACATCCTTGTCTTGTTCTTGATCTTAGAAGAAATGCTTTAAGCTTTTCACCATTGAGTATGATGTTAGTTGTGGGTTTGTTATATATGGCCTTTATTATATTGAGGTATGTTCCCTCTATGCCCTCTTTCTGGAGAGTTTTTATCATAAGGGATGTTGAATTTTGTCAAAAGCTTTTTCTGCACCTATTGCGATGATCATATGGTTTTTATTCAATTTGGTAATGTGGTGTATTACTTTGATTGATTTTATGGATATTGAAAAATCCTTGCATCCCTGGGATAAATCCCACTTGATCATAGTGTATGATTCTTTTGAGGTAGTGTGGAATTTGTGTTTGCTAATATTTTATGGAAGATTTTTAAATTTATGTTTATCAGTGATATTGGCCTGTAATTTTCTTTTTTGTGTGATATCTTTGTTTGGTTTTGGTATCAGGGTAATGTTGGCCTCATGGGATGAGTTTGGAAGCATTCCTTCCTCTGCAATTTTTTGGAATAGTTTGAGAAGGATAGGTGTTAACTCTTCTGTAAATGTTTGTAGAATTTGCCTGTGAAGCCATCTGGTCCTGGACTTGGTTTGTTGGTAGTTTTTTTTTAATTACTATTTTTGTTTTCACTGCTAGTGACTGGTCTGTTCAAGTTATCTGTTTCTTCTTGATTCAGTCTTGGCAAGTGCATGTTGCTAGAAACCTGTCCATTTCTTCTAGATTGTCCAATTTATTGGCATGTAACTGTTCACAGTATTATGATTTTTTTGTAACTAAATGGTATCTGTTGTTATCTGTTCTTCTCTTTCAGTTTTTATTTTGTTTTATTTGGGTCCTCTCTCTTCTCTTCTTGGTGAGCCTGGCTAAAGTTTTATCATTTTTTTAATCTTTTCAAAAAAAAAAAAAACTGTTCTTGCTTTCATTGATCTTTTCTATCTTTTAAATCTCTGTTTTAATTATTTCCTCTCTGATCTTTTTTATTCCCTTCCTTCTGCTGACTTTGGGCTGTGTTTGTTCTTTTTTAAATTCCTATAGGTGGTAGTTTAGGTTGTCTAGTTGAGATTTTTACTGTTTCTTGAGGAAGGTTGGTATCACTATAAACTTCCCTCAGAACTGCTTTTGCTGCATCCTGTAGATTTTGGAGTATTGTGTTTCCATTTTCATTTATCTTGAGGTATTTTCTGATTTCCTGTTTGATTTCTGCACTGACCCATTTTATTTTTAGTAGCATGTTGTTTAGTCTCCAAGTGCTTGTCTTTTCCCATTTTTCTTTCTGTACTTCTAGTTTCATGCTGCGTGGTTGGAAAAATGCTTGAAATAACTTCTATCCTCTTAAATTTGTTAAGACTTTTTTGTGGGCTAGCATGTGACTTATTGTGGAGAACATTCCATGTGCTTGAAAAGAATGTGTATTCTTCTGTTTTGGGATGGAATATCCTGTAGATATTAAATCCAACTTGTCTAAGGTGTCATTTAAAACCACTGTTTCCTTTTTGATTTTCTATCTGGATGATCTGTCCACTGATGTAAATGGGGTGTTAAAGTCTCCTACTATTATGGTGTTATTGTCAATTTCTCCCTTTTTGTCTGTTAATATTTGCTTTCTATATTTAGGTGCTCCAGTGTTGGGTGCATATGGGTTGATGAGTGTACTGTCCTCTTTTTGTATTGATCCCTTTATCATTATATAATGCCCCTCTTTGTCTTTTGTTATAGCCTTTGTTTTAAAGTCTAATTTGTCTGGTATGAGTATTGCTACCCCTGCTTTCTTGTTTCTGTTTGTATAAAATCTTTTCCCATCCTCTCACTTTGTCTGTGTGTGTCTTTAGCTCTGAAGTGAGTCTCTTGTAGGCAGCATATAGAAGGGTCATTTTTTTTATCCAGTCAGCCATCCTGTGTCTTTTGTTTGGAGCATTTATGTACTTACTGCCATTTTACTGCTTGTTTTCCATTTTTCTTTCTTTTTTCTTTTTTAGTTCCTTTCTGTTCATTTCTTCTTTTTGCTTTTTCATTTCTTCTTTTTGCTTTTTCCCTTGTGGTTTGATTTTCTTCAGTAGTATGCTTGTGTTCCTTCCTTTTTCGTTTGTATGAATCTATATAGGTTTTTGATTTGTGGTTACTATGGAGTTCATATATGTTGTCCTATAGGTATATCTACTTGTTTCAAACTTGTAGTCATTTAAGTTCAAACACATTCTAAAATATCTAAATTTTTATTCCCCTACCCCACTTTTTGCATTTTTTATGTCGTATTTTATATCTTCATGCTATCTCTTAACTGTTTATTATAGTTATAGTTGATTTTATAGTTTTTGTCTTTTAATCTTCAGACTGGCTTAAGTGGTTGATCCTCAGTCTTTACAATATATTTGCCTGTCCTAGTGGGATTTTCCTTTTGCCATAGATACTTACTTGTTTTCCACTTAGAGAAGACCCTTTTAACATTTCTTTAGGGTAGGTTTAGTATTGATGAACTCTTTTAGTCTTTGCTTATCTGAGAAGTTCTTCATCTCTCATTCTATTGTAAATGATAATCTTGCTGGGTATAGTATCCTAGGTTGCATATTTTTCCTTTTCAGAGCTTTGAATTTATCGTGCCACTCCCTTCTGGCCTGCAAAGTTTCTGCAGAGAAATCAACTGATAGCCTTATGGGGATTCCCTTGTATATGACTCTGTTTTTCTCTTGCTGCCTTTAGAATTCTCTTTTTGTCATTTTGATTCTGATATGTCTTGATGTGGGTCTGTTTGGGTTCATCTTTTTTGGGACCCCTGTGTGATTCTTGTACATGGATATCTATTTCCTTCTTGATGTTTGGGAAGTTTTTAGTCGTAATTTCCTCAAATACATTTTTGATCCCCTTTTCACTCTCTTCTCCTCTGGGATCCTTATAACGTGAATGTTGGTATACTTAATGTTATACCAGAGATCTCTTAAATTGTTTTCATTAAAAAATTTTTGTTTTTCTTTAGATATTCTAATAATCGGGTGATATCCATTATTCTATCTTCCAGATCACTTATGCATTCTTCTGTGTCAGTCTGCTATTCATTCCTTCTAGTGTGTTTTTGATTTCAGCTATTGAATTCTTCATTTATGATCAGGTATTTATTTTCTAGTTCCTTGTTAAAATGTTCACTGTGTACATCAATTCTTTTCCCTAATTCAGTTAATATTTTTATTACTAATGTTTTGTGTTCTTTATCTGGTAAATGGTTTATTTCTATTTCATTATTTTTTCAGGGGGTTTCTCTTGCTCTTTTTCAATTGAGAGTAGTTCCTCTGCCTTTTTGCTTAACTTCCTCTGCCTCTACGAGTTTATGTGAAACAGTTACCTATTGTGGTCTTGAAGGGGTGTTCTTATGTGGGAGCATCCCTATGTCTGCATCCCTGTGTCTGAGTGTGCCCAATGCCTTTGGTTGGTGAGCTGGATTTGACATGGATGTAAGTCACATCTTTCTTCAGTGTGTGCTGGCAGCTATCACCTTGGTAGGTGGTGGGGCTGGTGATGGAGTCGCTGGAGATGGAGTCGCTAGAGCTGGTTTTGGGTGTGGGACTTCCCCTTTGCTCAGTGGCTGTCACTACCCTGAGGCCCTGAGGGCTGTCAGAAGCCTGAGAGTTGGGTCTGAGCTGGCTCTGTTCCCTTTAAGTGTATGTTTTTTCCCTTTCCCCTCATTGCGACCCTTGCCCCAGAGTGGGGGCATGCTGAAGCAAGTGGGGCCTGTGCAGGCTCTCAGAACATGTCCTCTGCTGACAGAGATCTGAGCTGTGTCCGATCTGCTGCCTTTGCAGGCACCCACAATTGTTTCCTTTGCTCTGTTTAGACGCAGCCTCGGGTGTAAGTCCCCTTTGTCCCTCACAGCCAATCACTGCCCACAGCCTCCGCTGCCCCTGCCCTGTGTAGAATTGCTCCACAGGGCAGGCAGGCCCCATGCAGACTCTTGGTGTGTATTGGGGGGTGAAATGTGGTGGAGTGGCCACTGTCAGAGATCTCAGCAGCTTCTGATGCGCTGCTTGTGTAATCACTAACAGTGGGCACTGCCATCCCACCCAGGCTCCACCCCAGGACCAGGCTGCCTCTGTGTCCCATGGTCACGCCTTTCCCCTGGTCATGGCTGCTCCAGATCCTGTGCTGCACTGTGGTGTGACGTGAGTGGGGCCAGAGTGTTGGCTTGGCTCAGGCTGGAATGTGTGGCAAAGTGACTGCAGGAAACCCAGCAGCCATTAGAGCAGACCTCTCTCTGTCCTGCCTCAGGGACAAGGCAGTGAACGTGCACTCCTCACAAGGAGAGTCCTGGCTCCCCCAGCCCTTCCGTTACTCCTAGCAGTCCTCCAACCAGCCAAGGGGCCTTTTCTCCTCCAAGTAGGACCCCAGGACTGGGTGCCCAATCTGTGGTTCCAACCATTCACTCCCCAGGGTGGGTGTCCCCCCGTGTATTCTCCTTTTCCTCTGAGTCCCCTCCCAGTGGCACAGGTTCCAATCCTATTGCTTTTCTTCCCTTCCCACCTGATTACCTGTGTATCTTTCTTAGAGCCTTGGTTGTACAGGAGTCCTTCTGCCAGTTTCCAGTTTTCAGTGACAGTTGTTCCACATGTAGATGTATTTTTGATGTGTTCATCAGGCGAGGTGAGCTTCACATCCTCTTACTCCGCCATCTTGATCTCAAACTCTTAGATCTCTGATTTCTTATAATTAAGTCTGAAATTTTTCAATATATTCTTTTAACATAATCACTGAAAATAAAAATTCATAGCCAAGTAACCAAGAAATGTCTTGAACTCTAAGCACATTCTGAATATTTATGTTGATTTTCAACTTTTAATCAAATGGGAAAATATAAATTCAATTTGTGAAATAAGCATTTATTCTAAAGAGTTTGAAAGTTGAAACGTTAATAAATCACTGTTAGCACATACATACGCTCTCCTCTAAGTCCCAAATTACCTAGTTATTTTTCACAATTCTTTTGTTTGAATCCCCTCTTTTGTATATAAGTTTTTATGTCAAAAATAGATTTGAAGTGTTTTAATTGCTGGCATTTATATCTGAAAACAGTTGGAATGATGTAGCTTATTTTTGGCAAGCAGAATCAAGATCCACCACAAAGCGATCCATAATATAGAGCCTATAGCATAAATTTTTGTCTTTAGTGGGAAGAAATCCACAATAGGTTAGGGATTAACTGTACACATTTACTTCTGAAGTTTACGTGGCAGTTTAGTGATTAATCACTAACCTTGGTAAATGCCAATTTCCTACTTATTAGGAGTAAGAACATCTATTTGTGCAACTCAAATGGAAAAGATATGTGATTTAATTATTTGTCTGCTCCAAAACTCCTCTTCAGCTGGATAAGCTTTTACATTTCCAGTGCCTCTTTTTTTTTTATTTTTAATTATTTGTTTTTATTTTTGGCTGTGTTGGGTCTTTGTTGCGGTGCATGGGCTTCTCATTGTCGTGGCTTCTCTTGTTGTGGAGCACGGGCTCTAGGTGCATGGGCTTCAGTAGTTGTGGCATGCAGGCTCAGTAGTTGTGGCTCATGGGCTCTAGAGCACAGGCTCAGTAGTTGTGGCGCACGGGCTTAGCTGCTCCACAGCATGTGGGATCTTCCTGGAGCAGGGCTTGAACCCATGTCCCCTGCATTGGCAGGTGGATTCTTAACCACTGTGACACCAGGGAAGCCCCTCAGTGCCTCTTTAATGCACAAGTGTGGACCCCAATTTTTGAGGCCCAAAGCAAGAGCTCGTGCCATGGCAAAATTGATGAGAAATAATACTGCCAAGTGAACCAGAAAGATATTTTATTTAACAGATTTCAAATGAAGGTCAAAGTTATCTGGAACAGATACTTTTCCAATCTACATTTCGTGTTTCCTGAAGTGAAGTGCTGCCTGCCAGAGCAGAACAACAACATATTTCTGGTTACTTGACGGAAAAGATGTTGATATTGCTTACTCATTTTTGCAGATACACAGTTCAGTAACTCTCTTACACAGAAACACTATACAAAAGCTTTCTACAACTTAAATACAGTAGTAAATACCTTATTAAACAAGGTTTTGAGTCATCTGGGAAGTGAAGTAACCAGCGAGAGCTTGCCAGACTTCTACTCACCCCAGACCACCTCCCCTCGGAGATGATTTAAAAGGCTCATCTTAGAGATACTCGCAGCATGTATGTTCTACCGAGATTTGGACCTTGAATGCTTTACATTCTAAACTGAGCTTCACTGGACCATGTAGTTTTACAACCAGAAATCTTTCAGCAAGATTACTATTTTTTGAGAAGGGCCTGAGAAGATTGTGCTGCCTATTTCAAAAGGAATTTTTGCTAAATGGATTGAATTTTAAACTCTGTCTCAATATTGAGAATTTGGTTATGTTGTGATTTTTGTGGAGGTAATTATCTTAGAGATACTGGTAGTGGTCTTATTAATGCACTTTTGGTACAATTTAGATGTGGCTCCTATGTTGGTTTTGATTTGGTTATTGGATTCAATAAATTTCTTATTAGTAACTCTTATACTGAGCATTTCAATTTTGAATTGTGTATTAGTTTGAGAACTTTTATGGTGAGATGATCTCTTGCAATTGCTAGTGATCTATTTTCATAAAACACTTTCATATATTGCTTATATGTGTGAAAGTGTTCACTGTATTCTCTTTTTCAGTGGGTATAAGTTCAGCTCTCTGGAGGTTTTTCAATCGAATTAAAAATTGTACCTAGGTAAGTACTTCTCAAAGATGAAGTAAATATATGACATTTGGCTAGTAACTGCTTGTTGTAATAGCATGCCGAGTTCTCAAAATTAAAATTAATTACTACTTTCAATTATTTATACATGTGTTCTGTTAAAACAATTTTGAGACCATTAAATATGTGTACTATCCCTTCAGTCATAAGTGAATAATGATTAACTTCATGACAAGACAGTGAGCACCATTAAGACTGTCAAGGAAATACTTTTGACTTTTCAATTCTTAAACTATTTCTTTCTCTGAAACAATATTTACAAAAATAATAAACACTGAATTCTTTTATACAATGTATTCTAATTTTTATGTTTTTATTATATGTCATAACTGAGATTATATTGTGAGCACATTTAAAAGCAAAATTTTTCATGTGACATGAGTAGATATCAAGAGTTTCCTATTATCGTCAAGAATTACGTGCTATAAGATGCAAAGATACAGTCACGTGAGGAAAATCTGACATCATTGTACACTGAGAAATGCACCTGCAGCCAAGCAGAGCCCTTCAGACTTCAAGGGAAACTTTGCAAACTGAATAAGACAGATAAACATTGATATGTATAATGTCTATTGGCTCTAGAGCTTTCTAAACAGCAATACCATATTCCTCATCAGACAATTTTGCAGGGAATAAAACTTCTGGAATTTCTTTTATTTAATTTTTATGACTCTCTAGATATAAAGGGTTTCTTTTACCTTTAGAGATACACTGAGCTATGGGAACAAACACTTGATGAGTCTCACTGTGTGGGGCTGGGTGTGCAGACTCCAGCCCCTTACCCTTCATTCTGTACTTGTACTGTTATCTCACTTACCAAGAGGAGCTGAGGAGGCATTAAGCTAATTCTACTTTTTTTTTTTAATGTACGTTACTCTTGTCCTGAATCTACAGGATGTTACTACCACTAATAGCCACTTTTGCACCATTAGAAATAGCTTAAGTAACAACTTCCAGAGAAGTTCTTAGTGATAGGACTCTACTTGTTTCAATTCAGGGACTCTTCAGTTGCCTTGCTACCTACATTCCATCTCCCAGAAATCCAGACACCTTGCTAAGACTGCCTCATAAGTTACTTGAGGTAACCTTCAACTCAGTAAGGTGTCTGCCCAGTGGGATTTACAGCATTACCCTTTCTAAAGACTACGTACAAATGTGTGGCAGCAGTGAGCTAGAAGACACCATGTGGATCAAAGCCATAATGCTAAAAATAATTAACACTTAAATTCTCTTGAATACTACAGAAACAGCATTTAAGAATTTATTGAAAAAATAATTTATATGTTTCCATTTTATCTAGGATGAATTCTTAATCTCAGTTATAGACTTCCCTCCTCCTATATTCTTAAATATCTATGCAGTAGTGTGCAGAACCTACTTCAGAATTTGTATTTGGGCAAATGCTCATGGTGAGCTGAGGCGACCATCTGTATAATTCATCAGAAAGATGAATGTACTTGAGGAAAGGATAGTTTTACAAGAATTACCTGCATAATTGCTTCAGATTTCCACATTATGTGCAATCCTACTTGGAATAAAATACTGAACTTTTACCCATGAACAGGTTTGCTAATAATATTAGTTATATTTTTGGTATTCAAAGTTTAGTTATCTGACCACATAGAGCTAGCCACTCATCATAACCTATTTAAATGCGTATAAAGAAATTCTTTGATATTAGAGACACCTGGTTTTTACATAAAGCATAATGTCTAATTCAATTATAGACACAGATGTCCACATTAATTACAATTTTATCATTCAGACAGCATTTATGCTAGCTTCATATGAACAATTTCCTTTACTTTTTCAATAAGGAATAAAGTTAGAGGCTAGAAATGGTAGAAACGGTAGATGAAAATCTGTATTTTTAGAATTAAATGTGAAAATGTGCGAAATTAAGGGATATTTACGTACATCTTTATGGCAACCTTTTCCATTGCATGACTAGCTCAAATATCTGTACAGAAACGGGGAGTGATAAATCCAATTGAAAATGTAATAATGCACACGTGTGCACGCATGTGTGCACACACACAGGCAGACGCTAAATTTACAACATGTATTGGGTAGCCGGTGGCCATAGCAGAATGAAGGACAGGGGATTATGAAGAGGCATCCCAGACTCCAGTTACAGTTATACATTAATTGTGCGTTCATAACAGCCTGACAAAGAATTGTTTTTCCAGGAAGATATTATAAGTAACATTTTAACACATGTAGTAAGAAAACATCTTAAATTCTTAAAATCACAATTAGATAAACAGTACAATAAGCTGATGGCTATAAAGAACCCTCTTTATAAAGACTTGTCCATTCATGTTTGAAACAACACCATGTCCTTTATTCATTCTAACGTATAGTTTCTGTTAAGTTTTTAATTGTTGTAATGCATGGAAAGTAAATATTTTGAAATATAATCTAATAGAAAGCCACATACACAGTTTAATCTGTTTATATTAAAAACATTTCTAAGGTGTGGCTAAAATTAAAGTAGATTTATTTTCAAATTACGTAAACTGGAAAGGTTATTTGAGTTGTTTTCTAATAAGTAGATGATTAATTGCATTTTCCTGAGCAATTCTGTCAGGACATGATGGTAATTTAGCTAATAACATGTTGTCTTGTGTTCTGAGAACACTGAAGAATCCAAATTTCATTTTCTGGGCAATGTACCGAGGTCATTTGGCACAAAAGAGAAAAGTGGGATAAAGTTTTAATGTTAACTGGGAAAAAATTCTGGGAATACTTTTAAAATAGGAATATTAATACTTGCTTTTGTCATGTTAATTGCACATCTCACTTAAAAAATGGAAATGCTAAATATTTCTAGGGACGTATCATTACATTTCAATAACTGGGATAATCAAAGTGAGTCCAATTTATCCTGAGGACAGTAAATCCGCAGAGGGGGAAAAGACAAACTATACATGAAAACACTTAGTCCCACTTTAAATTTTACAGTATCTATATATTTGTCTACATACTTAAGGATGTAGACAGCAAAAATATTCATATTAAACTATCAGTGCTTACAGAAATTATTTTTCTTCTACTCAGGAAGACCATTTGTACTAAGTTAACATGGGACACTTAGAGGAAATCCTCCTTAGGAGACCTACTCAACTGATAATTTCTCTTTAGAATATAGTTCAGGAAAGTAATTAAAGAGGTCTCAGGTGTTTTCATCTGTAGGTCACTCCTTTCAATGTGAATTACAGTTCATGGGTAAAGTTGACATTTTTGGTGAAATAACATCAACTCAATTTCTTCTAAACAAATGTCTACATCAAAAGACTGTAATAACTGCACAATTCGTGGCAGTGAAGTGACCAAGGATTAGATGGTCATTTATGATCTTACCTTTAGATGCAGTGCCTTCTTAAGAAAGCCTAATGTGGACAAGCTAGCAGAGGATGTGAAAGCCGGCGAGTCCATCTGCTTATGTTTTGTATCACTCTTTCCATCCGAAATCACTTTAATCAGCTATTTTACCATTGAAATAAAATACAATCAAAGGAAGGGATTAATAGTTACCAGTTGTGCAATAACATAACGTAAGTCATAATGGAAGTGTTTTGTGAGGAAACTTCACACTGCCACCCCCAACACACACATACACACACACACGTGCAAGTTTAATATGCCAAATGGAAGTGTATTAATAGTGGTTCACTTTTCCAGTATTTCTCAAGGTATGCTTCACTGACCCAATTACCAGTGGCAGTCAGAAAGTGGAAATTGTGATTACGTCCCCTAGGAAAACTATATACTATATATGAAGAAGAAAACTGTAACGGTTAAGAGGTAAAAATGTTCAGTTTGTATCTTATTTCTACTGGAGGATGCAGGGATTGGGAAGGAGGCATGGAGAAAAAGCCCAATCAAGACTTCATGGTATTAAGGACTGTGGAAAACTCTTTGCCAAGGGCACAGTTCTAAATGCTTTGCTACACATTCTCAGGATGAAATGATAGAGAAAAGGTATGGACAGACGTAGGGCTTCCTCATATCCAAACTGAACTCATATATTTTCATTTGCTCTTTTAAACTACAAGAAGAGTGTTAACTGAATGATCCTATGAAATGCAACAGAGTTCAGATAGCTTAGAGAATCATAAACATAGAAATGGAACTTTTCTCTATTTTATTCCTGGAGGGAAAGGGTTGTTTTGGGCACTTTCCATGGCTCAGGGAGCAGATTTGTTAATTTTCTGGCAATAGAGAAATCTTAACCTCAGATTCTCAGCTATGTAATTCCTGTTCATCAGCAACTGAACATCCAAACTGGAACACTTGGAAAGGAGCAAGAACATTCACCCATCCAATGTGTGGGTTGTTACCAGATCAGTGGCACCTCACAGCCTCTGTTCCTGTGTGCAGCTTTGCTATAAGAAAGGCAGCTGGTTAAGGACATACATACCTTTGAAAGACTTTGACATATATTTTCAACTGTAGTGAGTTAGGCAGAACGCAAAGCAGAGTAATAAGAGTTAATGTTTTCACCTATTTATTTTTATATTTCACATGTATATTTTATATGTTCAATGTAGGCGGCAAGAATTGCTAATGTTACTGAGAGGTGAAATGTTAAAAGTAACTCAGGAACAGGTAGTACATATAAAGACCACCACAAATGCATGGAAAACATGGGTGAAAAGAGAAAAGGATAAGGTTTAAATGATTCAAAACCTAAACAAAATTAATATACAGCTATACTATCCTCCATTCGGTGCATGAGAAAATTATTTGATATTGGATTTAAATATCTTTATTTTCTGGTTTTCTTGAATACAACTTCTTCAAATTTTCAATGATTTCAGGAATTTAAAAAACTAGCTATTTCTAATCTGGGTTCCAAGAGAAAGAGAAATAGGCTGAATTGATTGCTATACCTTGGAAAAAGTCAATTTTACTATTTTGACCAAATAGGCTAGAAATAATGGGACCCTATTGCCTTCATATTCCAATATTACTTCCAAAATAAGAGCAAGTAAAATCATGCTCAGGATTCTTTGATTATAAGAAACAAAACCTTCTTAGAAGGCAAATGAAAGAAATTCAAGATCAGTGACAATAGAGAAAAGAGTCAACAAAAGGTTTCAAAATTCTAGCATTATAAGATTAAGCTTAATAATCACAAGACTCTCAGTGTTCACACAGTTGTCATAAAAAGTGAAAGTTAAAATTATTCTTGGTAAATTCATGTGTCTGTAGAAGGTGTCATCTTCAGGTTACCTTGGCTTGAGTTAAAGACCTTGTCGTTTGAATTTTTCATAAAAGCCTCTCTGTGGCTTGAAACCTTGAAGTTGTTCTCCAGTGTGCAGCCCTAGCCTCTGCACACTGTGTGATTAATGGCAACTAGTTTGATTAGTTTAAATCTGGAACATAAATTTTCATTCAGCTTCCTTTTCCCCTCTTAACAGTTCTGCCTGACATCCCTGTCATGCACAGGCAAAAATCTTTATTTTCAGAAGGAATAAATCCTTATGGATTTGAGAGAAATAAGTCATCTGGGATGAGGAACTAGTAAATATAGTGCCAAATTTTCACTTTAGAGACCATACGCCTAAAGAAAGATGGATGCCCCTTATCTGAGAGTAAACAATGCTTTTCAAAGTCTCTGGAGTTTGGATATATAGTTGTTGATCAATGGTTATTTTTATCACAATTTTCAAAGAAAGGATCACCAACTTAGCTTTTAGAATGTAAAATCAGTCTTCAGACTTTTCTATTATGACTTTGGTGTTTGTATGCCTGATTAAACACAGAAAACCCAAAAGATCTGGAAAGGGCCATAGAGCAATGTGCTTTCATAAGGGAAGTGTTTTGTTTAAATTTTTCTAATGTTTTATGAACAGTTATATGAAGCAGATGTAGCCTACTGAAGTCAATGGCTAGATGAAATATAGTTACTATCAATAATTTCACTCCTATAAGTCCTATATCCTGGGAACAGAGCAGGTGCTCTGCTGGCAGCAAGAAGGGACAGTCAGTTTTGCTGCTACTAAGATACCTGGGTAGAGAAGCAGCACTCCAGAGCCCCTGGCGTGTGATTAAAAACTCCCTCCCCCCTTGTGCTGAAAGTCTCAATCATTTGAATGTATCTCCTTTGCAGTGTCTATGTGGAGATGTTCACAAGTCTGAATAAAAATGAGGTACATTTCACGTTAGTATGTTATTAAAAATTTAGCTCTAGCATTCCTGGTGACAAGTGACATATTCAAGCAAATGGCTGTGTTATCACTTCTGGGCTTTATCATATTAAACAGGAAATATGTTGCTAAAAATATGACGACCCCTGTCACTTTATTGCTATGGTCTAAGCAATTGCAGCTAATTAATGATTTTCCATATCATCTAAGACAAATCAAGAATTCCATCTAGAGCAGTTATTGCAGAAATATACTGTGTTAGGCTCCAGTTAAGCTTTTGTTGATTTGAAGTAATATTTTTCCTACATAAAAAGTACAAAAATACTCACTGAAGGTTACTGAGAAGTTGTTTGATTTGACATAAAGATGAAGACACACTTCTTTTCTGAGACAGTACACTTTGTGATTCACAGGATAACTTGCATCACACGCAATTTAATGAAAGCTCTCAAATAAGCGATTTTATTCCTATCCATGATTGCAGACATTTACAAAACCATAACATCTGAGTTCACCTTAAAAAATAACTTATATAAAGCAGTGATATACACAGCACAAAATAGATCAGGGAGGGGCAGGAGCAACTTTTAATAATTAAAATGTAAACGTGAAAAAAAGGATGGAATAAAAGTCCCTACTTAGTTCTACTTAAGATGTCATGTGATAGTATTTTACAATGTCCTGTGGGTCAATGTATGTATGTGCATGTGTCCATATAACATACACACATACAATACATTCTCTTTCCCACACATATACATACACAGATAATCATTTGCAGTTCCGTTGAGGGCAATTCTAATATGCCGCTCTGTACAGTTGTTCGAATCACGTTTGGACCCGCTTTCTTCACAAAATATGGGAGAGAGCAGGAAATAAAAAGGTTGGTTTGGAGTGACTGAGATTCCTTTGTTTAACTGTACACTGTGATGAATAATTTTCTTCCGTAGTAGTTCTGTGAAGGGCTGACTCACTGTGGTTTCCATGAGGAGACTTGGTAATGGATCACACACTCATTGTCATGCTAGGGGAGTACTAGAAGGAGAGAAGAATCCATATTTTAACAACAATTCTTCTACAGGCCACTAACATTCCCCTTGGTAAACAATAGTAACTGTGAATTTTAATGTCTTTTATGCACAAGCTTTAAATACAGCATAAAAATAAGAAAGCATAAAAAGAGTAAAATTATATAGAATTGACTGTCCTGGACTGTTAAATATTTCCTCTGGAAAGCAAGCAGTCTCATTCTCTCTCTGAGCTTCAGGGTTTGATAAGTACCTAGTCCCTCAGCTTTCTCCTTCTAGCCAGATTCATGTTTCATAGGCCCTTGGAACAATTTGGGTAAATCTAGTCCAAGAGTGATTCATAATAATCAAATACATGTGAGGGATAGGATAGTCTTTGTTAGCTGTGTAAACTTGGGAGGTTACTAACCTCTCTGTGCTTGTTTCCTCACCTGTAAAATCAGCTTAATGATAGTATCGATCTTAAAGGGGTTTTGGGAGGATTGAGTGTAAAACCCTTAAAACTATGTGTTTATTGAATACATGGAAAGTGCTCAGTAAATGCTGGAGTAATAGTATAACTCCCAGCTGGCCATAAGAAATCCTTATTAAAGCATTTAGAAAATACTTAAGAGTCTGATTTATACTTTAGCATATAAACTTCTTCCCTGAAGCTGTGACTCCTATCTCAATCCACAAGCATTTCTGGGTGGGAGTAGGGGCATTCTTGTTACATGTTACTTGTCAGTTTGAGGCTGACCATTGGTAAAAGGCGAGACTTTCAGAAATTTGGAAAAGTGGTCTTAACAAATGACAAACAGCAATTATTTAGATAATGATGCCAATCTACCCTCATATGCTTGAGAAATAGACTGACAGAAAAGTTCTAGAGCAGCTCTGCCCAAAAGAACTTACTTCAACGATGGACACGTTCCACAACCTGTGGTGTCCAGTACGAAAGCCACTAGCCACATGTGGCAACTTGAGCCCATGAAATGTGGCCAGTGCCACTGAGGAACTAAAATTTTAATGTTATTTAACTTTAACTTATTTAAATATCCCCATGTAGCTGGTGGCCACCATCTTGGACAGCACATTCTAGATCACCTGTGATGGGAAGGAGGAGCATCTACTTCCAAGTGGTAACGGTTTCCATATTTAATATGACCTCTTAAATATTTTAAATGCTTTATAAGAACCTCTGAGGACCAGGGCAAAAGGGAATTCCTTTTTTCATGGAAAGAGGCAGATAAAGTGAGAGGGTTTGGTCCCAGGCTGCAGGGGCTTAACCAGGAACAGTGATGGTCCTGGGAAGGGGAGCATGAACCTTCTAAAAAAGGAACAGACAGAACAGAAAGAAGTGAATTCCAAATGAGCGGAGGTTGTGCAGGAACCAGAAACGAGGTATAAGGTGTGTACTAGATAGGGATGGATTTGTTAATATGGAGAAAGCAGGATTTCCCAGGGAAGAGCGCAGGGTGACTGACAGTGGCTCAGCTGGCAGAAGTCTGGACTGGAAGTCATTAGAGTTTGATCTAGTGCTCAAACCAAAAACCCACATTGATCCTGAGTAAAAGCAGATGACTAGGCCTGAAAACGGGTCACTGGACCTTAGGGGGAGGATTGTTAATCCTTTAAACACAGGTCAAATCAAGGAAAAATCTACTTGTTAATCCCTTAATAGCCTCAAATTTCCTCAGTATAGGAAAGCTTATTTATATATGTTCCTGACCTTCCACATTGGATTACAGTGAGTAGGGTGATATAAAGGGGAGACCGCCAGAGAAGCGAAAGGGGATTCAGTTTGATAGAAAAACTCCCCCTTTATGCTTGATAATGGCAACAAAAAAGCAAAGCTAAACAAAACCTCAAGCCCCCAAACAATCATTGAGAAGGATCAGTGAAGTGGAGCCCACCCCGTCCCTGAGCTGGG
This sequence comes from Balaenoptera borealis, assembly GCF_965194805.1. Taxonomy (NCBI): domain Eukaryota; kingdom Metazoa; phylum Chordata; class Mammalia; order Artiodactyla; family Balaenopteridae; genus Balaenoptera; species Balaenoptera borealis. The sequence goes on from NC_138867.1 coordinate 66,223,109, forward strand.
AGGGGATCTACCCCCATCTCATCAGGAGACACCATGCAAATCTCCATTACAAATAATGACAGCACACTGCCATGACCTATCCACAACCTTTGACAAAATAATCATGTTTTGGCATTTGACTTTTAGGGGCAGGACTAAACAAGAAGATAAATGGATACTAAGGTTTCATTGAAAGTAGAAAACATAAGAATATGGCAAAATGGGCATAGGAAATTTAATCTATGCTTTCTTTGGCTACTGTTATTTATAGTAAGGATGGGTGAGCCAATCAGTACTGCCCAGTAGAACCTTCTGTGATGATGGATATGTGCTATTCCGTGCTGTCCGGCACAGCGCCCACACGTGGCTGCTGAGTTCTTAAAACGTAGCTAGTGTAATTTAGGAACTGAAAATTTAACTGTATTTAATTTTAAATAGCACAGCTAGATCATCAATCATTATTTTAAAGACAAAGATTTTAATGGGTATATTGTGCCAATCTAAAAGCAGTGAAACACTTTAAAGCTTTTTTAAAGTCTCCTTTTTTAAAAAGGACTTCAAAGGATATGTCGGAAAAAAATTTTCTGGGTAAGTCATAATTAATTCTAGAGACCATCTCATTTAATGCACACCCTGAATAATCAGATTTTAAAAATCCCTGAATCCTTTTTTCACAAGGATTGTTCCAGTTCATTCAAATGTAATGTAACATTAGGGAATATAGTTAAGAATATATTATAGCCTTCATTCTAATTATATACCATTAAAAGTATGTGTATATAGAGACAAGTATATATGCACATTCTCTCACATTCTCCATGCTACCAAGCATGGTTATTGGTTGCTCCCATTTCTTAACACTGGCAATTGTTAGGATTTTTAACCTGTGTTATTTCAAATGTCTTAAGCAAATCTTACAGTAAAATGAGAATCTGTTACAGATTCATTGGGAAGTTAAGAGAGTTAGGCTTATTCAGGGAGGAAACTGAGTGGAAAATAGGGTACAACAAGAAAGTCAGGGCCAGATTCAGTCAGAAAGGATGGAAGCACCATCTCCAAGCAATACAGCTCAAAAATTAGCAAGCATCTAATTAAATTTAAATTTTGAATAGTACAAGTAACTGTAAAATGATGCCCTAAGTGTATTTGGTACAGTAAAATAGATTGTATTTGTGTGTGACTGTCTTTATAAGCGATGGGCTATTTGCACTGCTAAGGCTGTAAACTGCTCATCTGCTGCTGCCTTTATTGAAACTGCTTCAACTAAGTAAGACTGAGGGAAATTGCAAACTTTCTAGGGAAACTCACAGAATGTGCCAGCAAAAAGGAATTTTGCTATTGATTACTATTCAAGTAGAAGTGGCTTACCGTTTTCTAGAAGTAGAAGAGCAAGTGTTAAATGGGGTATCATATTTAGAGACATAAAATATTCATGGTGTATTGTCCTGAGACCACACTGCAATGTTTCTGTTGTACTGCTGCATCAATATGCCATGACATATTCTAGTGTTTGTGTCAGAATGCTGTGATATCAGGGCAACCTGATATCACAGCATTCAAAACTATTCTGTGAGTCTGGTTCTCCTCAATCAAATGATAAAATGGCCTTACAATGCTGTTGACTGCATCAGTGTTTGGTTTAGCATGTAAAACATGAGCTAGAGAATTTATTATACCCAGTTCATGTACCATGGACTCCATCAGAAATATCCATTAAATCTTTGAACAATGTGCATACATTTCTGTTCATACAATTCAAGAACACTTCAGATCTTACATTTCTCTTCAAACACTTCAGGAGCACTTCAGATCTCCCATTTATATTTCTAAGCATCTATATAATATTTTATTTTCTTAATGAAAGATAATACTACAGGTACCTGAGCTGAACTAAAGTGAAATAAATCTAGTGTGTACGTGACTATTCAAAAAAAAAAATTGGGGCATATGTGATTTCTTTACAATAGAAGAAAATAAAAAAAAGGCAGTAAGGGTAATAGGAAATGATCTACCACCTTGTTTATAATTTCTACTTGACACCATGATTTTAATAGCATGTTTGCTCAGTTGATTATAGTTCAATGCTATGGTGAAAATATTCTGCTAAATTAATTCAAGAAATAAAACTAACTGCTTTCTTTACTTGAGAGGCATGAAGCGCTATTCTTTGAATTAAGCTTTTTTGTATTGTTTTTAAAGCCAAACATTTTATAGAGTTTGAACACTAGGGGGCATCTTTGTTTCTTGAAATAAAGGCTTTTTTTTTGATCCCCCCCCAAAAGAGCCTGAATGTTGAAACATTTTTTGATTCCTATTTTCTTGCGTAAAGTGTGTTGGCACTGCAAGGTTTCTGCCTTTGGGTTGGACATTTCTGTTTCTGTATTGATTACATTAAGTAGCATGTGTGAGGTGACTGGGATAGTGTCGGTACATGATAATCAGTCAATAGATATTTGCTCTCTTCCCAGGCCTCTTATGTGGTTAAACTTCAAGATAAAGACCGACAAACCCTCAAAAGGCAGAATGTTCAAAAATCTGTGCTTTTCAGACTTACGTGCATTAAAAACCACTAGAATTCAGTTTGCATGCTTAGTCACTGGAAATGTTTTCTTTTTAAAAATTATTTATTTATTTTTAATTGGCATATAATTGCTTTACAATGTTGTGTTAGTTTCTGCTGTACAGTGAAGTGAATCAACTATATGTATATATATATCCCCTCCCTCTTGGACCTCCTGCTTTTCCTTGATGATAGTAAAGCTAACTTAGTGGAAATACCTAGTCTATTTACTTCTTTAAGGCCTTACTACATTTGACAGCAATGAATCTCTTTTGTCTTCTTCCTCTCTGCTCTCTTTTCTTGATCTTTTAAAAAGGTGCAAACAAAAATGTGTGGATGTGATAGAGGAAGCCACAGATAACCAGGGTGTCACTCATAGCATGTAGACCCCTCACCCAGCAGACAGAACAGCGCAGCCAGTGTGGACCCGCTTCCAAGGCTGCACTACCCTCCAGGCGGTTGTGCAGGTTCTCAACCACCATCCAAGTATTTCTCTTTTGGGGACTTTTCTAGTGGGGACAGGAGAGAGGGAGGGGGGAGACAGGAGGCAGCTTCTGTTTTCTGCTAACTCTGCACAGCAGTCTGGCGTTTTACCTGCTTCTTGGCTTCAAGGGTAGCGAGGCTGGGCCAGGAGTCAGGGGTGGGGGAAGCCCTACTCCAGTGGCTCTATATGCTACGCACATATTCCCAGAGGGATCTGCTATCCAGCATGTGCATAATCCACTTGGGGTTAAAGGATGAGGCTGGTCTTTATTCTGCACAAAGTAGTTTTTTAAGTCCTGTTCTATCTGATTCTCTGATCCCTATGAAGAGCTTTCTGATGCCAACTCTGAAGCAGCTCCCCTCTCTGGCAAACAAGGCGGCAGTCGCCCACAACAAATCTGGGAAGGAAGGAGGGGAGAGTTCCTGTCGTCGCTGCCCCTAAAGTTAAAGTCACGTGGAACCTTTTTAAAGAAGTTTTCTTTTCCAATACAAAATTAATACTTTCCTTGGTGCTCTTAAAACACCTGGTTTATATCTATTGTAGCACTTATTAATCTGACGTATGGTTTAATTAGCTGTGTAAACATGTTCTTCCCATCAGATTGCATTCTTTGAGGTTAGGGATGTGTTATGTTTGTTTCAGAATATTTTGTCCTTAACCTAGTGCTTTGCATAGTGCAGGCTCAATACATGTTGAATTGAACTGAATTAATTATAATATACCTCACTGAATTATACCATTACTGGAAGAATTAGCATAAAATGAAATTAATGTCTCTAATTAGATAAAGTGAACATTAATTAATTAAAATTAACTAATTTGTCCATAGTCTTGAAGCAAACTAGTGAAAGAACCGGGCTCTAAGACATCCCATAATCCTAAGCATTATGAAAAACTATATAGTTCCTCATATTTTTCTATTTCCTCATCATTGACAGGCTAATCTTCTGATTTCTTTAAATATGAGTTTTTATGTTTACCTTCTTGGTTCTCACTAATCATAAATATCCTACAAATGAAACAGACAAACTAAAGATCATCATACTATTTCTAGTTTTAACGGAAATTAAAGTCTAAAAACAAGGGAGGTCTTGTCCCATGCCGAGGTGCTAGGTCAACACCAAGAAGTAAAGGAAACCGCAGAACACTCAATCTTGGGTTCCATTTTGGGAAGCAGCCACTCTGCGCAAAAGTAGGTATGTTACTAGCCACCGCTTCAAATTCTGATGGCATCACCTCTGATAAAGGTCTGGGCAAAATGAAGGTAATTTTCTCTTCTGATTCTGTTTATAGTTTGGTAGATCCTCCATTATTTTAATGATGGCGGTACACGTATTGGAGGCGCTGATTCTATGAACATGAAACTAGTTTGGGTTCTGAACTCCTTTATTCCAGTTCAGGAGTTCTTAGCAGAGAATGTGCATCAGCATCACTGACAAAGCTTTTCCACATGGGAGGATGCCTGGCCCCGCTCCTGGAAGTTCTGATTCGCTGGGTCCAGGGAGGGTTCTGGGAAATTGTATTTTAAAAAATTCTATAGATGCTTCTTATGTGAAATCTTAGTTAATAAATTACTGTATAATGCAGTAAGTCCTTGAGAAAAGATACCATGTTGTCCTTTTGGTTTTTCCAGTGCCCAGCACATTGCTGTCTGTGGCCTGTAGTCAGTGCTCAGTGACTGTCAAATGAAGGAATGAATTTGATCGCTTCTCCATTTGCGCCTATCTACTCCTATGGAGACATGAAATGATACTGCCTTTGCTTAACACTATAGTCACACAGAAAACGACGTGGATATCCCGTTCGGGTTAAATGTAAATAACTCGTTAACATACAAGGCAGGAAAGTCTAGTGCATAATGTAAAGACAGCTTAGAGACAATTTTCAGAGCTTTCAGGACAGCACTGAGAATAAACCTGGTTTTGCAGTGATCAAAGACATTTTAGTAATGTGAAAAATTTATAAAAACGATCACATATGCAACCTGTTTCTAGTACATTCCTTTATGGTGGATGTTTTCTAAAGGAAAATTAGGATTAAAGTTTTTGTCTTTGTAACTATGTACATAGAATCGGAGTAGAAAGTTTATTTTTTAATACTTTCAAAGAAATTCCACTTAGTTTTCTAACTTTTAAAAGATCAACCTATTGAACTCTAGATAAACAGTCGTAATAATGGCTTTATGCATTTATTCTAAAGAAGAGCTTCAGAAATAAAATCTGGATATAGTAATGTAGTCAAGGGAATACTTACACTCTCACTCTGAAAAGGATTTAAGAAATTTCCCCCCATTTCGCCATCATCCCTAGGAGTGCCCGGCTGATTACTCAGGCTCATATTATTGGGAGAATTCTGTAAACAAGATTTAGAAAACAAAGCATTTTGAAGATTTTAATTTCCCTTTTACATGGTACTGTTTCAAACATGGAATCTATACCATCATCTCTAAGGACAAAGCAGACTTATAATTCCAATCTCAGACTTCTACCATGGATTCTGTTCATTCTTTGCACCTTGACAAGTACTAATGCTTTCCCAAATGAAAATTAAAAAACAGAAAACCCCAAATAATTCACTGTAACTCTTCGTCTTAGTCTCAGAATCATTTATTCCATTTCCCACTCTCAGTTCATAGTTCCTAGACTTCTGGAGAGTTTAAGAAACATTCCCAGGAGGGGCATGATGAAGAGTGCAGTCTACACACTGATCAGGCGGGATGGAACAATAACTTCCCTGGGTGATTTTACTAATCAAACTTGAAAGGTCACTGTTTTGATAAATATTTCCCTTTAATTCTACATGTGGTTTACATAGTAACACGACTTTAACCATTATTTTTATATGAACCATAAGGAAAAAAGGAAAATGGTTAACGAGTTAAGAACAAGAGAAATAAATACCTCAGGACTTGAGAATTCAGTATGTACTTGTACAGGAAAAGGAGGCTCAGAGGTGGAGTGATTTAGAACCCTTTCCTATCATTTGTTTGAGCAGATTTATTTGAAACTTTTAAGATGAAATGGCTGATATTAGCAATCTAATCAAACACAAAGTTAACAGTATACTGCTTTATATTCTATTTAAATTCGCTAGTCGTTTTTGCTGTGCGATTTTAGCCACGTGAGGTCATCTGATACTCCACGTCGATAGGGAATACAGAATGGCAGCGGCGTATAAACCATGCTCACACAGGATTGCAACCGTGACTAAGGGATTCTTGTAAAAATAAACTTCAAGGTTAAAAACTTTTACTTGTTACTTCAAATGTAAGCCAGGTTTTAGAGTTTTTTCCTGAGCCGTTGCCATTTTATATTCTGTTTTCGAATAAGTTTTTAGATTTTTTAAACAAAATTGCTCTGAGGATTTTGACTTAACTAAAACCAAGTTAGGCAATAAAAACGAAAATGTCATGAATGGGTTATCCCCAGAAGAATATGTGCTTTTTAAAAATATGGTTAAACTGTAAAGCAGAGGCAGGTAGATGAGCTGGTAGAAATAGATCTTGTATCTTGTCCTGCTGTGCACCCCACAGGGAGGATCTGAGAACAGGGATCCTCTGAAGTCCGTAGGAGCTCCATTTGCCAGCGAACCCCAAGGGCTGGGGAACCACAGCTTAATGGCATAAAGAGGATTCTATTTTTTTTTTTTTTGGAAAATTTTTTTTTCCTCTGAAAATGTTAGTTTCCCAAGTATAAAGTAACTGGACTTTGAAATGAACATGGATAACCTGATTTCCTGAAAAAAAAAATTAAGTAAAATTGAAGTGCAATTAACTAAGCTATAGGTAACTAAGCTACAACTCGTGAATAAAGTTATTAATCAACTGTGTCTTGAAAGCAGGAATGATAATGCTTACTTAGTTCAAAAAAGGGCAAATTTATAAAAACACTATAAGATTTACCCCAAATCTAGAAGTCTTTGGTGAAGGCAGATTTGTCATTTCATACATAATGGAGAAACTGGCAATCTTGGAATAAAAAATAATCTAACATACCTATACAGGGGTATTTGAGCATGTATTTGGAAGCTGCATACTTTTACATATTCAAACAGATATATGAAACGAGCCCTCTCCATCCTTGCGTAATAGTCACACTCCTAGCTTTAAGTACGTAAGGTGCCCTGAAAGGAGCAGCATATCTCTGACTAAACTGGGGTGCTCCCAGACTCTGCTGCATTTTTGCCATGTCTCATTTCTTTTTTTATTTTTTTAAAAAAGTTTTATTGGAGTATAGTTGATTTACAATGTTGTGTTAGTTTCAGGTGTATGGCAAAGTGTATCAGTTATACATATACATATATCTACTCTTTTTTAGATTCTTTTCCCATATGGGCCATTACAGAGTATTGAGTAGAGTTCCCTGTGTGATACAGTAGGTCCTTATTAGTTGTCTCTTTTATATATAGTAGTGTGTATATGTCAATCCCAATCTCCCAATTTATCCCCCGCCTCTTACCACAGGTAACTATATGTTTGTTTTCCACATCTGTAACTCTATTTTTGTTTTGTAGATAAGTTCATTTGTATCCTTTTTTTAAACTCCACATCGAAGTGATATCATTTCTTGATTTGCAATTCTGAAAGTCTGGCTACCTTCAAACTGATTCCTGACTCAAAGTGTTGATTTAAAAATATTTGAAGTTTGAAAGTAACATTACAGTAATATTTAAATACTTATAAAACACTTCATGGTGTTGCTTCTGTTTTCCATGCAATCTTTTCATAGCATGGTGGCTCAGCATTAAACTTTTTTAGGGGGGAGTGGTGGTGGTGTATATGAGAACATTGAGAGGCAGATTAAAAGGACACATTCAACACACAAAACTGAGCTAGTATCAGATCTCTGAAACCTGTTCCTATCTAGCTCACTGGGTATATTTGAAAATCATGAAATGATAGAACATCTTTAAAAAATCTGAGGTAATCTCTGCAAAATGTTGTGAAAACAACAAAAGTTGCTCAATGAGGAGTCTTAAGGAAATTGTGCTGTCCATGGTCACTGGGTGACATGATGAAGATATAGCTAAAGATATACTCAGTATTGGTATCTGAGGAACAGCTAAGACAGTGGTTCCAAACACCAGCCCAGAGCAGGTTATGACGGTGGGTGGCAATGAACTGTGTGTATGCTGCATTTAACTGTAGCTGTTTGTGTGCAGTGTCTCCAGTAGATTGCATCAACAAGGCAAGAATATAATGCACAAAAAGGGCGTAGGTTGGTCAAACAACTTCTTAAAATGGAGTTAAGAAATTTAAAAAATGTAATACTGATGCTTGACAAAATACAGGTTTAACTGGAGAATTAGGAAGATGCAGCTAGAGACCCAAGAGCAATTTTGAACACAACTGCTAAGCAGAAGTGGTTAAGATCATCTTCTGATTCACAAATAAGAATGACTAGAAAAAGAATAGGATGAAAAGGAATGAGCCCAGGAAAAAAGAGAAAAGGGAGAAGAGAGCTTCTTGAGATGGCCGGACAAGAGGTGGAAAAGGAAGAAGGTGGGGAAAACGAAGTTAGTGACAACTTGCATAGCTTGGAGTAAAAGGCTGAAAAATTCAGCTGTGAGTCGGAAGACGTAGGGAAAAAATAATTGTACAATATGTTTGATGCTGCTGATTATAGATAAAGCGACAGACAAGTGGAGATGGGACAGACAATAGTGGTACCATCACCCAGACAGCCTGGTTAGAGCCTGGAGCCAAGGAACGAGGCGTGGGGGCAGGGCTGAAATGAGACACTTAGGAGCCCATTTGAAGGTGGATGCAACCAGTCATTTCTAGTACATTGTTAAGTGGCAAGTTTATTACTTGGGCATAATTCTTTTTTTTAAATTTTTTTTCTTTATTTTTACTTATTTATTTTGGCTGCGACGCGCGGCATGCAGGAGGATCTTATTTCCCTGACTAGGGATCGAACCCGTACCCCCTGCAGTAGAAGTGCAGAGTCTTAACCACTGGACCGCTGGGGAATTCCCTTGGGCATAATTCATATGTCAATTGAAACGTACTTGAACTTTCCTTTGTAAAGTTTTTCCCTATTGTATTTGTTTGGTCTCCTTAGTTATACTGAACTTCTTGAGGGCAGAGACAATATCTTGTTTGTCTTTGGAATTTCATAGCCCAGAATAATGCCTTGGCATATTAATGTTTACTGAATGAAGGAATTCCTGCCGAAGTACAAACCATTTGAGGGCAAAGATTATGTTTGTATTTAAAGAAGTCTTTTGTATTTCCCCATAGTGCACAAGGCAATAATCAGTACATAAAAGTACACAATGGGTGGTCAATTAATGCTTAAAGAATAAACAGTAATCACTAGGCAAGAGAATGTTATCAGCAGCAGGCACAGTGTGGTGGAAAAACTTGCTTCTGGTTATAGGAAGGGGAAAATAAGCATAGAAGGAATAGCAATAGATCTGATATGAGGGCAGATTAGAAGATGGTATTTCATTTGTCATTATGGCCCTTTAAATTTTTTAAAGTGCTTTATAAATTACAAAGTACATTCCCATATAGAATTTCATTTACATCTATGTAGTGTACAAGGTTATGTCAGTGGAAACGTTACGAAGACGGCCTTAAGCAATCTGGATGTTCCCGCCTTTGTGTAATGAAGAATTATCTTTAGACATTAGAATATGTTTCTCAAATATAACTTCAGACATTTTACTGTGACCACAAAGCACAATTCAGCCAACATCAATTGTTAGATACCTAAGACAGCCAATACAATCATGGTCATCTGGTTTGTAAAGGTGCTTCCCAGAAAGAAGGCTCTAATGGTATTATACAATGAATCTTATTTTGAAAACAAGGTTTTTGAAGGCTTACCTAATACTATTTCTCACAGAGCTAAGATGGTGCCGTTTGTATATATCTATTTTTAGAAAAGAAAAAGATCTTCCTGATTGTTTCTAAACAGACATGCAAAGTGCATGATGAAGTTCCTAGGCCAAGCAGCCAAGTGATGCAGATACAATGTCAGAATGCCAATTAAACGCTCTTTTTTTTTTTCTTAGCTTGAAGTCTTAATTTATAAGTTTCTATAGCTCAACTTCATTTTATTTTTCTTGGCATCAGGAATTTTGCTTTATTATACATGAATATAAATTCAAAGTGGAATTAAAAATGAAGTCATCCTTTAATGAATTTCTCTATTTATTGATATAAAGCAGACTTCTGAGAGAGTCATTCTAGTGGTAGTTAATAATTAGTTCTTATCAGCCATTCTAAATATACATTTGACCCACAGAGAAGTATTTTAAAATTCATCATGACCTAAAAAGTATTTAGGTATTCTTCAAAAAATATACGGCATCTTAGCAAAGCATTAACTTTAGATACTCAGACGACTGACAGAGGAAAAACAGAGACATGTGCTATTGGAAGGGTCACTTTCCTACTTCTATTAATATAATTTTCCTCTGATTACTTTCTTACTCTATTTTGTGGAACTATAATAATGATTGAGGACATCAGCATTGCCTGATAAGGGTTTGGAAGACAAATGAGATGTATAAATGCAATGCCCTTACAACATATAATAACCACTTTTTCAAATTTACCTCTTTTCGTGTTGCTCTAGACTTCTTTACATTTTCAAAAGATTATCTATAGTATGTCAGTTTGCTTTACAAATGCGTAACATCATAATGTGATTAAACTGATTATTATTTGCTTGGGTATCAATTAATCATGTATAGCATATCCTGTAAATGAATCCTAGCATGCTTTGAAATATTCTTAAAAGACTAATTTTACCCTTTCCCACAGATTATATGCATTAATATTTTACACTTCTACTTAATTATATCTGGCCTTCTACTTTCAAACTCTTTAAGAACAAAATTCATAACGTTATTCTCAATCTTAATAAGAGTTCTGTGTGGAATAATACACAGATAAAAAACAACACACAATACATAATACTCACCTTGGAAATACTGTCCATATCTCCTGAGCCTAAAACAAAATATGGAAAGAAAGCCTTTATTAGGTAATGATTCTATCTGTAAATTAAATACTCCTTTAAAATAAACAAATGTAGTAATGCAGTACACTCTATGTATTTGCAGTGTATATCTCTTGGATTTTTGAATCTCAAAAAATTACTTTTCTCTTATACTGTGTGGTAAGTATCATCTGATGGCAAATGCAAGGAAGAGTTGTACCTTTCCTTCCCAATCATCTACTTTTTTTGGTAATGGCAGAATAAAAAACTATTGCTATCATAAATTCCTGAAAGTGAAACAGTAGACATATATATCCTACTCAATTCAAAACTTTAAAATTTGTACACTAATACACATGTGTATATATATATTTATAGATATGTAAATAGAGAACGAGAGAGAGAGAGATCTCTATTTTCTGAAATGATGCTTCTGTACATCTGATAAAGTACAAAACAGGCATTTGCAACAATACCTGACAATATTCTGAACCATGTTTTACTATAATAACCAAAATCAAAGTATAATATTTTTAAGAAAATTTTGGCAGCAACAAATATTCATGGCAATCCATCAAAAGTAAAAATGTTTTCAAAATGTAACATTGTGGTTTTATTTTAATTCTTAGGAGAAATGGACAATCAATACTAATTTCTTACTTAAGAAATGGAATCATAACTTAGGTAACAAAGAAAAATAATCAGATCCTTGCCACAATTTTAGCTTTATTTTTAACTATTTAAATAATTTTCCTGGCATAAAAATATTATAATATTTTAATAGTACAGCATTCAGCAGACGGTCACAAATAAAGTAAAGGCTTATTAACATTAGTTTATAAATAGGCATAATGTTAAGTACTGAATGTATATATGCAATTATGTATCTATAAATATATACAATATTCATTATAGATGACAAGTATATGTGAAACTATTCTGCAAATTCTGTTCTAGTGAGTAATATAACTGAGAATCTTCTCACTATGACCAAATGCCATCTTTTTGTGAATGATTTTACAAATTAAAAGATTGGAAAGTAAATTATTTTGCAATAAATTAGAAAGTAAAATTCTAGAATGGTGCTATCCCCAGTAGAACTTTGTGTGATGCTGGAAATGTTTCCTTGTGCTGTCTGTTATGATAGCCATTAGCTCATGTGACTATGTGCACTTGATATGTGGCAGTGCAACTGAAGAACTAAATTTTACATTTAATTTGATTTAGAATTAAATAGTCACACATGACTAGTAACTATCACAACTGGACAGTGCAAATTAACATTTTGAAAACTAGGCAAAACAAGCATGGATCCTTAAAAGCACAAAAGTCTATCAAAAAAAAAAAGTCTATCAAAGTGTTGTAAATAATTTCTTGATTATTGAAGTTACATAGCTTTTTGAAGTATCAGAGGATGGCATTTCCTGACCTAGGGTGGGGCTGTGAAATCCGTGTATAACCTGAGTTACTCATGGCATAGTTTCTCCAACTTAAGTAAAAGATGGTTCTTTTTCAAAAGAAAAAAATTATCACAAACCTCCAACCCCACTGTCAACTTTTAAAATAGTTTATGATATATGATGATGATAAACATACAAACATAAAATAAATGTCTTTTTCCCCTTGTTTTGGTTTTGCATTTGGCCTGCCTACATATACAGTATGCTGTGTGACCAGGTCAATTTTGTACCACTTGTCTTTGTTTCTCACTGCTGTGAAACTTTTTGTTCACCTTGCAGATATTGGGCTTCATTTGGTAAGAACACATCATTTATGAAGTATGTTTACAACCATTATTTGCACTACTTGAAATCAGCTTTATCACGAACACAGACAATGTGGGCAGTGTTCTCTCTTAAGAGAATCATTCAGATTATCCAGAATATGATTACCAATTTTACTTTTTAAAAAGAGACAAACATTAAAATGCAAAAACAACATCAAGAAATTCTTGCAGAGGACTGAAGTTCCTCTGAGACTGTGTCTACAGACCTTTGGAGACAAAGAAACCCACTGTGAGGATACCATGGTCCTCTAGGTGCCCAAAGCAGCAGTGTCTCCTTTTATCATAAACGCTCAGATTTTGATAAGTTAAAGTAAATACCTGTGAATATGAGCTAGGTTAGAACAATTCTCACATATCTGATTTTCCAAATAATCTTTAGCCATCATAGCGAATATCCTATGGATTAAACTATCAGTTGTAGATAAAAGCTGAAGCATTTCAAAATGAGTTCCTATACAAAGAAGAACTTCGCAAGTCATGATATTCACTATGTAGAATTAAGGTTTTGTTTTGAATTCATTCCTGAACATCAGATTTAATATCCTTACCTAAAGAGCCATTCATGTGATGTGACTCCATTCCTCCTAATGCACCCATGGGACCATCTGACCCAGGGCCCATTGGAAACTATTTAAAAAATGGAGAAAATGACTGTGATCACATTGAAAACAATTGTTTATCTCAATGTCACAATACCTATCTTTAACACTGTAAGACACTTCTACAACTTATTTTCATTTCCAAATTATGGAGATTATTTTCCTAGATTTTTTTCCAGCCTTCTAGATTCTCTAACTGGACTGCTACTTCCCTCATTCCATCTTCTCTATGTTCTAGATCTTCAGGCTAATCCTCATTCATACCCAAATTTTTCTTCAGATATCCTTAACCAGAAAGCACATATATTCCAGTGCAAGTGAGAAGATAAGTATTTTATGCTATTGACAAATTTTGCTATTATAAACCAGAGGTAATTCTTAAGAAGCTGCTAAAGGTATTGGCTTATTAATAAGAATAATTGAACATTATATGCCAACATTAACATTTTTCTTAGCAGACAATCTATCTTTGTTCAAATGGACATGATAAATAATTTCATCTTGCAGGTTAAATACATTTAGCTCCTTGGGGATAGCTGAATATAGCTAAGTCTTCTTGGCAGTCTCAACTATGTCAGTTCAATCACAATTAGGCATTCAATAGCAGTTATATTTAACATTTTTTAAAGTAGTGGTATTTCATTTTCAAGTGAAACCTTACATTAGAAGCCTAGTACAACACAGATGTGAAGAGATGTGCTGTGGTAGAGGTGGTGGTGGAGAGCCCATGACCTGCCCGCTTAGTCTCTCCCTCAACTCCCTGGAATACTTCTAAGGAAACTCAGACCTCAGTTTGAAGACAGGCTGTCTATAATTACCTTATGTTTACAGTTAAGATAGATTACTGAAAACACTTGTTCTTAAAATTTCCCATGCCCAAATCATTTCTTCCATGTTGTATGGTGCAGAATACTGAATGTGTTGCGTGTTATGTATGTGTATCGATGGGATTGTGGTGGTTACTAATCATACAGGCTTCGGGGGAAGATTGCCCTGAGTGGACACCCTGTATACCACCGACTCTGTGTGGAAAGAAGATAGCTTTCCATCACCGTGCTCACACAAACCACATGCTTATACATTTTCACAGGATAATGCCAATTCTGTTGCCTAAAGTTTTGTTGCCTAAAACACATGGATGGATTGTGTTTTTTGGGTTTTTTTTCAGTAAACAACTTGGAATACGCATGCCTCTAATGAGAGGTTAAAGAAATTAACTTTGAACTTACTGTTGTTTTTCAGGTTTTTTCAAAAGCATAGTTTAGATCTGGGCTGAGAAACTGGTGCCGGTGAGGCCAACAGCCGGTGAACCTCCTTGGTTTGGTCCTTTTATCCGGCCCCCACTGCGCGTTAAACAACACTAAGACTGTAGGTATTATACTTGAAGCACATAATACTGCAGTCCTAGCCCTCAGCAGGCATTTGCTTTGACTACCTCTGGCTGAAATGAATGACATTTGGAAGAGTGACATGTTCAGCTTCTGCTTCTCTTGAATCTCTTATCTTTGTAGCAAGTAAGAGAAGCAGAATGGAACACACTTGGATGATACCAGTTTAGCTGTCTGCAGAAATGTCTTCAGTACCATATGCTCCTGGTTTCCTCCCGTATCCCCTCCCTTTCAAATATCAAGTTTTAAGATCTGAAATTGCAGTATGAAGAGCTTTTCTACATTTGTGCTGCATTTCTAAAATGAACATTGTTCATGATCATATTCAGTGTTCTTTAAAATCTCTGTGAAAACACCTTTTAGACATTACTGACAGAAAATTGTTTCTTTTTCCTGAAAAAGAATTTATTTGATTATACAAAGGGAATACTGGTTAACTGAAGGCAGTGCTGCTTAACAGAAATAATATGTAAGGTTCAAATGTGAACTACGTAAAAAAATTTAGATTTCTTAGCAGCCATCTTTAAAAAGTAAAAAGAGACAGGTGAAGTTAATTTTAATAATTTTATTTACTTATATAATCAAAATTATCAATCAAAATACAGTCAGTATAAAATTTTAATGAGATATTTTATATATTTTTTCATATTAAGTTCTCAAAATCCAGGGTGTGTTTCATACCTGCAGCACATCTCAGTTTGGACTAGCCCTATTTCAAGTGCCATAACATACTGGACAATTTGAAGTTTCCCTTTGCTGTCCTCACTGCTAGGAAGCTCAATTATAATATTTTGTCCTCAGTTTTTGGTATACTTTTGGAAATTCTTTATATGTGTTTTGATTTTTCTTTAATTTGAGCTACATTTTATTCATATATATATATATACCTATGTATTGACTGTATTTTCTTATATATTTTGTTAATATGTAGGTCTTATAGATATCATTTTTCTGTAAGTGTTCATGGAAAAATCATGACCATATGCTTTATTAAGTACACTCAAATTCTTTCTGTAGAACTGCTTCAGTTCTATATTTAAACTCCAGATTTCAAAAATTTAAAGAAAAACAGGCATATTCAACTTCCTAATTTAGTTTCAAGTTTAACAGGAAAAAAAAAAACAACCACCTGAGAAATTAGTGATGTGTAAAATGAGATGAACATATGATTACACATTAACTGTCACTTTCAAATAGTCAATATTAATTATTAGGTATTCGAGATAAAATAAGGCTACATATCAACATTTTATAATTAAGTTCTCTTTTACATTTATATTATACTGATATGAAATCTCTTGTTATGCATGTTATATATTACGTTTTTTTCCAACCCAGAACATAGAATTTGATTTTTTGATATCCAGTAAGATCCTGGATAATAAAATATAAAGCTTAAACAGTATCAAGGAAAAGGAATGTACTTAGAGTTTGAGTCTTCAAATACATTCCAAAAATTTTAAAAAATGCATAGTTACATTAGGCCTGTTAGGTCCAGGAGGTACTGCATTCATTAAAGTATACATGTTGTCTCCAGAGTTGGTTGAGTCTGAAACAAAATATTACTGAATTAATATCTTTCATTATAATCTATGCCCAAGTCATCACAAAGTAATAATCAAAGATGATCTGGACACTTATGCATATTTATAGCTACAGCACTTGAAATAGTCATTACTAATGTCCAGAAACAAATATCTGTAAGTCATTTTCTGACCCAAAAATTATCATTCTGAGGTTGTAAATTAGGAATATCTACCTAATATATTAGGAATAATCACTTGAATAATTCAGATCAAAAGGAATATTACTTTAAAAGTCTAAAGAGTTACTGTAAATTTTTTCTTCTTTAAAAAACATGATATCTTTTGATTTCTCTAAGCAATTTATATGTATACATATAACAGAAATCTCTTAAGATTCAGATTTAGTAGCTTTTTACTTATTATTTCCTTAGGCTTCTTATAGACCAATTTAAAAAAATAGTTTATTTAGCTAATAATTAATAAAAGCTGGTGGAATATCCTGGCTTAGTTCCCACAGAAAGATATTAGAACGAGACTATACAACTGGAATGAAAATACTCTTGCTTGAAGTAAAAGCCAGCTTCCACTAGTACAACTTTTGATAAAAATCTTTTCATTCATTTTATTTTTGATTCATTATAATAAAAATAACTGTAGTGTATATCCACATAAATATATGTAACATTTTACATTTCATGTCTATTAGCTAGTCCTAATTAAGTCTCTGAGTATATGTGTTTATAATGTATAGCCTAGAGTGAAAGGCTTAATATTTTACATTTAGGGACTATCAATTATAAAATGCTTTTCTATTTTTCCACAATTATATAGTTCTCTTAAATATAATGTTGCAGGCCTCTATTTTGTAAAAGATGTTTTTCAAATGTTTTGTACTGATTCAAGGCAGAAGATAAAAATTATTTGCTTTCTCATGGCAATAACCATAGAGTGAGAAATGGGCAATTACTTTTCCTCTTGTTTTGTGATTATTAGACGTTAATTTATTATTTTAGGGTAGGTTAGATGCCATTTATACTTTGTTTGTAAACAGTGATCCATAAACCTAAGTATTATTTTTTACTTCTAGATTAATACATCATATTGTTGAGAAAGTTGAAATGCCCACCTCTGGTTGACCTCTGTTTGTTTATACTAAACTAAGTAAGCTCCTAATCTACTTTTGTGGCCTTAACTATTTTTACATCCTTATGTACACTATACTCCTGTCAACCCGGGCTACTTGTTCTTTCTTGCATATGATCATCCTTTTCCATCACCTTATTTTTGTTCTTTCTTCCTCTGAGCATCTTTTCTACACAATCTCCGCTTACTGAAATTATACTCTCACTATTCAAGGCCCCTTGCCAACGCTACCTCTTCCATGAAGTTTTCCCCTGATACTTAAAAGTATGTGAGTGCTCCTCTACCATGGAATTCTGCTTTGCATTATAGTTAATATTTTGTCTTATTCTTCCCTCCTGCTTCAAACTAGGTTATAATTTCTTTGAGAGGAGGAAAGGGACCATGTTTTACTCATGTTGTGTTCTATAAACAATAAATATCTACTAACTTAGATTCAATTCATGGCATAAACTCTATCCCATAAAAATGTATCTTTCAGAAAAGCTGGAATTGTTTTTTAAACATAGGAAACCTTCAAATGGTTCTTCACCTTTATTAGCCTTACTAATTTTACTTACTAATTTTAGCAATTAATTTGAAAGGAAAATGGGCTGTATATTTTAAAATATGCAGAAAGAAAACTTTATTGCTTTAAAGACCAATCAAATATAATTGCATCTGAAAATGAAAAAACATTGAGTGAATAAGGTTGGTATTTTTTAGAAAATGTCTGATTTATTTTTATATACAAAAAAACTTTACAATAGATATTCTGGCACCTATTTTTTGGAGAGTGGGGGATATTGGCTTCATATTAGAGGACTGACTGTGATAAAGGATAAGTACATGAAAGAATAGGCAGAAAAGCTAGCAAGATATACTGGTGGCAATTTCTGGCTTGAAAGGAAGAAGTGATCCGATTACTTATCACCTGAAAAGTTTAGTGTTACTCCAAAAACTTTGTTTGAGTATGTAGTAAAGTATTTATTAATCACATGCTACCTTCATAAATTAGACCTTAACTTCACCAAAAGGATTGCAAATGTGGGCAAGATGTGCAATTCATATACTTCTATCTTCAATGAATTTTGTTTCACTTCACTGAAGATGTTCTGAGGACAGAGATCCATGAAATATTTATGATATATTCCAAAGAGTTAGTGAGGCAAAGTAAAATTTTGAATTAATCATCAAATTTATGCTTTTTCTAAATTAAAGATTCAAAACTTAAAAATATTTATTGGTATGATTAATGATATTTAAATTTCAAACTTCTGTGTATCTTAGATTCCAACAAATTCGTAAGAACATACGAATTTAACAGTGCAACATAATAAAAAAATATTTTCTAATTATAAAAATTTCCCATATATTTCATTACCCAGAAGTTAAAACTGACAAAGTCTTAGTCTATTTCTTTGTTATCTACTTGTCAGATTTCAGGGTAATATATTTTAGTTTTTTTTGGCCACACCGTGCGGCTTCCGGGATCTCAGTTCCCTAACCAGGGATCAAACCCATGCTCTCTACAGTGGAAGCACGGAGTCTTAACCACTGGACGAGCAGGGAAGTCCCAGATTTCAGTGTAATATATTTTAAAATAACACTGTGATCATATTGTATTAAATCATGAACATTTATTTCTCTGTGTCATTAAAATTTCTTTGATAATAATTTTAATGGCTACATTTTAGTCCATAAAACATTAATTTAAAAATATCACTAAAATCGGATTAGGCATGAAGGTTGTTTCTATTATTTTACTATTGGCTATAACAAATGAGCATCATTCTACATGATTCTTGGATTGTACCTCCAATCATTTCTAGTAGTAGGATTATAGTGTCAAGTGGTATGAGCTTTTTCACGGCTCTTGCGACATGTTGCCAGGAGCTTTCTAGGAGGGCTGTGCTACCATCAGAGGCCTCAAGACACAACACATTTAATAGTTTGTATTAAAGTCTCAAATGAAAGAGATATTTAAAATAACGACATGATTCCAGGAATGTTAAAGTATTTTGGTTTAAAAGGTTAAAAAACTTTCCTCACTACATAGTGGGTTAGCTAACTAATAAATACCTATAGACGTGTAGGATAAATGATATTGTAAGCACGTCCACATCTATCTTAGATGCTAGATATGGTGGGTCTGATTTGTTGTATTAAACCTAATGGATCCATGTATTTCATGTGTTACTTATGCAGAATTTTTCTTAAGTTGTGAGGTTTGGATCTTTTCCACAGTCTCAAGCAAACTTTTAGTCAGATAAATTATTGGGCAATTCATACAGATCAACACAGTTTTCATTCTGATTAAATCTATTACCTACACAACAGGAGTTTTCTAAATGCTTAAAGTAATTGGACAGTAGTTACTTAAGAACACTATTTCTTCCTATTTGCTACCTCTACTCAACTTGTGAAACCACCAATGAGGTAAAGAATACTACTAACTTTCTTTCATAACAATTCCTGTATTTTGTGATTTTACTCTAAGAATCAAATGTCCACGTGGCTAGTTCGATTACAATACCTGCTGGACTAGGCATGATGGGTGTTCCTGGTGGCCCTCCACCTCCTGGAGGACCCTAAATAATTACACAAAATTTCAGTAAAAATAAGGCATTGCATTAAACAATATAAGGAAAAAACAGAAGTTAGACTTTATAATAATCCAGTTTGAAAACAGCAGAGGAAATACATTTTCTCCATAATTTATTTTCTTTGAATGCACAATCATTTCAATGTAATGCAAAATATAATTTAGTTTAAATATGTTGAGATTGTTTTGACAAGTTTCCAAAAACAATGAGCCTGTAACACTGATTTATGATTCATGGCTTAATGACATCAGGTATAAGGAGGTTAAGGAGAAACCATTTAATAAGGCCTTTACAAATCCCATACAATAGAAATCATTCATGTGTATTTGTGATTTAGTTTACTGTAATTTTCTTACATTTTGTATCACTGGTTTTTATAGGCAACTGAAAATCAGAAGATATTCATATGTTTAAAAAAATACATTGATGCTGTTTCTTCTGCCAGCATCAACTGCAACACTTCTGATGCACTGTACCTTCAGCTATCACATCAATTAGAAATGAGAGGTAATGCTGACTGATGTGAGGGTTTCTAAGGCTGTAGGTACACAATCAATCTGAAATGGATGTTACGTGACTCAAGTTAATTCAGTTATTTCGTGCAACCAAAATGGATAATTCAGGCAATGAGTTTTACAATGTTCAGACTTACAGTAGTCAAATTAACTATTAAGTGGCTAAATTTCTGCTTCATTCTGAGTGCACAGACATAACCCACTAATTATTTCAAATAATGTATGTATTGCTATTTATTAAACAGCTTAAATTTACTTTCAAATAAGTCTATAATTCCATAAAACTATATATATCAAGCTTATTTTTCATTGACTTTAAGAAAAAATAGGTTTTACTCAAACTTTTTTACTTTCATAGAGATTGTGCAAGAAGTTAGACTTGCTTAGCTTGTATAGCTTAAAGGAATACCGAGCACTGAGTTCACAGGTCCAAAACAGCGTGTGCTTTTCGCTATACTCACAGAACACTGTTTCCATGGAGGGTAAAATGCGTGTTGATCTTCTTCCTAAGTACTCCTTTTTTCCTACTCTGGTTGACCACCACCTCTGAAAAGTTCTTTAGGAAAGATTTTTCTTTTTACCGTTTTATCCTTGCTACTCTGTTAGGCATTTCCCTCTAAATATTATAAACAAATTATCTTTTATGATGGCCTTGAGATACAGCAAGGATTATAATGTGATGATGGTTAAAAGGTCATTTGCAAGTTCAAGAGGTCATGTAAAACCTGCTAATTTGACGAATGTAAAGAATTGGAAATTTTTAACATGTACTAAGTGATAAGAAGAAGAAGAAGTGGTCTCGGTTTCTAAGAATGAAAACTAGCCCTCCTCCCCCAAATTACTAGTCATTATTCTGCTATCTAATTATCTTTGTGATTGGGAGAAAGCGTAATGTCTTCTTAGACTTTGTGTATGGCAAGTGGGGTGGGGAGGGGGTGCAGATTATTCTAAAGAACTGCAAATTCAAGCATATCATTGTGTAACTGGAATGGCTGTCTTCATGATTGGACAGTGTACTGCGTGGTTTACAGAAACATATGCTGAAGTAAAACACAGTACTCAGGGCAATTTTGGCCAGATTGATAACTGTTTCACTAATGAACATCAACATATGTACTGAGGTTGGCAGACGAAACAACTCAGTACAAATCAGATGTTCACTTCTTGGCCAACACACAGGGGCTCTTCTTAACATCTGGACAACTATTTCATTGCCCAAATAGAACATAACATCAATTCTTATGAGCAAACAAACCCAAATGTACTTACTACATAATTCCCAGGAGATGCTGAGGAGTATGGTATCTGGAACATGAACAGGACAAAAAATATACATATTTTGATTCATGTGGCAGTATGGAGACTGACCTAAAATGAATCTACTTTCTAACTTTCGTCAAGGTTTAAAATTTATCACACAGGATAAAGGCATTTATATATGTCTGAGTGCTAGAAAACTGAATAAAATGCAGAATTATCTTGATTTACAAAAAAGAGAGAATTTTAGTCAAGAGGAATTTAGATAGAATTACAGCTTCAAGTTATATTGATTTCAGGGCAGTTGTACTCACTGCTTGATACTAATGACACTTATTTTGTAATTAAAAAGATATATATTTGTGCAGCTAAAAACCGGAAACCAGAATTTTTCAAATTAGTAGCCTTTACAGATGCAATTTCTAATTTATGTGCATTCTGGGATACATTATTTTTTTTAAAGACAGGTTTCAGGCTACTATATTCATGCAGTAGTCAATACTTGATATATAAACCTCACTTTTCCCCCCTTTCCTTTCCAATTAGCTTCTAGAAAACAATATAATGAATGCAAAAGATTTTGTTAATGTAAGTCTCCAAAGACTACTAATTTGTGGGGATCAGATATGGGTAACATATTCCCTCTTTCCCTTCAAATCAAGCTCCTAACTAAGCTCTTTTCTAGAGATTAGAAGGTATTAATACGACATTGCTATGATAATTTAAGAAATGAAAACTGGAAAACATATATTTAAAAATAACCCCTTAACTGTAGATATTAATAGAGAAGTTAAATCCAAATATTCTTTTTTCACACAAACTCACTAGCTTACATCCTTCTGCACATCCAGAAGAGATATTTTTGCCTTATTCTGAAAAAAGCCAGTAAATTACTGTCTTCTTGGAGTAGGACAGCCAGGGCCAAAATAGGACCTTAAGAGCGGTGAAAAGATTATAGTGCCTGTACCTAAATGTTCCCTCCACCCCAACTCCTTCCTGATAATTAAACTTAAAAATAATATGAAATAATAAAGTAAGCAGAAAGAAATACAACAAAGTTATGGTTTTCCTTTGATTTTAATATTGAG
The DNA here is from genome assembly GCF_965194805.1 of Balaenoptera borealis. Lineage (NCBI taxonomy): Eukaryota > Metazoa > Chordata > Mammalia > Artiodactyla > Balaenopteridae > Balaenoptera > Balaenoptera borealis. Next base: position 66,245,968 of record NC_138867.1, read on the forward strand.
TTATTTGAAAGCTCTCTCCTCATTGTTTGGTGTCCTTGCTTTGCCTTAAGCACAGACCACAGGTGTCTGAGCCTCTGGTTGGTCCACCTATGGTAACTCAGCACTGCAGGTGGCCGCTACCGGAGTGTCCAGTATCACTAGTGATGACGATCACTTCTATGAGTATGGGGATCCCTATGGCAGTAGACAATTTACTCGACTTGGTGAATGAATATAGCTTTGCTCTCTAGGGTCCTCTGCAGTTCATGATCTACTATCCATCCTCTGCTTATTATTTTAAACATGTGCACCTGCCCTCTCCAAATCACCAACTTATCTGTTGGCTCCAGTTTTCATCTCCTTACAACTTTAGCACCTGGCTCATGTTCTTCTGCCTCTATTGCCTACCATCATCCTTAAGCAACTTCAAGATATGATCTAACCACTCTTTAGATCTTTGGAATTTACACTCACTGCCTTTCCTTTCCAATATAACCCCCTTTTCCATTTATGAGCATGAATACATCCTAAAAGTTTTTGCACAGAGATCTAAACAACTTTCCTGACATTTTTCTTGTTCCTCATGGCACTCACAAATAACATTCTATATTCCAATCAGAATCTTATCCCATCACAATTCCTCCATGTTTACTAAGTCCATTATTTCCCTATTAGTTTCCCACTAAATTGCCTGTGCCCCTCCCCCATGCCACTGCCAGTATTTTCTTTCTCTCTCCAGTATGTTAAATTCATTATCCTGAAGTCTACTTTGTTAATTTCCAACTCTTTGATCACCCTCTAGCCAACTTTTCTGTTTTATGGTAGAGAGTTCCTGGTAAGAAACACAAAATAGGGTTGACAAGGTCCAAAACATAATCATATTCTCCAACTTCAACCTAGTTTTCACTAACACTTGGAAGCATTTTGTTTCGGCCTTTATGGAAGCCCCAAAGCATTCTAGAGGTGTGCCAGTAAACTCAGGGGGGAAAACTCCCAATCTGTAGCATTTGCCTATTTATGCAGTGTAAATATTCCTCTAAGGCAGATTTCAAGCTACCAATGATTTAACAATCAGCTCACAAAACTCCTGAATTTTTAACAATGGACTTTTGTGATCTGGCTCTCGTTGGTGGTTATACCATCCCGAGTTGGTACTTTGCCCTTTTGTTATACATTAAAGCCATCAAATTCTTGCTATGCCTTCATCTTCAACTAAACACTTCATTATTTATAGATTTAAAATTTCATCCATTCATCTCAGGTAGGAAAAAAAAATCTGTGTTTCCAAAGCTAGCCCCTCCTGACCATACCATTCTCCTAAGTCCTTGCTCCTTTTATACTTTTAACTTCTCCCTCTTCATGGTTCCTTCAAACACCATTAAATATAACAAACATTTTAAAATACTTTTAAAAGTTTGTTACCACCTCTAGTTCAATTTCTTTCTATTTTTGCCCTGTCAAACTCTTTAATTTTGACTTACACTCACTGTTTCTACCTCATAGTCTTTGTTGCCCTCATTAAGAGAAATGGGCTCTTAATTTCTAAATTAATTTCTTAATTTGGGCTCCTACCCCTAGCACTTTATGGAACCTGCACTCTTGTAAATTACATCAGCATCTGCCAGCCTAGCCTGAGAAACAAAATCGGACAATGTAGGTAGAAGTACTGTGTGGGTATAGAAGACGTATTTGAGCTGGGCAGCTAGGACTTAGAGAGGGCGGGGGTCCATTAGAAAGGCAAAGAGAAGGATCAGCATTTAGGAAAGAAATGTGAAAGTACACAGTGTATTAGGGAAATGGTACATGTAATTTTACACAGTTGCTGCAGTGTGGGATGTATAGGGGATTGTGGTAAATGATGAGGCTATATGGTCAGAGTGAACTTATGCTGTTGGAAACAGGGAGTCACAGGTTTTAGAGAGACAGGTTCAAATTTATGTTTTATTAAGGTAACTCTAGAGGCATTATGGAATGTGAATACAATTTAGGAGACCATTGCAAAAAGTCTAGGCAAGAGATGGTAAAAAGTGTTCTAGGCAGGGCTGATTAAGATAAGTAGGAGTAAGAGAATCTGACAGACTTTTCACAGATGTACTCCGCAGGGCTTGATGACAAACGGTGTGGTGGACAAGGGAAGGGAGAAGTTAAGGTGATTCTGAGGTTTCCAACTTGCTGACTGGGTGGATGATGGTGCTACTAATTTATATATAGGGAATTTAGGAAGTGGGGGACAAGTTTGGGGAATACCTGACATGTTGAATTGGAAAGCACTAGTAGACACTGAGTTAGATCTGATCAACAGATATTTAGAAACAGAGGTCTAGAACTCATTCGAGATCAGGACTAGAGATAAAGCTTCAATTGAATAAATTTCCATTTTGTGCTGGGCACGAGACTTTAATCTAGGATTTGGTTAGATTTAGTGATAGTTGAAAATGTTAAAATGAAAAAAAGAAAAAAAGGCCCAAGATTGGAATTAAAGAACATTACCAGTTAAGAAAGGGCAGATAATGTGACTGGAGGAAAATCAGGAGAAAATATCTTATAAAAAGTCAAGCAAGTTAGACTTTCAAGAAGCAAGGAGTCGGGGCAGCTTGGCTAGGAAATGCCTAAACTGGGCTTATTTTTGAGCTCTGTTAGGCTCAAGTCTTTCAACCTTTCTGTGACACACCTAAGAATAAATAATAAAAAGGAATATGCTAGTACAAATATGGAAAAAAAATAAACATTATTTAAATGAAGAAAAGAAATGAAGAGACATTTAAACAAAACCAAGGTGTCAAATATTTCAAAGGTCAGGTATGATGAGGACAGAAAATAAGTCATTATTTTTGGTTGGTAAGTAGAAGGTCACTAGTAATCTTAAGAATAGTACTTTTCATGGGAATTGAAACAGTTGAGAAGTCAATTCAATCAATCTTAGTCCATCACCTGTTATATTTCAGGCACTGCACTACCACATAGTAATGAAACGGAAAAGAGGATCAAGGAATTCACTGCCCAGGAGAATGGTGGTGAGGGATTCAATGTGTGAGAGACACTGGATGGTGGTTTGAGACTGAGGAAGGGTTGAGAGAAGTTTTCTATCAGTTGCCCCCTCCCAACTCTAGAGGAGTGAAAGACTGGGGGTTTTAAGGTTGTCTTGGGATTTTGTTCATTGGCACAGTGTTAGGGAAAGTTCCAGCCACTGGAAAGGGATCGATGAAAACTCCTTTAGAAAATGAATGAGCAAGATATGTAGAGACATCCAGACATGGAATAAAGAGAACAGATAAAACAGTTAGCATTGAGAAGAACATTTCTGAGACAAGAGGAAAGAAAAACAATGAAAGGTCTTATAATATTGGAGGTAAGGGTAGAATCTGAAAAATTTGAGTCTAATGGTGTTTTGGGTTTTTTTCTCTATAAAATATGAGACAAGTTTTGCTAATAGAGAAGGGGCCAAAGATAAGAAGTGCAGGAAAGGCAGGCTACTAAAGAAGAGTTAAAAAAAATTGCTGGTCACACATCAGTGAGGACTCAGCAGAGGTTGAAGGTTATAGATTTAAATTATAACACATTATGTTATAATGTTCAAAGACTTGAAATCACCTTCAACTTCTTCACTTTCTTTATCCTCAAATCCAACAAGTCACCAGGTATTTTTGATTCTATGTGTGACATTTATCTCTGCCATCCTTTCTCCACTGCTTTTACCTTAGGCTCTGACAACATTTTATAAGGTCTGTTACTATACTCTCCTAATATTGTTTCCCTATGTATCCATTTTATATACTATCTTCCTAAAACACAGCTCTGTTCTACACAGATGATAATTCCAGATTTCTCAGCATTGAGAGCCCTGAACACATCATGGTCCCATTTTTCTTTTTCCAGCTTTGCCTTCCAAATCTATGTTCCTAGCCACTAAGAATCTAATAATTTTTTCTCACACATTGCCTGCATTTCCCTTTCCCTTTACTTTTGTCCAGGCCTTTCTCCACCTCTAGTGACCAGATTCTTCCCAATGTAATTAATCTCCTCCCTCCACCCCTCTCCCATATGCTATACAAAATAACCATTAATATGAAATGAAAGATGAAAATGCAGATGTAGAAGATAAGCAAGACCAGAGAGGTAGAAGATCAGAATCATAGAACAAGAATCTCTTATTTGACAGATGATAAAATTAAGGGCCATATGTATTGTCTGGTTAAGCTAGACAGAAAATTCAAGAGCTGTGACAACAATCCAAATATTCTGACTCCTAATATCCATGACTGGTGCCGTGGTAGGGGGAACAGCAGAATAACTAGAAGTTTTTTGGCTTCATTAAAAAAATGATTAGCTAAGTAGCTTTACATTTTAGCTAAGTAGCTTTCGTCAACTGTGAATTTCAAAACTACCTTAAAAGCACTGAAATTCAGTTCACTAGAAATCGCAAGCGGAACATTATCTGTGTCAGTGTAAAGTTGAAAATATTCTATTATTTTTTAACGCTCTTTTTAAAAAATGAGCATCTATTTGTACAGGGCAGAGCCTATTTGGAGTAAAATATTTGTATTTCTCTTAGGCTTAATCATTGTAGTAGATCCTCATTTTTCCTTAAAGGGGTTTTCTCTTCTATCTGTCCAGCTAGTGAGTTGATGAATACAATGTTATACTGAACGTTTGTTGTTTCTGCCTATCCCCTCTTTTGCCAACAATTCCTTGAATTCTTTTTGAACCATACCTCCCTTATTTTTCCATGTGGCTCGGGCGGGGCTCAGGAAGTGGGTGTGTGACCTAGGCCTGGCCGATAGAGCATTGTACATAACTGGTTCATGAATGAGTCTATGTACCCAAGCTAAGTGAATCCAGTTCAGTTAGTTATTCCCAATACCTGTGCTTAACTGATAGAGTTGTGCTCTTTTGTACTCAAGAGGGAGCTGTGAGGACATAAATCTGGAGCTTCACAGGGCCTTCTTGCCAGATGAGTGGAACAAAGGTAAACGATGAATAGAGGCAGTGTCTGATGATGTTATTTGAATACTTGGAACCAAATGTACCCCAAAGCAAATTTATATCTGGACTTTTCAGATACATGATCCAGTAATATTCTCTTTCAATATGAGCCTAGTTTGGTTAGTTTTCTATACCTTGTAATCAAAAGTGTCTGCAGACAAAGCTAATTAAGATATTTTTGATAAAGGTGCTTGCTACTTAATGATTAGAACTTGCTTTATAGTTCAACCCAAATGCACAGTTCTTTGTGAAAAACATAAAAAAGAAAAAAATGGTTGGTCGACTTGTAAATAAGCTTCCAAATAAGAATCTGAGGCCAATACTGTAATGCTCAGAGTGAAGGAAGTTAAAAGTAAAAAATCATACTCTTATTTTGAATTAAAAACATAAATTTGTCCTTAAAAATGTTTCTCCTGCTGCCATGCAAAAGAGTGCCAAAAACATTTTTGATCAAAACACTTGTATATGACAAAAATTTGTAAAGATAAAGATTAAGCAGATAAATAAATGTACTGTGGATAATGGTTGGTAGATTTCTCACTTTCAGAGAAGTGAGGTATAAACATGGAAAGCAGAAAGTCTAGAATGAACTCTGTTGTATTGAATTGAAGTTGAAGCACCAGTGTGCACTCATGGGGTTTTTAAAAAATTTTATTGGATTACAGTTGATTTACAATGTTGTGTTAGTTTCAGGTGTACAGCAAAGTGATTCAGTTATACATATACATAGATTCATTCTTTTTCAGATTCTTTTCTGATATAGGTTATCACAGAATATTGAGTAGAGTTCCCTGTGCTATACAGTAGATCCTTTTTGATTATCCATTTTATATATAGTAGTGTGTATATTTTAATCCCAAGCTCCTGATTTATCCCTCCCCTCCACGTTTCCCCTTTGGTAACCATAAGTTTGTTTTCAATATCTGTGAGTCTGTTTCTGTTTGTAAATAAGTTCATTTGTATTATTTTTTAAAAATCAGATTCCACATATGAGTTATATCACATGATATTTGTCTTTGTCTGACTTACTTCACTTAGTATGATAATCTCTAGGTCCATCCATGTTGCGGCAAATGGCATTATTTCATTCTTTTTTATGGCTGAGTAGTACTCCACTGTATATATGTACCACATCTTCTTTTATCCATTCATCTGTTGATGGACATTTAGGTTGCTTCCATGTCTTGGCTATTATAAATAGTGCTGCAGTGCACACTCATGGTTTTAATATGTAGAGATACAGAATGATACAGATGTGCGTGGGTGTGTGTATATACATACATCTGTGTCCTAGTTCTGTTGGTTGAGAGGGTTAGAAGCTAGATCACTCCAATGGGTTCTAAATACCCCTCTCCACTAAAAGGAGCCAGGGACCGTTAAAAAATGGCTGTTTCCAAGGCGAAGGCTGGGAAAATATGAGCTTCAAAATGCTCAAAGAATAATGGGGACATGGCAAAAGGGCAAATGACCCAACCTGAAAGGGTTTTAACTGGACAAATCTGAAATGATTTTAGTATTAAAAAAACCTACTGGACAAGGTAAGAATCCACGAGTACATTGGATTACATGAATGATTGGAGAAGAAAGAAAATCTCTTATAGTAGAAAGTCAACTAATAAGTGGAGAAGGAAAGACAGAATTAGAAAATAGACAATTGGCAACCAACATAGCAAAAAAATGATTCAGGCGAGATTCATCAATGGATACTAAAAGTAGCAGATTAAAGTACGATCTTTATGATAGTGTCAAACTATGTCTTCACAGGTTGATAATTACAAAGGGAAAAATAGTAATTTAACAAGCTAGGAGAAACCTAACAAGCATCATCTAACTAAGTGATCAAAGTTAACATCACAAGTAATAGATAAATCACCATCATATGCCCCCTGAAATGACGCACTGAGCAAAACACAAAATTACTTCTGTGGATTTCTGCCAAATATATATAACATGAATCTAATCATGAGGAAGCATCAGCCAAGACCAACTTATGGGACATTCTACAAAATAACTGGCTTGCAGTCAACAAAACTCCAAGTTTATGAAAGACAAAAGTTAAGGGAACTGTTCCAGGTTAAAGGAGACAGAGACATGACAGATGAGTGCAGCAAGTGAACTGGGATCTTCTTTTGTTACAAAGGATATTGTTGGGGCAACTGGTGAAATCAAAATAAGGTGTACAGCTTAGAAAATGGATTACATCAATATTAATTCTTAAATTTTGATCCTTATACTATGGTTATGAAAGATAATGTCTTTGTTTTTAGGAAACACAAAGTATTTAAAAGAAAAAAAAATATAAAACATATTTGGAAACAGCAAAAACGAAACAACCAACCACTTTAATGTGCTGCCCTGAGGAGCCAGAGGCTTACTGTATTGATACCAAATGAAAAGTATTTGTAATTTTAAATATGGACAAAAAGTCCAAAGAACTTGGAATTCAAAATAATACAGATAAATTGTCACTACAACATAATCAATGGTATTTGGGGAAAAAAATCTCTCTTTAATACTTTTGCTTTGTTTCATGCAAGCCATATGTTTTTGCTAGAAAGTCATCAGTTGTCTTTGGTTTTTTTCTTCTCATAATCTATCATATTCAGAGGAATGTTTTTCCTTTCTGTGCTCTGGATGATGACTCCTTTCTTTTTCCAAAGAGAAAAGTATAGGTGTGCCTTCACAACTTTTCCCTATTCAAATTCTTTGGGGGGAAGTGTACCCATATGTGGTATATATTAACAGAAGGGACTGCTTTCAACTTGATTATGTGCCTACATGTGTGCTGGCCAAACGCCCATTTCACAGTGGTTGTTCAGTAGTTTGATATGCACAGCTCCTTCCCTAACGCCTAGTGTTTCTCAGGGTCTAAAATAATGCAGAGCTGCTGCCCTGATACAGTACATTCTCCTATACACGTGCTCGGCTCTGTGAAATCCCCAAGAGTTGTTTAGGTATCTAAAAACTAAAAATGATCAGAAAGCATAACTCTCTCCTCATCTCTGCCTCCATCTAATACTCTTCACTTGGATAACATACCCGTTAGGTACAATGCACCACCTTCAGTATCATATCCTGCCCACCTTCCTTGATGGCTTTTGGAGGATAGTATCTCCAGATAAGCGTACAAAAGGAGGTCCTGCAGGAGGTGGGCAGTGGTTGTGTGAACTGCACTCTGGCTGCCTGCAGTGGGCAGTGGAGGGGATGGCTGGGTGAGCTGGCACTGAGGAAGGAGAGAGGGTCCTCTTGCTTCTAGGTAGGAAGGCTTACTAGTTAAGGTGGGTCATCGACTGTGCTTTTTAACCCAGTTTCATCAGACATGTAGATAATAGAAATTCTTTCCAGATTCTGACAATAGGAAGATTTGCAGAGTTTGCACTGTTATTAAAAAATTGTTTTTCTGCACCTTTATGGGTATTTTAATGGGGAGTTCAAAGAACGTTATCTTGAGCTGCTAGTTAGATGCCTTTTTAAAGTGAAATCTTGAAATTTGAAAGGCATATATAACAAGAGGCAAATAGAAATGTGAACTAGTCAAAAGCATATAAGCAGACTAAAAGAAATTTGGAGGAGTAAAGGTAGTCATATTACAACATAATCAGGTAAAACAGTATCTTAGATTTGTTGAACTTAAATAGTGAACTGAAGACCCAAACGGTAGCAGCAACATCACTCTCTCCACCCCAAACAATATTATTTAATTAGCAACTGTCATAGCTATTGAAACTAAGAGATAGGCAGATAATATAAAGTAAATGTTTTCTCTAAAAATATGACAGTTACTTAATTGAGAAGAAAGTGATTTCTGCTTTAGAATAGCAATGGATTTAGGATGATTCTTTCTATATCACCCACACCTCACTTTAAATTTTCTTTAAGTTTACATTAACATTAAACATTGAATCAGTTTCATGTTTATTTAGCATTAAGGCCACTGCTAGTCAGTGAAGGTACCTCTGCATATTAGCAAAAGGCGTCCCTTCTGGGCAGATAATCCATAGACTTCACAAGTGGAAAACAGCTATATTTCAGCATCCTTCTGACTCCCTAGACTCAGGCATCTGAGTATGTGCGGTGCACATACTACACAAATGTACAGAGCAGAGCTCTCTCACAGACTGAAGAACTCAAGGTTTCAAAAGTCAAGAAAAAAATCTCCAGGTTCATTAAATTTAAAATCATATCAATATTAATTTTAAGATTGAAAGCTTAATTTTTAACCTGTGCTTATATTTGTGACATTAATAAGAGACAAAAATATTTACACAGTCAAATCATGGCCACAAAACTTGTAAGGAAAATTCCCATGATGTCAGATACATAGATACAAGTGTAAGGATGGCAGTTTAGCCCACAGGCACAAGGTAAATGTGTACTTCCTTCTTGGGGCAGCAAGAGAGCAAAGCTAGGTGTAACCAGAACAGCAAATATAATCATAATAACTGAGATTGATTTTATTTGGCAACTTAGTAATTATTATAGTTATTTTAGAAGATGAATTCATTATATGATAAATTTTATGATAAATGTAGGCTACCGTAGAGTATCCTTAAATCACACTACTATATTTTTGAGGGCCTGGTAATCTACATAGAATGCATGTTTACATTAGACCCTGAAGTGAAAAAAATCACATAATTTCAAAAGTTATACATATTTTTCTAAAAACATATAAAAATATATTTTTTGAATGATTTCTTAAAAAAAGGTTAATATAACCAGTTGCAGGGCTTTCAAAAGCAACAGATTTTTGTTGTTAAATGCTACAAAGTGCAAAGAAAATGAAAAAATACATATACTCACTGAATTGGCATTTGTTGGGTTTGGCCAAGGTCTACCACCACCAGGACCCCTGTAAGACAAAATAACAAATGAAATTTTAACTGACGCTCTTAATGTTTCACAATAAGCAACAACATCATAAAATACAAACATTTATAATTCAGTTACCATGCAGTTCTAGTTCAGCACTGAAATTACTCTTTATATTTTCACAGCTTTTTTATCTCTAAAATCCAAAAATTTTATCATTCCCCCAAACAGCTTTCAGTGTTTTACAACTGTTTTAAACAGCTTTATCACTAATTATGAGATAAATATAAAAGATAATTGTGACAATAATAAGTGCTGCATGTATCATTCAAAGTGAAAATGAAATTATTTGTAAAATATCATTATACATAAAATGATTGCTCTTAAGCTACAAATGAATAAATGTACATAGTAGGTATCTAAATTTGTCTCCTCTTCAAAAAATTGCATAGAATATCATGTTACTTTATACATCTATATATCAATCTATCTTTCGGTGCTACTGATGATTTAGTTACTATTAAACAAGGGAAACACATTTCCTGTTTTCATAATTGTAGTTCAAGATAGTGGCCAGAGTAAATCTTGGGGAAAAATAGGAGGTAATCTATGCCAATGTATGTCAATATATTACTTCATGTTAGGGTGAGGGAGAATGTCCCCTATTCTATAGCTTAAAAGGACATAAAGCTTTTAAAACAAAATTAATGCCTAATTAAATTAAAAATGTCTCTTGTCCATTTGCTTTTTAGTATTAAGTGTACCTGAATATATACTGCCTGATAAAAAGTAGACTACTGTCAGCAGGTCTTCTGTAGTTAGAGTCACTTGAAATTCCCCTTTTCCCTCTAATCTCAATGAAAACACTGTGACATTTTTTAATTAAAAAAAAAAGTCCCCTGATTCTTATTCTAGGGACCTTAAACCTAAAGTTCTAAATGTTAGCTAGAGGCTCTCCAAGTTAGCTATATTACCCATGTTTGCTTGGAATATTTAGAACTGTTCTGGGTATTATTTTGGGATTCCCCAGGAATATAAACAGCAGGGAAGGGCAAGAAAAATTGTGTCCTTAGGCTCTATTAGGATGCCCAAGTTCAAGTCCCCTTTTGACCAGAATGGACTTGGTCAAAGTATTATGCATAGGGAGAAGGTGAGGGGCACGTGTATTGGCTCTGGAAATAGTTCCTCTCTAGGATAATGATGATGACTTTACAATTAGTTACTGGAACACTTTGGAAAGTGATTTTACATAGAGGATTCAGTGTCTTAATGGACAGAAACTGAGGTAAAGCATAGGATATATGTTGATCAAGTAAAGCACTTGACTTGTTTGATGTTAAATAAAACACAGTAAAGAAATTGGAAAATATTTATCTTAAAACAACATAAAAATATACTATATATCCAAATCATGGCAAAAATTTGTATGCAACAACATGCAGACAATCTCATATTTTGAAATATTATGTTTAAACAACGACTGCATGAATAAGAGATATTAAATATAAAATAATTTTGTTAGTTAAAAATTTGTTTAATGTTAAATTAATGTGCTAAACTAAATGTTAAAATAATTAAACATTTTACTTAAGTAAATAAATACAAATTAAATAAGATAAAAGTTAAATGTTAAATTTATTCTAAGAACCATAGAATACCTTTTATGCATTTCAACTGTTTGACAAATACTAATCTAATCTCAGCTCACCATGTATTTCATATTAAATTACATTTTAATGTAATGGGTTAAATGTTAATTCATTTGAATAAGCTAAATTTCCCCCACCATTACCATTGTGTTTGAAAACATTTTCAGTTTTGCAAATACCGCTAAATAAAGTGGGGGTTATAGTAGTGAGTAGTTCTATTAGAACAACTTCTTAAGTGCGGTAATTCCTACTCCTTTTGAGGGCCATCAGTATTATCAAGAGGGTAATCTACAAACTATAACACAGGCATTATTTTGAATGTACATTTCTACATAAGTATAGTTTGAAGTAGAATCAGGTTAGCCTCATTTAAAAATAAAGAGAAAAATGAAATTTAAAAGAAGTCTTTAATTTTTGGTAAGGGTGTATGGATATGATTAAATCAAGGCAACCATGACTATCAAAGAGAAAAATTCTCTTTTCTTCTGTAATTCAGTCATTTTGAGATAATATCTATACAAACTTTATAATTCTATAGGATATGATTTAGAACAAGAAAGTCTAGATCCTCTGAAATTATTTGTCCTCTTAGTTTCTATAAAATAGCAAGGTATACAAAGTTGAATTAGAAATATTTTAATACTGAATCCTACATTCTTTTGAAATTTGTAAAAATGTTTATTTAGAAATACAGTTTTCTTTAAAAAATAATCTATAATGCATTTGAAAACATTTACATTGTGGCTGTTGTTTGTAAATTCTACTTTAAACTACTGAAATTGATATTAAAGTTTTTTCTAAATATATAATACTAGTTATATAAACATTAAAAGTATACTCTTATTTTAATTTTAGGTGACACTACATATAATTTATCCTGAGTTTGGAGCATGGAAATGTAAAAATCATATCAGAATAACTATTTTCTTTAGAGGTCACCAATATTTTTTTAACAACACAATTATCAGAATTTTGTTCCAAATGGTTTGGTGTCAATATAAGAGAGAAAGCTGCAGTTAGACTATGGTATTTAGTTACTTTAATGACCGGGGTTTGGTATTCTTTACTGGCATTATACTTTGGTGTCAAATAATAAAAAGTGACAAGCTAAAGAAACCTCATCCAGATATGATCCTCCAGTAGATCCCTCCTGATCCCAACACACAAATATCTTAGACTCTTAAAAACATAGTCTAAGGTAACACTATTCTAATGCCTTTTCCTTTAATTTTTAAGTTAGCCAACATGTAAAACAGTGACATGAAGGAAGCCATAATTCTAGTTAGAAATACTTACTTGCCATAATACAGTAAGATTTAGTTTGTTTTAACAATAATAAATTATGAAGTGAATTTCAATAAAATTTACTCTATTGAGTACAATGGAGACAATAATATGTTTTATTATTAAATTCACTTTTGCTTTCTTGGGGCCAATATCAATAAGAGAATGAGTCTCTCTGGTTGGACCTTCCATACTTCAGAACTTTCCCTGTTAGAGGGAAATATTTGTGATTTCATTGTCCTTAAATCCTAATTTATAGAAAACTGAAAATGGTATAAAACTCCAAATAACAGTCAACAGTAACAAATAATGGAAATTTGATCTGTAAAGCTTAAAGGCTCTTTAAAAACCAGATATAATATAAATAGTAAAATATTATGTAATAAAAATATTTTAAAATATCTGGGTATATTTAAATGAGAAACCCAAATATGAACAAAAATAATCATTTGAAATTTTCAGCCATACTTTTAGTCTCCATAGTCTAGGGAATTAAATGTACCCTTATGTATCTGTTTAAATGTATGTGAGAAAGGAATGAGACAATTTTAAGCAGCTATTTGAATCTCTCAATAGTCACAGGAGAATAACTTTCCTCTATACTAGCAAAACCGCGTTGATCTAAAATCGACCACATCACTACAAAATGATATTAGATACATCCTTAACATTTAAAGAGAATTTTGGGTTGATCATAGCATTCAAAATGTATACTTCTTACATCTATACATAGTATTCAAAATTATTCTTTAAAAGGCATTCCATTTTAAAGTCAGAATCTTAGGTAGGTAAATTTTATATGTATCTAAATCCTATTGTTAAGAGTTTCAGCTTTTGATATAAGCACAAGATATCACTCCTTTTTGTAGAAACCATTAATAAGCCTAAACCTTTGAGGGATTTAAGAAAAGTCAGACTTCATGTCTATCCATTTTTACTTTAAAAGTAAGAAGACATGATAGGAAAATTTGACCTACTTTTTCCCCTTGTTCTGTTAGTTTTGAGCCTGGCTGGTATCCACCTATTAACCTATTTTCTATTTTAGGCAAAACTGCTTTCCATGAAAATGGTTCCAGAAACTTAAACAAATCCCTATGTACATCAAAAGAGCTCACCTCAGTATATATTCAATGCTATTAAATGATGGCAGAGTTGTTTAATTTGATAGGTAAGTAACCAAAACATGGACTAATGGGAAATATATTAGAGGAGACTACCCAGAACCCTATATAGAGCTCTTTCATTATTTCTGATAAATTTTCTTTAGGCTACATCATGGAATTGGATCCTCTAATCAATTAATGAAAGTCATTCACAAGTTCTGGGTGTATATGGAACTTTGAGGGCAAGTAAGATAATGAAAAATAAATAAAAATTCCTTAACAAATTGCATTATATTGGCTGATAGAAGCAACTACTCTCTTTGGGCTTGAAAGGCCCTTTCAGTAAAAAAACAAAAAAAACTGTTAGTTTACTCCCTAAGTATATTTTGAATTTTCAAAAGAAAGTATACTATGGAAAGTTCTTTAATAAAGAAGAAACTACCAGAGAGACTTCTTCCTGGGTTAACAATGGTCCCAACAAAGCAAAAGTAAAGACATATATATATTTATAAGAATTAAAAACTCATAGGAATCACGCTATATGTGTTAAAATGAACGATATTCCATTGTCTACTTCTGTAAAGTCAAGTCATGGTCCTGGCGTCATCATCTCTTCATACTTTTGTATGGACTACATAAATATTATGTGCTTATTTATAAAAGACTCATCTTTATGATAAACATGAAAATCAGGCTAAAAGTTGGCATTTGTGGCATTTGAAAATGGAAAAAAATTAAGGGTTGCAAGGGAAGGAAGAAAAACATGGAGAATATGCTGTGAAAATGAAGCAAATGCTACAGCTCATGTTTAGTTCACTTATACTACAGTTTCATTTTATACTACACAGAAATTGAGCTTAAATTGTGTTACAAATTGGTGTGACTTTAGAAGACAGAAAAGAGAACACTTTACAGGATAATATAGCATTTTGCTTACATGTTCATTCCAGGCATTCCAGGGCCACCTAAAGCATTCAGTGGGGGTCTCATTGCACCTCCATAGTTCTGTAATGATAACCAAGGGTCAGACTACCACAAAACAAAAAAACAAAACCAAAGAGGAGGGGGGAAAGAAAGGAGAGCAGGTTAATGATTTCCCTACATAACTCCTGATGGGATAAGGCCTGTGCAATTCATTCTCAGAAGGGTCCACTCTTGTACTTTTGCTTCTATTTTAACAATTACTTTTGTTTGTGTCTTTTAAAAACTATGTGAATATGTACAATCACTGGAGCATGTTAAGTGATTAAGGTATAGTTGCAATTATAATATTCAACATATCTTTATTAATTTCCTGATATCTGTACAACAGTGAACTTTTTCAAACAAAACATTTCATAAATCCAAAACTCTGTTTTTAAAGAAAGGACTTAGTCAACATGTTTGAAATTGTCTGACTCAGAAAAATTACATAAAGTCTGAAAACAAATAGGGGAATCCAGCATAAGAAAGTGGAATACAAACTTCTGTTCACAAAATAATATATCCAAGAGAGAAATGTACAAATATACAGATACACAAAAATATATGAACACTAAAGTATACTTCAAATATGTATGCATGAACTATATGACTCAACAGGCTTCTGTCAATACCTATTATGTGCATTCAAAGGATAAAAACATTTTAATGTTTTAACAGGCATATCAGCTTAGCTTAGTTTAGTTTCCACAAGGGCCAAAAGACTATTTTTAACACTATCATATTAATATATTTTGACATCATCAACTACTTTCATGCTTGGTTTTCTGACACCACATATTCCTCCCACATTTCTGACCACTCTTCTTCAATCTCCTTTACTGGCTCCTTTTGTTTTGCTAGCTCTTAAAAATGTTGCTTTTCCCCAAGTTCTAGCCACAGCATTCTTTTAAATAAATACACATTTATGGGTAATCTTACCTGCTACCATTAGTTCAACAATTATTTATATGTTAGGAATCTCAAATCTATTTTGTCATGATGTCTCTCCTAAGCTCTTAGATAACTCATATGTTGAACTTCATATCAGCTGTTTCTATCTGGATACCATTTCACACTCAACATACCTAAAAGTAACCTCAATTTTATCTTCTCACAGCTGTGTTCTTTATATTGCCTTCCTCAGTCAGTTCTGTGGCGTCACCTTCTATGTAGCAGTCCAGGCTAAGAACCTCTGAGAGCTCCTGGATGTTTCTTCCTTTTATTTCAATTTCCATATCCAGTCAGTTACCAAAGTCTATTGATCCTACCTGTGAAATAGCTCTTGAAATACTGCTCTCCTTCGTATCACTCATCTCTGTCATTTACTGAGACTACTGTACTGTCTTAGTTGGTCTCTCTGACTTAGCCTCTCCCCCTCCCCATCTATTCTCTGTACTGCCTCCAGAACTGTGCTTCTTAAACTCAGTCCTATTTATGTCACTTAAAAGCCATGATGACCCACACTGCCTATCAAATAAAGTCTGTACTTCAACATGGGTCTATGGTGTTATTCACAGATCAGCCCTAGTCTATATTTCCTGCACCCATTTCCTATAATATTTACCTTCTTCCCCTACTCCCAACTATACCCTCCAGACTGCTGAATTTCTTGTGATTCAGAAACATGCAGTACGCTTTTACACTCATGATAACTCATCTGCTATGGCCTTCTGTGTAGTAGGTGCTAAGATGACAAGGAAATATTCAATGAGAGAAGGTCTGTTAACTCCAGAGAATAAGCCACAGTTTGTAAATAAATTACCTAATTACATGCTCTTCTCATTGTTTATTTACTTTTACTTTCAAGAAATCTTATTTAAACATCTCAATTGTGTATGCTATGGGCTAAGAGAATGGTGTCTATCCACACTTGAGTCACTGGTTAAAGAGATAGCTATTTCTCTTAACCTCTGGAGCAAGGATGGGGGTCGCAGCAGCAGTATTACCAAGGAGTCTCTGAGAAGAAAGTTAGTCACTGGGAACAAAATCTGAATGGTAGAGTATAATAGAAATTCTTCACACAAAAGGTTGCGCCTCATTTTTGATCTTAGGTGGTCTGTGCTTTATCAAGGAAAACACTAGTTTTCCTTCTAGCTCTCGACATGGAAAGATACTGGTTTGAATCTCTCTTGCCCCTGCCCTATTTCCTCTGCTCCTCTTTATATATGTGTGATTGTGGGCCAATGATCTGCTCAACCTTAATTTCCTTATCTGTAAAGTGAAAATATCACCTCTCTTATAAGCTTGTTGGAGGAAAAATGAAATCATACAAAATGCATATTAAAGTGCTTGGTGCATTAAAAGCATGATACCTGGTGCTCAAAAACTGTAGCTGCTAACTCTTATCACTGTTAATAAGGGACTGACTTAAATGAGTCTTCTCATTTTCCCTTGAGCCCTCAACCCTAACATGCTTGTGATATAGTGACTCCCTGACAGAGTACATGTATTTCTTTTCTTGACTTTTTTCCTACTGCCTAATAGTTTTTCTTTATGTATCTGCATCTCCTGCTAAACAATAAGTACCTGAAGGTAGAGTCTGTTTTACTCATCTTTGTGCATCCAGTGCTCAAGTTTGACAGTGCAGAAGTGTCATAGGAAATGAGTAAGAAATTATCCAACACATATTTTGATAGACTTACAAAATATTTTCATTTTGTGAAGAATCTGAAGCATATAGAGAACAGGAAGATAAGAAAGAATAACAACTAGCTTTCTAACTGGTAACAAAGGCAGAATGTGAAGAGCTAATTTAGAATCACTGAATTTTAAAGCTGATGGCAACTACACAATTCCATCTGGTTTAATCTCTCTCCCAATGCAACGCTCCTGACAAAAGGGTTGTTCAGACTCTGCTTGCAAAGTTTATAAAGAGTTTTTCCATGATTGGGCAGTTTAATTTCTAGAAAGTTCTTCCCTATACTGAGCTAAATTCCACTTCCCATCTTAGATTTGTAAATACAGAATTAGTTTACTCTCTCTTTACATGAGAGCCTATCATATATTTCCATCTCACTATTTCTCCACCCCAAGTATTTGATTTGGAAATCATGATATGTTCCTACTTGTATATAACTCATTTATCCTTCAGATTTCTAGAGGAATTAGAAATAGTTGGACAGTCTTGTTGAATTTTTCTGTTAATCATATGGTACCTGCTGAGCCTAAGAACACAGACAAGCTAAGTATATCTTATTATAAAAGCCAAGTAGAAAAATTACTTCAAATATGGCATTAGGGAAGACATTTTTCTTGATTAAGCAGACAATTCTGCTTTTCTATTGAAAGGATACTGATATCAATCTAAAAATCATGTATTACTACTGAACGTAGATTTAAAATAGATTAAGGGGTGGAAAAAATATGCCAGAATTTGGAGCAAAGTTTTATTTCTTCATCCATGCAGTAGGTTTTAATCACATATTTACTATGTTCTAGGTGCGCACGTTGCCTACATCAGCGTTGTCTGAGAATCAAATTATATATATTTCTTCTAGGAATTCAATTATTCCAATAGATAACTACTGTCCCTCTTCACCACATTGGTCTTAAGCTGAAAAAATTGTGGAAATAATATCTACGATACAAAGGAGATGTGTATTTTGTTTTGCATAAAGCTAGAAACAATATTCCAGAGACTGTTTCTATAATTCGGATACAAAAAAAGCAGACACATTCTGTTCTTGAGTAGTATCCATAGGATTAAATATCTGTCATGAGAGTTGTTTTTCTATTATCTTTTAAGAAACACAGCTAACTTTTATTATAAAGCTCAGTTTATAATCCATATGTTACATATACCAGGTGTTATGAGTAAATACCTTACAAGAATCCCTTAATTTAAATAATTTTACTTCACTTTTTACCTATTGTACCATTCATATGAATATGATTCCTATTTTCATTTAAGTACACGATATTTATAAATAATTCCCTTTAACCTTTTATACTTATATACTCTGATTTTAAAAAGTTGTAGGTATTTCTGGTTTCTGAGGTAAACTCATACCAAAACACTTTACTTCCTCCAAATTATAAAGAAATAGATAGCAATGATATTAATCCAAATGGAAGAAATAAACTACTCTCTTTGGGTTTGAAAATGAAAAGAATTCATACTTATATGATAAACTTAGTTAAACTCTTCAATTAGCGATTACTCCCCAGAAATCTTTTCTTACTTTCTGTCGTAATTTACGTATAACACAAAACACATACGTATTTGGCTAGATATTTATAAAATATAAAGACCAATATGCTTTTTACTTCTGCATTTTCAAATGAGATCTAAGTATTCATACAGCTTCAGTGAGCATTGGTTCATCTTTCAAACACTGCAAAACTGGCTCAAATCAGACTCTAATTTTTAAAAGTATTGAAAATACTGGTCTGGAATGACAAAAACTCAAAGAGCAGCTAGCTGAAAAGTAAGAGAATTGAATGAAGAATAAATTATAGGCATCAACTTTTGATGTATATTTAAAATGCATCTGTTATGAAAATCTTTTGAGAAAAAAAATCCTTCAAGTTGTATATAGCTAAACTGGTTGGCTTAGCTCATTAAAGACTAAAAGTATATTCAGTCAGTGAAATATCCTACAGATCTTATAAATTCTAATTGCTATTAATAGATTAATGATGGTTGGTCATAAAAATCATCATCCCTAACATGAGTAGAAATAGGAAAAAATAATTTAAATATCTAAATTAGGGTTTTATAAGATCTTAAGAAAATACATAGAAAATAACTGAGCCTAAATAAAAGAAATGGGTTTTCTCTGACTTTGAGGATCCCACAAACATTTACATAACACTTTTTCTTATCATGTAATATGGTACCTCTGAAAAATTTGTGCTTCATGTCCCAATACAGTTTATATATACAGTTGGCCCTTGAACAACATGGGTTTGAACTATTCCAGTCCACTTATACGTGGATTTTTTTCAATAAATATACTATTGGAAAATTTTTTGTAGATTTGTGACAATTCGAAAAAACTTGCAGATGAACCGCATAGCCTAGAAATATCTAAAATATTAAGAAAAAGTTAGGTATGTCATGAACACATAAAATACATGTAGACATAAGTCTATCCTTATATAAGTGTAAGGGGAGTGGTATGTAATATAAAATTAATAATGTGTTTTCTTACTGTTTTATAATTTTGCTTTCAAAGAACTACATTACTATACAGTATGTGCCTCTCTCTCTCTCTCCCTCTTTCTCTCTCTCTCTCCTCTCACCCCGCAACCCCAACTGGAGAAACTATGTATTGGCCTATCATCACATGTAAGTGGTTTAAAAAAATGTAACAATGTTTACAATACTGTATTGTGAATATGACTGTAATACTGTATGCCATAAAAATGTTATAATGATTCATTCATTAGTGTATAGGATAGGCTACAATGATGCAATCATTGATTATTACGCTAGTTTACCATAAAGCTATCATATTGCTGCTTCTTTGTTATCAATGCATGAATTGTTATACCTGTAAATAAATAGGAATTTTTTTCACATTATCTTTTCATTTTTGATGTCCTGTGTTAGAAATATATGTAATATCTACAGTGTTTTGTATAATTTAAGACAACATTGATGAAGATACTGACAGATGATTCATCTTATAAACAGATGATATAAACTTATGGTATCGAAAAACATAGTGCAGTACTGTAAATGTATTTTCTTATGATTTCCGTAATAACATTTTCTTTTCTCTAGCTTACCTTATTGTAAGAATACAGTATATAATACATACAATATATAAAACATGTGTTAATTGACTACGTATGTTATCAGTAAGGCTTCCAGTTAACAGTAGGCTATTAAGTTTTAGGGAGTCAAAAGTTATACATGGATTTTCGACTACGCAGTGGTTTGGTGCCCCTAACTCCCATGTTATTCAAGGGTCAACTGTATATTATTACATGTTGGCAGAAACTCCTTGGTCTAAGTCACATGTACCTGAGAATCAAATTATATATATTTCTTCTAGGAATTCAATTATTCCAATAGATAATTACTATCCCTCTTCACTACATTGGTCTTAAGCTGAAAAAAGCTTAAGACCAATGGGTGGTAGATTCTTAATTCTCTGACTCCTTTGGGTACACAACAAAATACTTAACATTTTTAAAGCAGATACATGAAACAAGCTCCTAAAACTGTCACTTATAAAGACTGTTCTTGGAAAGAATAAAGAAAGTAAATCAATTCATTCTTTTAACCAATGTTATGATACACTAACCTCTGACCTTTGAGGAAGAAATTTAAAATTCTGAATTCTGGATTAGTTTCTTTGAAATATAACATTACAAAATTAGTTTCTACCCCATGCAGTTTTCCCAAGAGAGACAGAGGGATGTTTTAGCTAAAATAAGTGATATCCTGGAGCAGCATACTTAAAAATGTCATCAATATCTGAATAGGTTCAATCTTGGTGTGTACTTCTGGGAAATTGTGATACGGGAGTAGGCTAACATCTAATGTATACTGATAGTATTATGCGTGTTCAGTAAGACCCATTTTAATGTTTATTTCTAAATGGTTCTCTATTGCTTTCATATTCTGTAAAGAAATATGGTAGTATATAACAGTCAATGGCATTCTTTAAAAGATTTAGAAATATATTTTATGCTGCTTATTCTATTTAATTCAGTCAACTAGGTTTTATTTAACTTATCTTAGTTATCTTTTATAATAATTACTATAATTTTTCATATTTCCTCAATATAACAAAAGGGTAATAGTTATTTTTAATAATAATTACTATAATGTATTTCTACACAATGTTTTTTCTCCAATGTACCAAAAGCATATGTGTAGCACCTGTTAAAATATGGTTTGTTGTTACATCAATTTGGACATGTCATAGATACGTCCTCAAGAGACTAACAACCATGTTATTAAGCCTTTAATGTACATACTAGAAGCCAGCAAATAATATAGTTTGTTTGTATAAGGTGAAGGCAAAAAACTCAGCCTTTAACTTCCTGCACTGATTATTTATTTACCTGTGGTCCTAAGGGCACCATTCCTCTTGGAGGTGTCATTCTCTGCATTGGCCCACCCATATTTGGATGTCCTAAAAGGAAGAAAAGTATGACGATATTAGCAATGTAATGAGCATGAGTGCTAAACCGGAGGCTATAGCCTCCTCTCTGCCTGGTGTCACATCTTATTTACTAAGGACTGTGTTATTGACATCACCTCATCTTGGCTTCCATGGCCAGTTTTCTACCTCTTATCACTACCTACCCACACTCTCCATTAATGTCTTGAAATTGAAATGTTCTTCCTATTCTGTGTTGAATTACATCTCTCACACCATTTGCTCCTTTTTTTTTCTCTTGGAATAGTATAATAGAGCCATACGTATTTGTGGTACCTAAACAGCTCTGATTATTGGGTTTGTTAAACTACCAAGTAAGTTACTTATTGCATAGCATCCTCTTTCCTCCTGCTTATCTTTCTGGTGGACTAACCTCTCTATCTGAAAAAGGCAGAGAAAATCACAAGGGATATAATCACTTTGAGTCTCAGTTGTTTGAAGTTATATAAGAGGTTTTAGAAGTTACTAGTTAAAATACAGATTCTAGATATTTAATTATTCTGTTCCTTATGTTATCACTGCCCTCAGTATCACACATAATTAAGAGTTAGCTAAAAAGATAATTACTTGGCCACGTTACCTGTAAAAATGCAACTGATACAATTATGGAATATCTGTACAAATAAAACCTTCCTTAAAAAATACAGGATTTCCTTTGAGATTTTGCACATCAATTTCACTTTTACTTTAAAGTAGTCACCTTGTTGTCGAGTTGGGTCCATTCCACTGGGAAGTAATGGCTGACTTCCTGGGACACCTCCAAGAGCCTAGCATATTTAGTAAAACAAAATAAAAAGCAATATTGTAACTATTTATAAAATAAGTGCTGTAACAATTACAGAGTGCATCTGAGTATTTCACAAGATGTTTTTTTTCAAGATGTATTTTTTTTTCTATTGGAATATATTTGATTTACAATGTTGTGTTAGTTTCAGGTGTGCAGCAAAGTGATTTAGTTATAAGTATACATGTATGTATTCTTTTTCAAATTCTTTTCCCATATAGGTGGTTACAGAATATTGAGTAGAGTTCCCTGTACTATACAGTAGGTCCTTGCTGATTATCATTTTATATATAGTAGTGTGTATATGTTAACCCCAACCTACTAATTTATCCCTCCCCTACAGCTTTCCCCTTTGGTAACCATAAGTTTGTTTTCTAAGTCCGTGAGTCTGTTCCCGTTTATAAATAAGTTAATTTGTAACATTTTTTAAGATACCACATATAAGTGATATCATATTATATTTGTCTTTCTCTGACTTACTTCACTTAGAATGAGAATCTCTAGGTCTATCCATGTTGCTGCAAATGGCATTATTTCATTCTTTTTTTATGGCTGAGTAAGAGTCCACTGTATATATGTACCACATTTTAATTATCCATTCATCTGTTGATGGATGTTTAGGTTGCTTCCATGTCTTGGCTACTGTAAATAGTGCTGCAATAAACACTGGGGTGCATGTATCTTTTCTAAGTATGTTTTTCTCCAGATATATGCTCAGGAGTGGGATTGCAGGATCATATGGTAGCTCTATTTTTAGTTTTTTCAGGAACTTCCACAGTGTTCTCCATAGTGGCTGTACCAATTTACATTCCCACCAATAGTGTAGGAGGGTTCCCTTTTCTCCACACCCTCTCCAGCATTTATTGTTTGTAGACTTTTTGATGATGGCCATTCTGACTGATGTGAGGTGATACCTCATTGTAGTTTTGATTTGCATTTCTCTAACAATTAGCAATGTTTAGCATGTTTTCATGTGCCTCTTGGCCATCCATATCTCTTCTTTGGAGAAATGTCTATTTAGATCTGTCCATTTTTTGATTGGTTGTTTGTTTGTTTTGATATTGAGCTGCATGAGCTGTTTCTATATTTTGGAGATTAATCCCTTGCTGGTCACATCATTTGCAAATATTTTCTCCCTTTCTGTGGGTTGTCTTTTTGTTTTGTTTATGGTTTCCTTTGCTGTGCAAAAGCTTTTTTTTTTTTTTTTTTTTTAAAGATGGGTCACCATAATGGTTTTTTAAATTAATTAATTAATTTATTTTTGGCCGTGTTGGGTATTCGTTTCTGTGCGAGGGCTTTCTCTAGTTGCGGCAAGCAGGGGCCACTCTTCATTGCGGTGCACGGGCCTCTCACTATCGCGGCCTCTCTTGTTGCGGAGCACAGGCTCCAGACACACAGGCTCAGTAGTTGTAGCTCATGGGCCTAGTTGCTCCATGGCATGTGGGATCTTCCCAGACCAGGGCTTGAACCCGTGTCCCCTGCATTGGCAGGCAGATTCTCAACCACTGCGCCACCAGGGAAGCCCACTGCGCCACCAGGGAAGCCCTGCAAAAGCTTTTAAGTTTAACTAGGTCCCATTTGTTTCTTTTTGTTTTTATTTTCATTACTCTAGGAGTTGGATGCAAAAAGATTTTGCTGCAATTTATGTCAAAGAGTGTTCTGCTTATGTTTTCCTTTAAGAATTTTATAGTATCCCATCTTACATCTAGGTCTTTAATCCATTTTGAGTTTATTTTTGTGCATGGTGTTAGAGAATATTCTAATTTTATTCTTTTACATGTAGCTGTCCAGTTTTCCCAGCAACTCTTATTGAAGAGACTGTGTTTTCTATCCTGTTCCATTGATCTATTTTTCTGTCTTTGTGTCAGTACCATACTGTCTTGATTACTGTAGCTTTGTAGTATAGTCTGAAGTCAGGGAACCTGATTCCTCCAGCTCTACTTTTCTTTCTCAAGGTTGCTTTGGCTATTCAGGGTCTTTTGGGTTTCCATACAAATTTTAAGATTTTTTGTTCTAAATCTGCAAAAAATGCAATTGGTAATTTGATAGGAATTGCACCAAATCAGTAGGTTGCCTTGGGTAGTGCAGTCATTTTGACAACATTGATTCTTCCAATCCAAGAACATGGCATATATACCTTTCCATCTGTTTGTTCCATCTTATAGTTTTCACAGTACAGGTGTTTTGCCTCCTTAGGTAGGTTTATTCCTAGGTATTTTATTCTTTTTGATTTAATGGTAAATGGGATTATTTCCTTAATTTCTCTTTATGATCTTTTGTTTTTAGTGTATAGAAATGCAACAGATTTCTGTGTATTAATTTTATATCCTGCAACTTTAGTGAATTCATTGATGAGCTCCAGTAGTTTTCTGGTAGCATCTTTAGGATTTTCTATGTATAGTATCATGTCATCTACAAACAGTGACAGTTTTACTTCTTTTCCAACTTGGATTCCTTTTGTTTATTCTTCTTCTCTGATTGCAGTGGCTACGACTTCCAAAACTATGTTGAATAAAAGTGTCAAGAGTGGACATCCTTGTCTTGTTCCTGATCTTATAGGAAATACTTTCAGCTTTTCACTACTGAGTATGATGTTAGCTGTGGGTTTGTCATATATGGCCTTTACTATGTTGTGGTATATTTTCTCTATGTCCACTTTCTGGAGAGTTTTTATCATAAACTGGTGTTGAATTTTGTCAAAAGCTTTTTCTGCATCAATTGAGATGATCATATGTTTCTTTTTTTAATTAATTAATTAATTATTTTTGGCTGCATTGGGTCTTCACTGCTGCACGTGGGCTTTTCTCTAGTTGTGGTGAGTGGGGGCTACTCTTCGTTGCGGTGCGCAGGCTTCTCATTGCAGTGGCTTCTCTTGTTGCAGAGCATGGTCTCTAGGCACGTGGGCTTCAGTAGTTGTGGCACATGGGCTCAGTAGTTGTGGCTTGTGGGCTCTAGAGCGCAGGCTCCGTAGTTGTGGTGCATGGGCTTAGTTGCTCCGCGGCATGTGGGATCTTCCCAGACCAGGGCTTGAACCCGTGTTCCCTGCATTGGCAGGCGGATTCTTAACCACTGCGCCACTAGGGAAGTCTGACCATGTGGTTTTTATTCCTCAATTTGTTGATGTGGTCATCACACTGATTGATTTGCAGATATTGAAAAATCCTTGCATCCCTGGGATAAACCCCATTTGATCATGGTGTATGATCTTTTTCATGTATTGTTGGATTCAGTTTGCTAGTATTCTGTTGAGGATTTTTTGCACCTATGGTCATCAGTGATATTGGCCTGTCATTTTCTTTTTTTGTGGTATCTTAGTCTGGTTTTAGTATCAGGGTGATGGTGGCCTCACTGAATGAGTTTGGAAGTGTTCCTTCCTCTGCAATTTTTTGCAATAGTTTCAGAAGGATAGGTGTTAACTCTTTCTTAAATGTTTGATAGGATTTGCCTGTGAAGCCTTCTGGTCCTGGACTTTTGTTTGTTGGGAATTTTTAAATCACAGTTTCAATTTCAGTGCTTGTGATTGGTCTGTTCATATTTTCTGTTTCTTCCTGGTTCAGTTTTGGGAGATTGTACCTTTCTAAGACTTCGTCCAAATCTTCTAGGCATTTTAGTGTCATATAGTTGCTTGCAGTAATCTCTTATGATCCTTTGTATTTCTGTGGTGTCTGTGGTAACTTCTCCTTTTTCATTTCCTATTTTATTGATTTGAGCCCTTTCCCTTTTTTTCTTGATGAGTCTGGCTAACGGTGTATCAATTTTGTTTATCTTTTCAAAGAAACAGCTTTTAGTTTCACTGATCTTTTCTATTGTTTTCTTTGTCTCTATTTCATTTTTTTCTGCTCTGATCTTTTTTTTCAATTAATTTTATTTATTTTTGGCTGTGTTGGGTCTTCATTGTTGTGCACGGGCTTTCTCTAGTTGTGGTGAGCAGGGGCTACTGTTTGTTGCGGTGCACGGGCTTCTCATTGTGGTGGCTTCTCTTGTTGCAGAGCATGGGCTCTAGGCGCGCAGGCTTCAGTAGTTGTGGCTCACGGGCTCTAGAGCACAGGCTCAGTAGTTGTGGCGCACAGTCTTAGTTGCTCTGTGGCATGTGGGATCTTCCCGGCCAGGGATCAAACCTGTGTCCCCTGCATTGGCAGGCGGATTCCTAACCACTGCACCACCAGGGAAGTCCCTCTGATCTTTATATTTCTTTCCTTCTAGGAACTTTGGATTTTGTTTGTAAGCTTAGGTTGTTTATTTGAGGTTTTTCTTGTTTCCTGAGGTTAAGACTGTATTGCTATAAACTTCCCTTTTAGAATTGCTTTTGCTGTGTCGCATAGGTTTTGGATCATTGTATTGTTTTCACTTGTCTCTTGGAACTTCTAAATTTCCTCTTTGATTTCTTCTGTGATCCATTGGTTGTCTGACAGCACATTGTTTAGCCTCCACGTGTTTTGTTTTTTACAGTTTTTTTCTTGCTGCTGACTCCTAATATCATAGCATTGTGGTTGGAAAAGATGCTTGATATGAGTTCAATTTTCTTAAATTTACCAAGGCTTGCTTTATGGACCAGCATGTGATCTATCCTGGAGAATATTTCATGTGCACTTGAGAAGAATGTATATTCTGCTGCTTTCAGATGGAATGCATAAATATCAATTAAGTCCATCTGGTCTAATGTGTCATTTAAAGCCTGGATTTCCTTACTGATTTTCTGTCTGGATGATCTGTCCATTGATGAAAGTGGGGTGTTAAAGTCCCCCACTATTATTGTTACTGTCAATTTCTCCTTTTATGGCTGTTAGTGTTTGCCTTATATATTAAGGTACTCCTATGTTGGGTGTATGTATATTTACAATTGTTACATCTTCTTCTTGGATTGATCCCTTGATCATTACGTAGTGTCCTTGTCTCTTGTAATAGTCTTTAAAGTCTGTTTTGTCTGATATTAGTATTGCTACTCCAGCTTTCTTTTGATTTCCATTTGCATGGAATACCTTTTCCATCCCCTCACTTTCATTCTGTATGTGTCCCTAGATCTGAAGTGGGTGTCCTGTAGACAGCATATATACAGATCTTGTTTCTGTATCCATTCAGCTAGTCAATGTGTTTTGGTTGGAGCATTAATCCATTTATATTTAAGGTAATTACTGATATGTATGTTCTTATTGCTGTTTTGTTAATTGTTTTGGATTTGTTTTTGTAGGTCTTTTTATTCCCTTCCACTTTTGTTCTCTTGTGATCTGATGACTATCTTTAATGTTGTGTTTGGATTCCTTTTTCTTTTTTGTGTGTATATCTGTTGCAGATTTTTGGTTTGAGGTTACCATGAGGTTTTGATATAGCAGTCTATACATATACAAGATTGTTTTAAGTTCACGATCTCTTAATTTCAAATGCATTTCCAATATCCTGCATTTGTACTCTTCTCGTGATTGCTGGTTTTGATATCATATTTGTGTGTGGATGATTTCCTACCTTTACTGTATGTTTGCCTTTACTGATAAACTTTCCCATTCAT
Organism: Balaenoptera borealis; assembly: GCF_965194805.1. Classification (NCBI taxonomy): domain Eukaryota; kingdom Metazoa; phylum Chordata; class Mammalia; order Artiodactyla; family Balaenopteridae; genus Balaenoptera; species Balaenoptera borealis. The sequence continues at coordinate 66,274,146 of NC_138867.1, forward strand.
AATTTTCTTGTTTCTAGTTGTGGGCTTTTCTTTTTCGCCTAGAGAATTTCCTTTAGTATTTGTACAGCTGGTTTGGTGGTGCTGAATTCTCTTACCTTTTGCTTGTCTGTAAAGCTTTTGAGTTCTCTGTCAAATGTAAAGGAGAGCCTTGCAGGGTAGAGTATTCTTGGTTTTAGGTTTTTCCCTTTCATCACTTTAAATATATTGTGCTATTCCCTTCTGGCCTGCAGAGTTTCTGCTGAAAAATCAGATGACAACCTTATGGGGATTCCTTGTATGTTATTTGTTGCTTTTCCCTTGTTGCTTTTAATATTTTCTCTGTCTTTAATTTTTGTCAATTTGATTAATATGTGTCTCAGCATGTTCCTCCTTGGGTTTACCCTCTATGGGACTCTGCACTTCCTGGAGTTGGGTGACTATTTCCTTTCCCATGTTAGGGAAATTTTCAGCTATTATCTCTTCAAATATCTCCTCAGGCCCTTTCTCTCTCTCTTCTCCTTCTGGGACTCCTATAATGTGAATGTTGGTGTGTTCAATGTTGTCCTAGCTGTCTCTTAGACTGTCATTTTTTTTTTTTTTTATGGCAAGGCATTTTATTTTAAATACAGCAGTGTGTCAATCCCAAACTCCCAATCGATCCCTCCCCGCCTTCATTTCTTTTCATTCTTTTTTCTTTATTCTGTTCTGCAGCAGTGATTTCCACCATTCTGTCTTCCAGCTCACTCGTATGTTCCTCTGCCTCATTCTGCTATTAATTCCTTCTAGTGTATTTTTCATTTCACTTACTGTATTGTTCATCTCTGTTTGTTCTTTATATTTTCTAGCTCTTTGTTAACATTTCTTGTATCTTCTTGATCTGTGCTTCCATTCTTTTTCTGAGATTTTGGATCACGTTTATCATCATTACTCTGAATTCATTTTGGGGTAGATTTCCTATATCCACTCCACTTAGTTGTTCTGTAGTTTTATCTTGTTCCTTCATCAGGGACATATTCCTCTGCCATCTCATTTTGTCTAACTTTCTGTGTTTGCAATCCCACGGGCTGCAGGATTATAGTTCCTCTTCCCTCTGGTGTCTGTCCCCTGGTGGACAAGGCTGGTCTAAGAGGCTAGTGCAGGCTTCCTGGTGAGAGAGACTGTTGCCTGCCCACTGGTGGGTGCAGCTGGGTCTTGTCCTTCTGGTGGGCAGGGTCATGTCAAGGGGTGTGTTTAGAGGTGGCTGTTGGCTCAAGACGACTTTAGGCAGTCTGTGTGCTGATGGGTGGGGCTGTGTTCCTGCCCTGTTGGTTGTTTGGCGTGAGGCGTCCCAGCACTGGAGCCTTCAGGCTGTTGGGTCGGGCCCAGTTTTGGCATCAAAATGGCGGCCTCCAGGACAGTTCATGTCAATGAGTACCTAGTACCTCTGCCACCAGTGTCCACACAAGATTTCTTATATTTCACACTCATTTATGAATTTTATAAGCCTGTACACCCAGTATAATTTCTTAGTTTTAAAATGATCCTACTTTGCCCAGTTTTCAGGCAAAGAAAATTGGTATTGTTGGGAACAAAATCTAGGCAAAAATTGTCCTATTTCTTCCTGAGAAGTATATATAATGCCTTTCCCCGAAATTAATTTACTAAGGGTAAATTAATTTTGCTTCTTAAACGTAAGCGATTTCTATAGATTATTTTACTCACTGGGCATTATAATAGGAGCAGAACTAAAATGCCAAGGGGCCAATGAATATTGTTTTGGGTAGTCATATTTTCCCTAAGAAACTATTTAGAAAAATAATACTCCAATTAGTTCAAACAATTTGGCTGAATGGAAAAAGAGAACTAGAACTGAAAAAAGGTGCCGATTAACAGATAGGGTATATTTTATGCAGGGGTGCAATAGTGGATACATACTGAATTGTAAGTTTCTAATAGTCATCTGAGAAGCACTTAGAGCTAGACCAAGCTATAAATGATTTAAACATACTGATCCTATGAAGCATGTATGTATACATATATACACATAATCCTGACAACTGGCAAGAATTTCTATAAAGGTTCACTAATTTAACTTAAAAGCAGGAATATCTTATTTAATTAGTTTAAAATTTCAAATATTTCAAAGGAAATTTGATATTAAATAATTTATTTATCCAGACCAGAACTGTTTCGGTAATTGTTATCATTGGGATGCAGTAGAGAGCTGCCATTTTTCAAGCCTTTTTTGTAATCCCTTGATTTTTTTGTTTGTTTACAAGCACACTCAATGCCAATTTATTGATCTCCTACTAAATGACATATTTCCTGCTACCTTTCCAGCCTAATTTCTTGCTACTGCCAAGCTGACATTCCAACTTCCAGTTATACCAAACTCCTTTCAGTTTTTTCAATTCATGTACTCAGTCAACAATATCTAAATGCCAACCATTAAAAGCAAAATAAAACTAAACAAAAACTAAACTTTCTTGCCTCTCTAGGAGGTCACAGACCCCTAAGTGCTTATTCTGACATATTTTAGATCTCGGTTTAGGGATCATTTCCTAACAAAATTCTTCCATATAATCCCAGTTTGGCATAAATTCTCCTTCTATATGCTTTAAAATACATTTTTAAAAATTTCAAACTTACAGAAAAATTGCACAGACAGTACAAAGGATTCCCATATACCCTGACACTGACTGCCCAACAGTTAACATTTCACCATATCTGCCACTTGAGAGCAAGTTGCAGATATTATGCCTCTTCACTTCTAAGTACCACAGAGTTTAGTTCCCTAAGCAAGGATATTCTCCTACATAACCACAACACAACTTTTCAAGTCAGGAAATCCATTGATACAACACTACCATCCAAAACACACAGACGTCATTTAAATTTTGCCACCTGTCTCAACAATGTTTCTTTTTACTTTCTGGGACCAGGATCTCATGGAACACATGTTGCATTTAGTTGTCAGGTCTCTTCATGCTCTTCCAGGTCTTTCCTTAGGCTTTCTCTATCACAGCCTGAACTGTTTTGGAGAATGAGTAGTCTTAAACTCTACAGGATGATCCTCTGATGTCTCTTCATGACCCAGACTCAGGTTTTATTTTCTTAGGAATACTGCAGAACTGATGCTATACTCTTCTCAATGTATCACATCAGAGGGTACATGATGTTGACTTATCCCACTACTGTCGATGTTAACCTCATCATCTCATTCTATTGGTGTCTGCCAGGTCCTACAACACTAGATCATTATTTTTCCCCTTTGTAATTGGTTACATTCAATATTAGAGCTATTCCAAGACTGTCAATATCCCATTCCTCATCAATCCTTTATCAGCCTTAGCATCCACTGACAACTCCTAAACACTATGACAGTTGCCAAATGGGAACATTGCATGTGTATCATTCTTTCTATGCTTATTAGTTGGCATTCCCTTGTAAGGAACAGCTTTCCCTTCTTACTGATTGATACATCGACACTTACGGATTCCTATTCTAATCAAAAAGTTATAAACTATTTACTGTCATCATTCATTTTAATATTTAAGTTATGCAAGATCTGGCCAGTGGGAGGCTCTTCAAGCTGGCTCTATTGTCCTTTTGAAACATTTCCATCATATTTTGAGCATTTCCTTACTGGTATGAGATGTTCCAGGTTCGTTTCATACTTTTCCTGGCCTAGCTCTGGAATCAGACCTTTCTCCAAAGGGCCCCGATTCCTTCTAGTGGAGGACAGCATTTAGGCACCAAGATCTGGGTTCTCAAAGTGCTCCTTCTTAGTTGAGTACATTGCCTTTTGGCTCTCTCAGTAAATGCTGCACTTGAAAATCTATGTGTATATGTGCACACATAAATTTATGACTAATTTTATATCTATCTGTGTGTGTGTGTGTCTGTGTATGGTACATACACATACCATAAATCCATACTCTCTAACACCAATCGAACACATCCAATTCCAATCCAAAACCTCAGGATTATTTTCAGTCTTCTTCCTTCTTCTGTTTGTAAGTATTTTCTCCAACAGTGAGAAACCTGGCTTTCATTATCTTTAATGAAATTATCTTTATCTTTAATTATCTTTAATACCGTTATGTGGCACTACCATATGACTCCACCCTGCCTCCCTGAATATCTTGGCATGCAGGGGAGGTAAGGGCTTCTTATGTGCTTTTAGAGATTTTTTTTTTTTTTAAACATCTTTATTGGAGTATAATTGCTTTACAATGGTGTGTTAGTTTCTGCTTTATAACAAAGCGAATCAGTTATACATATGTCCCCATCTCTCTTCCCTCTTGCGTCTCCCTCCCTCCCACCCTCCCTTCCCCACCCCTCTAGGTGGTCACAAAGCACCAAGCTGATCTCCCTCTACTATGCGGCTGCTTCCCACTAGCTATCTATTTTACGTTTGGTAGTGTATATATGTCGATGCCACGCTCTCACTTTGTCCCAGCTTACCCTTCCCCCTCCCCATACCCTCAATTCCATTCTCTAGTAGGTCTGTGTCTTTATTGCCATCTTGCCTCTAGGTTCTTCATGACCTTTTTTTTTTTTTTTTTTTTGGCTTAGATTCCATATATATGTGTTAGCATACGGTATTTGTTTTTCTCTTTCTGACTTACTTCACTCTGTATGACAGACTCTAGGTCCATCCACCTCACTACAAATAACTCAATTTCGTTTCTTTTCATGGCTGAGTAATATTCCATAGTATATATGTGCCCCATCTTTATCCATTCATCTGTTGATGGACACTTAGGTTGCTTCCATGTCCTGGCTATTGTAAATAGAGCTGCAGTGAACATTGTGGTACATGACTCTTTGAATTATGGTTTTCTCAGGGTATATGCCCAGTAGTGGGATTGCTGGGTCGTATGGTAGTTCTATTTTTAGTTTTTTAAGGAACCTCCATACTGTTCTCCATAGTGGCTGTATCAATTTACATTCCCACCAACAGTGCAAGAGGGTTCCCTTTTCTCCACACCCTCTCCAGCATTTATTGTTTCTAGATTTTTTGATGATGGCCATTCTGACCGGTGTGAGATGATATCTCATTGTAGTTTTGATTTGCATTTCTCTAATGATTAATGATGTTGAGCATTCTTTTATGTGTTTGTTGGCAATCTGTATATCTTCTTTGGAGAAATGTCTATTCAGGTCTTCTGCCCATTTTTGGATTGGGTTGTTTGTATGTTGATATTGAGCTGCATGAGCTGCTTGTAAATTTTGGAGATTAATCCTTTGTCACCTGCTTCATTTGCAAATATTTTCTCCCATTCTGAGGGTTGTCTTTTCGTCTTGTTTATGGTTTCCTTTGCTGTGCAAAAGCTTTTAAGTTTCATTAGGTCCCATTTGTTTATTTTTGTTTTTATTTCCATTTCTCTAGAAGGTGGGTCAAAAAGGATCTTGCTGTGATTTATGTCATAGAGTGTTCTGCCTATGTTTTCCTCTAAGAGTTTTATAGTGTCTGGCCTTACATTTAGGTCTTTAATCCATTTTGAGTTTATTTTTGGGTATGGTGTTAGGGAGCATTCTAATTTCATTCTTTTACATGTAGCTGTCCAGTTTTCCCAGCACCACTTATTGAAGAGGCTGTCTTTCCCCCACTGTATATTCTTGCCTCCTTTATCAAAGAAAAGGTGACCATATGTGCATGGGTTTATCTCTGGGCTTGCTATCCTGTTCCATTGATCTATATTTCTGTTTTTGTGCCAGTACCACACTGTATTGATTACTGTAGCTTTGTAGTATAGTCTGAAGTCAGGGAGCCTGATTCCTCCAGCTCCATTTTTCTTTCTCAAGATTGCTTTGGCTATTCGGGGTCTTTTGTGTTTCCACACAAATTGTGAAATTTTTTGTTCTAGGTCTGTGAAAAATGCCAGTGGTAGTTTGATAGGGATTGCATTGAATCTGTAGTGTGCTTTGGGTAGTACAGTCACTTTCACAATGTTGATTCTACCAATCCAAGAACATGGTATATCCATCTATTTGTATCATCTTTAATTTCTTTCATCAGTGTCTTATAATTTTCTGCATACAGGGCTTTTGTCTCCTTAGGTAGGTTTATTCCTAGATATTTTATTCTTTTTGTTGCAATGGTAAATGGGAGTGTTTTCTTAATTTCACTGTGAGATTTTTCATTATTAGTGGATAGGAATGCAAGAGATTTCTGTGCATTTTGTATCCTGCTACTTTACCAAATTCATTGATTTGCTCTAGTAGTTTTCTGGTAGCATCCTTAGGATTCTCTATGTATAATATCATGCCATCTGCAAACAGTGTAAGCTTTACTTCTTCTTTTCTGATTTGGATTCCTTTAATTTCTTTTTCTTCTCTTACTGCTGTGGCTAAAACTTCCAAAACTATGTTGAATAACAGTGGTGAGAGTGGGCAACCTTGTCTTGTTCCTGATCTTAGTGGAAATGGTTTCAGTTTTTCACCACTGAGGACGATGTTGGCTGTGGGTTTGTCACATATGGCCTTTATTATGTTGAGGAAAGTTCCCTCTATGCCTACTTTTTGGAGGGTTTTTATCATAAATGGGTGTTGAATTTTGTCAAAAGCTTTCTCTGCATCTATTGAGATGATCATATGGTTTTTCTCCTTCAATTTGTTAATATGGTGTATCACATTGATTGATTTGCGTATATTGAAGAAGCCTTGCATTCTTGGGATAAACCCCACTTAATCATGGTGTATGATCCTTTTAATGTGCTGTTGGATTCTGTTTGCTAGTATTTTGTTGAGGATTTTTGCATCTATGTTCATCAGTGATATTGGCCTGTAGTTTTCTTTCTTTGTGACATCTTTATCTGGTTTTGGTATCAGGGTGATGGTGGCCTCGTAGAATGAGTTGGGGAGTGTTCCTCCCTCTGCTGTATTTTGGAAGAGTTTGAGAAGGATAGGTGTTAGCTCTTCTCTAAATGTTTGATAGAATTCACCTGTGAAGCCATCTGGTCCTGGGCTTTTGTTTGTTGGAAGATTTTTAATCACAGTTTCAATTTCAGTGCTGGTGATTGGTCTGTTCATACTTTCTATTTCTTCCTGGTTCAGTCTCAGAAGGTTGTGCATTTCTAAGAATTTGCCCATTTCTTCCAGGTTGTCCATTTTATTGGCATATAGTTGCCTGTAGTAATCTCTCATGATCCTTTGTATTTCTGCAGTGTCAGTTGTTACTTCTCCTTTTTCATTTCTAATTCTATTGATCTGAGTCTTCTCCCTTTTTTTCCTGATGAATCTGGCTAATGGTTTATCAATTTTGTTTATCTTCTCAAAGAACCATCTTTTAGTTTTATTAATCTTTGCTATCGTTTCCTTCATTTCTTTCTGATCTGATCTTTATGATTTGTTTCCTTCTGCTAACTTTGGGGTTTTTTGTTCTTCTTTCTCTGATTGCTTTAGGTGTAAAGTTAGGTTGTTTGAGATGTTTCTTGTTTCTTAAGGTAGGGTTGTATTGCTATAAACTTCCCTCTTAGAACTGCTTTTGCTGCATCCCATAGGTTTTGGGTCGTCGTGTTCTCATTGTCATTTGTTTCTAGGTATTTTTTGATTTCCTCTTTGATTTCTGCAGTGATCTCTTGGTTATTAAGTAGTGTATTGTTTAGTCTCCATGTGTTTGTATTTTTCACAGATTTGATATCCAGTCTCATAGCACTGTGGTCGGAAAAGATACTTGATACGATTTCAATTTTCTTAAATTTACCAAGGCTTGATTTGTGACCCAAGATATGATCCTGGAGAATGTTCCATGAACACTTGAGAAGAATGTATATTCTGTTGTTTTTGGATGGAATGTCCTATAAATATCAATTAAGTCCATCTTGTTTAATGTATCATTTAAAGCTTGTGTTTCCTTATTTATTTTCATTTTGGATGATCTGTCCATTGGTGAAAGTGGGGTGTTAAAGTCCCCTACTATGATTGTGTTACTGTCGATTTCCCCTTTTATGGCTGTTGGCATTTGCCTTATGTATTGAGGTGCTCCTATGTTGGGTGCATAAATATTTATGATTGTTATATCTTCTTCTTGGATCGATCCCTTGATGATTACGTAGTGTCCTTCTTTGTCTCCTGTAATAGTCTTTGTTTTAAAGTCTATTTTGTCTGATATGAGAATTGCTACTCCAGCTTTCTTTTGATTTCCATGTGCATGGAATATCTTTTTCCATCCCCTCACTTTCAGTCTGTATGTGTCCCTAGGTCTGAAGTGGGTCTCTTGTAGACAGCATATATACGGGTCTTGTTTTTGTATCCATTCAGCAAGTCTATGTCTTTTGGTTGGAGCATTTAATCCATTTACATTTAAGGCAATTATCAATATGTATGTTCCTATTACCATTTTCTTAATTGTTTTGGGGTTGTTATTGTAGGGCTTTTCCTTCTCTTGTGTTTCCTGCCTAGAGAAGTTCCTTTAGCATTTGTTGTAAAGTGGGTTTGGTGGTGCTGAATTCTCTTAGCTTTTGCTTGTCTGTAAAGGTTTTAATTTCTCCATCAAATCTGAATGAGATCCTTGCTGGGTAGAGTAATCTTGGTTGTAGGTTTTTCTCCTTCATCACTTTAAATATGTCCTGCCATTCCCTTCTGGCTTGCAGAGTTTCTGCTGAAAGATCAGCTGTTAACCTTATGGGGATTCCCTTGTGTGTTATTTGTTGTTTTTCCCTTGCTGCTTTTAATATTTTTTCATTGTATTTAATTTTTGATAGTTTGATTAATATGTGTCTTGGCGTGTTTCTCCTTGGATTTATCCTGTATGGGACTCTCTGTACTTCCTGGACTTGATTAACTATTTCCTTACCCATATTAGGAAAGTTTTCAACTATAATCTCTTCAAATATTTTCTCAGTCCCTTTCTTTTTGTCTTCTTCTGGGACCCGTATAATTCGAATGTTGGTGCTAGATTCTTATACCTCACTTTTATAGAACTTATATACGATCATGGCTTGCTTTCTTCTCTGTATCCCCAACAGACTGTAAGTTCAGACAGTGAAACCTATCTGTGCCTTTTTGGCTCAGAGTAAGAAATATTTATCGATGGAATAAAACAAAGAGTTTTCACTGGACAATTTTAGGAATCAACAGTGATAAAATCTTAAGAATGGACTAGATTTCAAGAAGTGAGAGAAAAAAGGTCAAAGAATCAAAGATATAATTTTCTTAAAATACCAAAAAGAGGTAGGAAAGGAAACAAACTGTACAGGTATGATATTAGCCAGGGGACCAGGACCAACATTTCAGAATGCATGAGGGGGAGTTTCCAGAAGAAAGAAATGGTCAACAGTGTCAAAAGTTATAAAGAAGTGAATTAGGAGGAGGAGTGAATATGTATGACTAAACATTATCTTCAATTGTGAGTTTGAAGTTCTTCCTCTTTTTAAAGTCTCTAAGTGGTTCAAGTTTTATACTCTGATTGTGAATTTCTAAATCTCATTGGTGACACCATGTTTTATCACTGGAAACCATTTTCTTCGAAATTTTACTTTTTCTTGTTTATCCTGGAACATCAGAACAATTGACAAGTCTTCCTGCTATTATCACTTAAAAATATAGCATAATCCTATAGAAATCTTGATCAATGTCAAGTTGTCTTTCAAAACGAGTGTCTTTACCAAAATTTAACTCTTTAGTCGCCAGTGTTTGTCTTTTGGTAAGTCAAATCTCTAACTTTTAAAACATTTTGATCAGTCCCGGGATGACCGGATGATGGTTTTGTGCATCAAAAGAGCACGATCACTAGATTCTTTAAACCTTTAATATCAGGAAAAATAAACAGATTTATACATCTTGTGGGTCAATATATATTCTCATATTTGTCAACAAGTTAAATGTATTCCATTGATAATTGTTTAACTAGTCACAAATTTTGGCACACATTTTTTGTCTATAAAAGATCTTCATTCTGACAGGGAAATTGACACTAATGATGAGAATGCTTAATAATAACAATCATAATATCAACAAAAATATATACTTGTGAGTCAGTACATCTGTGCCAGGAATTGTGCTAAGCATTTTATATTTATTTCCCTCAATGCTTACAACAATCCCACGAGGTTGTTATTATAAATCCTTTCTGATGATGAGAAACTGAGATTTAGTACAGAAGTTTGTTAATTTGTCCATGGTTATACTATCTGTAAGTAGTAGAGCCAGGACTTCAAATCAGATCAACATATTCCGAAAGTTCTAAAAGATAAGCCTTAAATCCTAGGATTTAAAATAAATGAAATAACATAAAATATTATTAAGTATTTTAAACTAATTAATAATTCAACGAAGGAGTTTCTTGCTGCAGAAAAAATCATTTAGTTTACAGAAGATTCATCATATGATTACAATGGTGAGCCCCTCTAGGATCTTAAAATTCTGGTGTGTATTTCCTTGAATACCATTATATGTATATAATCTACTCACAGAGACTAAACACTCAATGATGATTAAAAAATAGTGAATTTATCTATGCCTTTATGATATAATTCAGTTAACAATTTTGACCTACCAAATTTTTTTAATGGGCCCCCTCAATTACATGAAATGAAGTAGAACGAAATAATTATGAAATTTTGGAACTAGAAGGGATTTTAGAAATACAGGAGTCCACTCTCATTTTACCTGTAAGAAAAGCAAGGCCCAGGAAGGTTAAGTGACTTGCTCAAAGTCATACATTGCTGGGCTTTGCTGGCATTTGGATATAAGATGCTTGACACATTAAGGTCCTGCTAACAATACCACTGTCATTTTTTTTTCCTGTAAAAAGGCAATATCAGTAGAAAAGATATTAAAATTCAGAAGTGTGACATTCAGTGTGGAAAGATATTTGTCTCCAAATTACAACTCACCATTTGACATATATATTTACTTATTTATTTTTCTTTTTTCTGTTATCTCAACCACTGTAACTGCACTGTCCAATATAGTAGCCCTTTGCCACATGTGGTTATTTAAATTAAAATGAATGAAGTTAAAAATTCGATTCCTCAGTCACACTAGCCACATTTCAAGTGCTCAAAGGTGCTCAAAGTACCTGAGCTACTGCATATGACAGTGCAGATATGGAACATTTCTCTCTTCCCAGAAAGTTGTTGGGCGCTGCTGCATTAGAACGCCAGTTCCATGAGAGAGGGATTCTCTTAGTTTGTTTTCTGATGTATCCCACATGGAGAATGGTGCCTCGCACATAGTAAACCTCAACAAATTTTTGTTGAATGACTATTTCTGAGAGTGATTTTTGTACAGCCCTATGAACTTTCCAATCATATATATGGCAACGCATTTTTTTGGTATTGGCTTATGTCCAAAAAGGGAATATCTGTGACAAAATGGCTGTTAAAATAATGAAATGCAGTTTGGCAAAAGAAGTAAACATTGTACCAAAAAGCCTGATATACTGCTAACTTAAATTGAGTAAGATAGCACAGTGTTCACTATGTAAACTTTTCTTGGTTTGGGAAGGAGAATGAATTTCTTCTTTGCCAGAGATTTTGAATTTGTTAATTTCCTTTGTCCTACAAAGGTAGAAAATAATTGGAAAAGACATATATCCCAGGACATGGTCATAATTCAAAGTCAAAAGAAAATAATATATTTTTCATTGTGTTTCACTGGATTTCAAATAATAATTTAAATACTTTAACAGTGTAATTAACACAATAGAGATTTACTACAGTCTTCTTTACGATTTCAGCTACAAGACTCCTATCATTTACTCAATGTAGAACTTAATTCTCTTTATGCAGCTGAAGTCCTTCTCTTATGTTTTCACATTGATATCATTAAATAAATTCAAATTCTACGTATGAAATACTTTACAAAGACAAAATTACTGGGAAAGGACATGTTAAATAGCATTTATTCTGAAAAACAGAACATGTAAGGAAGAGTAAGTGTAGTATGTTTAAAATATAGGTACCTTGGTTATACGGGGGGATACAGTACATTTATTTTCAGTATATGAGTAAATGTCCCAACAACCTGTTTTTTTTTTTTTTCTGCTCAAATGCTTGCTGATTTTTCCCTATCTGAAAAGTGAAGGATAGTCTTCTCAAGATTTGCCTATCCTTAACATCCATTATGTTTTTCATTTTATCATGTATAGTAAGAACTATACATTCAGTATTAACAAAGAATAATCTCATATACTGAATAACCAGAAGAATAAAATATCTGTACTTTCATTTACATATATAATTAACTAATAATATCTTTATCTGGTCACAAATAAAATTCCTGTTCAATGCAAACTTTAAACATACAGAAATAAAAAAAGAAATCACTCATAATCCTATCACCCAGAAATAAAGGATAAGTCCCTTACAGTCTTTTTGGGGTGTGTGTGTGTGTGCGTGTGCGTGCATGTTGGGGGGGTGTGGAGTGGAGGAGCTGAGTTTGTACAGTGATATATGGTAAAGGTGACATACCACACAGGTTTGTGCCTTTTTTACATTTGGTAATAGATCATAAACATTCTGTCATATCAATAAATTTAATCCTATAACATACCTTTTAATAGCTGCATACTATTTCACCATTTGGATATACTATAATTTATTTAACCACTCATTCATCTATTATTGGACAAATATCTTTGAGACTTTCAGTAGAATGGTCAGATGCAGTGTACTTTTAGAATGTCAAAATCAGCTTTAGAATATAAAATGGTCAACAGCATTCACTATGTTACCTCAATTCACACACCTGTTTATAGAGTTTCAGGAATGGTGAGAAATTCCAATTCTATAGGGTCAACAAATCAATAGTTTATTCTTGGTGTCACTCATTAACAGTCTCTATATTTCCGGCTGTCTTGGTTTTCTTAGCATAGTGTTGAATGAACACTGTGAATTTTTCAGATTAAACATTTTATCTATGAGAAGGATAAAGACCTCCAGGTTATGGATACTTCAACACCACCAACCTATTCTGACAGTTGAACCAATTCCGGTGTAATTTCTATGTTTCATGTGTTCTCTCATAGATATTTATTCTTTGCAACATTGCAGATTTTTGTAATTTTACTTTGCTTTCATAATTTTAGATACTATTACCTTTTCTTGCATTTTTTGGGCATAGTGATTTGATACCATGTTCCAAATACCCAGTCCATAAATATATAAACAGTATAAGTAAGCCATTGTGGATTTAGTTCAGACCCATGAAAACCATCTCAGAAGTACTTAAAAATTATAGTCTAATCATTAGTAATTATAAATTCTGGAGAAGCTGTTTATTAAAAGATTGTCTTTTACATATTCAAAATGACTAGTCAACACCACTGAAGAAGTTAATAGCGTACTTTTTATTTTCTTAGATACAATATACCAATAAAAGAAAATTTTATTAGTTTATGATCATTTTAAATAGACTAAATAAGAAATTTAACACTTGTTTTTATATACATCATTCCAATTAATCACAAAAATAGCTTTGCCAATTCTACTTTAATGACTACATAATGAAATTGAAGAAATGTTTTGTTGTTTGAAAAGGTCATGCTACTAAATAGTTAATAGTGTAAACATTGCTTTAGGAAATGTTTAACAGTTTGCTCAAAATTCTTTAAAAAATAGTATAAATGTAAATTATTATAAATTTGAAAGACAGATGTTTGGATTAATGAAGCTTAACTATATATGGGGAGGGGGGCAAAAAAGGGCCACTCATAGAAGAGTACAATTGTTTTAAAATATACTTAGGTAAAGACTGTTTAAAAGTCTTGAGGAAAAAGAACTTGTATCATAACTCTTTATTACCTTTAACTTTTTAATTGCCTCTTTTAAAAATCCAAAGGTTGTTGTTCTTAAAAAAAATTTCAAACAACCTAGACTTACAACTCCACATTTCTACCACTAACCCATTCTTCCTAAAAGTGTCTTTCATTTTGTCAGTTTCTTTAGGTGTGGAACTCAGTATCTTATACATAGCAGGTATTTCAACAATGTCAAATGGATGCAATTCCAATAACTCCATGAGATTTTCATTATTCATATGCAATAAATGGAATCAGAAAAATTCTCACATGCTTGTACAAGAAATTCACATTTCCCTAATGGAGATTTTCACACACCTCTTATATCTACGAAATACATAAAACTATGAATGGGATGTCTGAAACACCATGAAGACTGCAATGAAAGATACAACTTTCTGTCCTTAGAAAAGGAAATTTAAAAGACTCAGGCACCTATAAGTAGATCTGACTGTCAATACATATAGGTTCACCCACAGAGAAAATAAAACTCCCATATGTTGAAACACTTGGCATCCGTGCACTTCTTTTTCCTATTTCATGCCATGTTTCCCTGGCCCTATGTACTGAATGCATTTTCAGTGTGAAGGAGAACACTCCTCCAGCTGCTAATGTGAGGACTTCTAGCCCTGTAACCATGAGATGACCCAGCACTGCTGCCTGCTTAGAGTTCTCCCCTGGGGGTGAATGTGGGTGCTGGCACTCTTTGCTGTGCATTAGAAGCAGAGAACACCAGCAATTGGGACACTTCAAGGACACTGCATAATTTCAGTAAGAGTTAGGAGAGGAGAAGGAAAACTCCATTTCTATCAAATGTGCTATCAAAGTAAGCACAGCTTTCTTGTTCCATTTTTTGGTCAGGAAGGAAGTGGAAATTTTTGAAAAATGAAAAAGATTTTATTGTGATAAAAATAATAATAAACCAGGGTTTACTTTAAATCTGGGAAAATGATGTATACAAAAACAAAGAGAGTGACAAAACAATCATCTTGACATTAATATTCCATATGGTTAAGCATTTAATTTCTTCTTGTGTTATATATATATATATACACACACACACACACACACACACACATGCATGTTGTCTCTATTCTAAACCTAAACTATAAGCTACCTGCAAGTAAAAACTGTGCTTTATTCTCTTTAGCAAATAAATATTTATGTTATTGATAAACTATCTGAGGATGAAAGTCTATGAAATCACAGAGCTCTTATAGGTAAAGATAGTTGGATGATCTATTGTTAACTATTAATAGATCTAACCCTTCTAGAAGCAGCTAATTATATGCTTGATATGCCACTATAATTGGGCAAAATTGGTAAGTTACAGCCATGTTATTGTAACTATATAATATAAAAATAAGCTTAAGTATGTTCGTAGAAAATTTTATTGCCATCCTTTGCAGTATAATCTGCATTTACCAAAATTATATATATTTTGAAAGGTAGGTTCAAAGTATATGGTAGACTCCAAGGGTCAGCAAACTTTTTTCTGTTAAGATCTAGACAGTAAATATTTTAGGGTTGCAGGCCACCTATGGTCTCCATCATGATCACTCAGATCTGCTACTGCAGTGTAAAAGAAGCCATAGACAATACATAAATGAATGAATGTGGCAGTGTTCCAATAAAATTTTATTCACAAAAAGTCAGCCAAACTATGGGCTATAGTTTGCCAACCCTTAATGTAGGTTATACATCACTAGAAGTAGCATAAAATGGGATGAAGAATAATTTAATATTTTTATAGGAAAGAAATATATGTGACATTTTCAAGATCTTTATTGACTCTTAAAAAAAAACACAACAAAAAACCACCAAACTTAAATAGCACACACAAATCTTACCTGGTTAGGTATCCTCAGTGGGGGCCTTGGACCTCCAGGGTACCGAGGTGACATAAAAGGCTATTGAAGTAAAACAAACAAATAAACAAAACAAAAAAACAATGTAAAATACAGATCTGAAAATAAACTGCTTTAAAGAATTTTCGAGTTATACAAAACATAAATCAAATTTACTTATGTGGCTGATTTCAGTAAAATAAAAGCTTTTAAGAAAAATTACCATCCTATTTTTTATTTTGTAGAATATCTGGAAAAATTTCCAAAGAAATCATTAAAAAATCGAAGATGACTAAAGTAACTGTAGCAAAAAAATTTTTTAATGCTATCTAATTGGCAAAAAGTAAGACTAAGAAATTTAGGCAATTGAATCTTAGTCAAGACTTCAGGAAGAGGATCACTGGCTACATTTTTATACAAACTGGATTCTGAATTACTCAATTCAGTTATCATTTTCCTCTAATAATTTTGACTGAATTACCCAATTCGGTTATAATTTTCCTCTAATAATTTTAAAGTTGCCAAATTTCTTCATCTTTTCTTTTGTAGCTCCATTTAAAATGGTAAAGAAATTTCTTTTCCAAGGGACATTTGTGGTTAGGAGAGCTTTGGCTTTCTTTCATTAAGGGTTTTTTATAATTCAAAATCGATTATAAATTTTAAAATTGAAATTGCTTTGCATATTTTGAGCCTAGCAGACTATGAGGTGTGTACTTTTTTTAATAACCATTTTTTATTGAAGTATAGTTAATTAACAATGTTGCATTAGTTTTAGGTGTACAGCAAAGTGATTCCATTATATATATATACATATACACACACAGACAAATATATACATATAAATATAGACACATATATATATTCTTTTTCATATTATTTTCCATGATAGGTTATTACAAGATATTAAATATAGTTCCCTGTGCTATACAGCAAGTCCTGGTTGTTTATCTATTTTATATGTAGTAGTATGTATATGTTATGAGGTGTGTACTTTTAACAGAAGAAAAAAATGGCCTTATATTAAAACTCAAGTCAATTTATCTTGTTAGATGAATCAGAGGCTGCTAAGATGTACTGATTCTGTCAGTCCCGAAACTGTCTGAAAAATATGCTAAAAGTATCATTTCAGTGATTGTCCAATGATGAGTGGAAGGAGAATATTTTTGATCACTCAGATTTGGGCACAGTTTTTTTTTTAAGTTTATTCCTAAAATTATTCAAAATTCCATTTTTATAGAAAAATATAATTTTGTTTAATTATAATACATAATTACATGTAATATAAGCAAATTATCAACTCTAAAGGGTTGAATATTAAGTAAAATATTAAGAATGAATTAATATAAATTAAGAATCAATTTACCAAAGGATTGGGCAAGCCAAATCTATAGTACTTTACATAATTAAATTCCACATTTATAATGAATTTTCTAAAAATATTTTTAGAAATTAGGCCTGCAGTTCTAGGGCTATTTTAAACGCAGCAGCTGAAAAATAAAATTCTAGCAAATTTATGTGGTATAGACTTTTCTATAATATCTTTTGGAGGGTCTGACAAACCAACAAGAAGAACTTTAGAATTAAGCAGTTTGAGTTTTTACTTACTGTGTTGTTATATGTTAACATATTCCTAGGAGATCATTTTAAATGGACAGAAACAGTAGATTATTCAGGTAATAGTGTCACCTCCAGCTGATAAAACTTAAGTGGATTTTCCAGTTTAAACATTTAAAAAATGTTTAGTTTTCACATATTTGATTAAAGTTGACTCTCATCATTTCTGAAGCTCTACTCTAAATTGGATTAATTAGTTAACTATACTGTCAACTGGAAGCTCATCCCAATATTCACACTCCCTCTGCTACTTTTCTAACCACCTAATTTCATTTATGAAACTGTCTTATAAATTCTGGACTCACTTAAAAAATTTAATAATTAAATATCATGTCATTGATTTTGGAATGGTTGCCTTTCTTTCACGAAGTGATGTTTTATGACATAGTCACTAAGCCCAAGTACAATATCAATTTAAGGTTTGAGACATGGAGAAATAAAAATAGGTTACTAATAATTCCTGTCTATAATAAAATCACTTCAAAATGGAATACAAGGTAGAAATTGTTAAAACACTACTAAATACTGATAACCTTGAAATGTACCTTATTTGAAACAGAGCATTTGAGATTTGTATGTTCCTCTGAATGTAAAATAATATTATAGTATTAACATAAATGGACTATTTGAAAAGAGAAAATTTTTCTCTGATCAATGGCATTGTGAATAAATGTATTTTAACAGGACTGTTGTACTCTCCTATCTGACCATGAGGCCCCATCAAGGGATTACTAAGAGGGAGAGGCAGTGCATGTGGTAGTTGTGAACCTGTAGTCCCCTATGGAATAAGATTGCCAGAGAGAAAAGAGTCTCTTTTTAATTTATTTCCTCTTGTATGCCCTCCTCCAGAAGTTCAAATTTTTTTTAGCCAAAAAAAAAAGAAAGAAAGAAAACCACTTCCATTTTTCAATCTATAGCTATACAATTAAAGCAAAAAATAACAAAAATCTAGTTAGTTTAGATAAAAAACTAATACTTTCCCCTAAAATATAAACATTATTATGGTTAAAGCATTTTAATATCAAATTAGTGCTGTTATAAGCTCTTAATATTCAGATTGATTCTTAAGATATCTGGTTAACCACCTAGGTCCTCAACTGCCTACTTGTTGAGGTACAGACACAGCAACAGAACCCAAAAGAGTTTTCATGTTAGCAACTGAGAATATTCTACTAATATTCTGTATTTCACTATTCAGAAGTCAATTTGCTTTCAAATATAATTTAAGGTATTAAAACAAGTTTAAATTCTATTATGGTAAAATGCTAATCTAAGAGATTACCTACTGATATTATAAAGTATACCTACTGATATTATAAAGTACATCTATCGACAGACCTTCAGTACTCTCTGCGTTGATAACCTGGGAAGAACAGGTTCCTCAAAAGAGCCCTTAGCTATGAAAGTATGCTTACTCTTAATATTTGGGGAAAATTTTTTAATAGTTTGGGCATCAAAATATGTGCTTGAGGGTGTCAGAATGATGAATCAATATTTTAAATGGAAAAAGCCTTCCCCTTGAAAAATGGGCTAAAAAGTTATTTATAATGTGTATGGAAAACATTTGACTGGGAGTCAAAGGCCTGGATTCTAGTTTTTGCACCACCACTAATTAGCAGAGGGACCCTAAATTAAAAACCTTTCAGGGCTTTAGTTTTCCCAACCTTAAAATGAGAGAGTTGGACAAGATGATCTCAGAAGTCTCTTGGGAAATAATAATTTAAAATCCCCATGATACTGAATGTCAATATTATGACATAGTATGAGTGTGTTTCGTGTTTGGTAATTGCAATCATTGTCGCTTTTGTTGTGGTCATCCATTTACAATGCTTGGTGTCAGTTTATTTATCTCTTGCAAAAATAAAATACACTGTGTGTGTGAGTGGAAAAAAAAAAATTAATGCTAGTAGAATAGGTAGTTTAACTCTTCAAATCAAGATATACAATTTCCAGTTACTTGGAATATTTTTACTTCTTAATTTTTAATATTTCATAAAAGGCCTTTTAAAATATAGTTTATACTAATTTGTATTATTTCCTAATTTTGAATCTGCATCCACATAGTGGTCAGTTGGTATAATAAAGAATAATACTTGATTCTTTAAAAAAAAAAAAATAAAACTCCCATGATTCCATGTTAATTATTTCCAGCAAGTATAAAGATTAGCATACTGTAAATAGCTATAAATATTTGAAGTGTGTGTGGGTGATATCAGTCTATGCTCCTAAGGCACAAGCTATCTTTATCAAGGAGCTAGAGAAGCTTATTCCCATGCTTTCCAGAGAAAAAGAAAAACCTAGGTAAAGAAAAAAAATACTCCAACAAACAATGATGCCCTTTGTTCAGATCAAAGGCCAATAGAGAGAATAAAAAAGCTGCACTTATTGATTAAAAGGTATGCTAGAGATTTGTTCATTCAACAAATATTTATTAAACACACACAAAGGCACTGTTCTAGATGGTGGGACATATCAGTGAACAAAGCAGATGAAGATCACTGCCCTCTGCTTAGGATTTTTCAAGGTTCACAGTCTTGTAATTAATAGGAGAAAAAATGTTCTGGAAAAACTATTTTCTACAGTCCACTAATCTGGAAGAAATAAAACGTTCTCTTCACCAAATGGCAAATATCATTGAAAACCCAAAGAAAATAATATTTCAATCTGGTGGCTTCCCTCAGAAGTCATATTACATCATCCCTACTTGACAGAACATGTAGTGTTATGAATGACTAAAAATCAAGGCTAGGCTTTTAAAAAAGTTCTCCAAATTAGGCAAAACTCGTGGACAAAGGTTCTTTATAATACACAAGATAAACTGAGTAGCACAGTTAGTACCCTGACATATGGAAATACATTTATAGGCATAAATTCTCATTTCTACATGTTTCAGTTATCTACTTAGAATGAATGGGATAAACCAAAGTGCAAGCAATAAAAATGTATACAAAGCCAGAAAATCAATAAATATTTGATGACTAAATGAAAGGAAAAAAACTCTAATAGAAATATAAACTAAATGTCCAGCCCATTTCCTCCAAGTAGTCTTTTAGAGAAAAAAATCACACCCATTTAGAATCATAATTTATTTCAGAATGAACATCATTCAGTCTTAAAGGATTATTATTTTCCATTATATCAAGAATTATTCATGAAATATTAAGCTTCTGCTTTCCTAAAAGAGATTTTCCTTTATTCTTTGCCATTTCTGCTAGTGGAAAGTAGTAGTCTGCCTCTTCTTATTTCATCTTCATAAACTGTTAGTGCTTTATCTCAATTCTCTAAGATTTAGAAGGAACAAGTTCTTTCTCATCTCTCCTTCTCCAAAGATCCCAGACCCCACAAATGGAATTATTTTATAAATAATTTACCCATTCTGAAATTACAGGTGATAAGAACCATTTAAAGCCCTAACTTCTTTTCACATATATATATATTATCAAACTGTACATCTTAAATGACACATTGCTCAAATGTTAACTTTACTAATATTTTCTAACATTTTAATTAGTTTCCAGAAAGCATAAATATGATTTATCAATGCCACAATTTTTCTTGAGATAACTCAGTATTCTCCTTTCTATGCCAAGTAAACATCTACTAATCCTCCAGGGGCTGGAATGTCACTTCCTCTTTAAGGAATCTCTATAGGCTCCTTTCCCTCCATTTCCTAAGCACTTTGTTCACACTATTCTCATAGAGGATTCAGCACACTGCAGTGTAATGTGTGCCTTGATATGAAGGGAACCCACTTCAGAGGAAAGGACATGAAACCAGATCAGAGCAAGTACCTTAATGCCATGGTAATCAATCCATAAAATAAAACTGATATTTCTAAGAATCCTTAAAATTGATGGTAGCAGTGTATAAATCACCCTATATCTTATTTTAAATATTTCAACATGGCTTTAGAAACTCTTTAAATCTTGGTCTTTAAGAGCAGGTTGATAATAAAGAAAATTTAAAATCACTAAAAAGTAAAATCTTCTTTAAAATGCCAATTTTATACTTAAGCATTTTCTATATACTACATTTTATTTTATGAGCACAATTTAGAACAAATCAATGATGAAAAGAATAATACTAAGTTCTTTAGAATGAACAAATGTAACATTTAGGACAGTTTACAATTCTGAAAATTTAGAAGTCTGAGATATGTTCTACAATTTAAAGTAACTGAACTTTTTCGAGTACAAAACTATTCATGTGAAATTTGCTTCTATTTTTGAAAAAATAGTAGTTTTTAAATGACATAGAAATACACAATTACCAAGTTTGAGAAAACATGAACTTACAATCTAAAAAATAAATACACACTTAAAAAAATGACTTCACAAAACTACTCAAGTAAAGTTTTACAAGTTCTGTATTGTACAATTATAATAAAATCTGACTTATAGAATTTTATTCCAATATACCTTTTTGACACATTTTACAGCAAAAAGTTTTTAGAGTTAACTAGGTCAACCTCCTTATTTTATGTAAAAGAAAACCAAAGACCAAATTCCTTAACTGCCACTTTAGTTTTCTTAGAGCTATGTAACATCCGACTATAGTAATAACTTTAAAGAATAAAGGCAGGTACACATACTTCATTCTTATGACTAACTGACCATAAATAAATTGCCTGACTTGGCATTTCCTCCTAGGCACCCCCAGCAACCTTGCAACCATTCACTTAATGTAGAATTCTTTACCTTTGTTACCACTCAACCATGAAAAGCTGAAAAGACAGTAGTATTTCAGGTAATCAAGTTAATTTGCACATAAAGCACTAATTAGCATGTGCTCTTATTCACCAGATGAAAAGAAATTCAACAACTGAAATATAAAATCAATTTAGTAAGCTCTATCTCTCTCTTCTTGAATATTTTTGGTAGAGTTTTGATAATATATGTTGTCTTTAGTTCATTTATTTTTGTTTTTAAGTCAAATACTGGAAGGGAATAGAAGATGGGTTAGGAATGGTGCTACATGGATGTGGTATTATTAGAAGAGTATTATCATTGTAATCAAGCTGCTCATGATAATGTGACAACTTGTAATGAGGTTCAGGAGGAAGGGAAGGAAGCAGTTAGCACATTCTAAGAGAGAATGTACAGAGTCACATTCAATAAATACTTGGCTGTTTCCATAGCTGGGTCATTGATTGAGTGAGTGAACAACATTGATGGAAGACTCTAAAAACCAGCAGAAGGTGTAATAAAGTTTGGTTCTCTTGTATAAAATCTCACCTGGCCAATTTATGTGTCTTGTTAAAAATAGGTAGTATCTATTGATATTGCAAAGGGTAAGGCACAGTACTGGCATAGTGTATCTGGTTGTCTAATGAGAAAATGCTTGTATGTATAGAGGGGAAAATTCAGCTTGCTTATATAGGATAAATTATGTCTTCTAGAGCAGCGGTCTCCAACCTTTTTGGCACCAGGGACCAGTTTCGTGGAAGACAATTTTTCCACAGACTGGGGGGTGGGGGGAGTTGGAGGGGTAGAGGGATGGTTTCGGGATGATTCAAGTGCATTACATTTACTGTGCACTTTATTTCTATTATTATTACATTGTAATATATAATGAAATAATTATACAACTCACCATAATGCAGAATCAGTGGGAGCCCTGAGCTTGTTTTCACTTGCCACTCACTGATGGGGTTTTGATATGAGTCTGCAAGCAATTGATTTATTATGGTCTCTGTGCAGTCAAACCTCTCTGCTAATGATAATCAGTATTTGCAGCCACTCCCCTGCACTAGCATCACCACCTCAGCTCCACCTCAGATCATCAGGCATTAGATTCTCATAAGGAGCATGCAACCTAGATCACTTGCATGTGCAGTTCACAGTAGGGTTCACACTCCTATGAGAATCTAATGCCACTGCTGATCTGACAGGGGGCGGAGCTCAGGTGGTAATGAGAGCGATGGGGAGCGGCTGTAAATACAGATGAAGCTTCGCTCGCTCACCTGCTGCTCACCTCCTGCTGTGCGGCCCAGTTCCCTGGGGGTTGGGGACCCCTGTTCTAGAGGACATAATAAAAGTAGGTAAAGAACAAAGTGTTGGAGATCCCAAGATGATACTGAGTTATAATTACAATATCTACATCAACAACATATAAGAGAATTTATGATTTAGATGACTAAGAAGGTCTTGTACTCTCTCCTACTGCTTTCAGGTTTCTCTATTTCTGGGCATCAGGGTTGAAAATAGTGATTCTTAGGCAGTTTTACAAAGTAACAGTATTTAATAACCACTTTTTGGTATAGAAGTATGTCAGGTTAATTTATGTATGATTTGGAGGAAAAAAAAGTATGATAACTTCCTAATTTTTTTCTAAAGCAGAGGCCAGCCATGAGAACTGCCACTAATTCCATATAGCAGGGCATTTCAACTGTTTGTCTAATATAGTGCCAGGTGTACACATGAGACCCTGGTCTTCTTAGATTTAAATACATTCAAAGAGCTATAACCCTCAGGTCTCCGAAACATGTTTTAGCTTACATATTTTCTTTCCATTAAGAAGAGGCTCAGCATTTGAGTAATATCATATTGTCTTTACCATATAACCATCTTTAGTCTAAAAATCTGTAAGAAAAAATGGTTATTTGCTATAAAGTAATTTGCTTCCATCAACATTTAGGCAAAAACACAAGACACAAAGTGATACACAGCTAGGAAAAATATGGGTTTATCTTTAGTAATTATATTAATTACATAAAGATCAAATATCTACCTTTCTTGATCCTGTGCAGATATGACTTTAGACAGATATAATCTTTCTTCTGATATTTTTCACATACTGTTTTAGGCAGACACAGGGAATAATACACAATTCTGTGTCATAAAAATTATTACAGAATCTTTCAAGGGAAAAACTTCTCTTGAACATAATTTTTTTAAAATGATAAATATGGAAGATTATAATTATTTATAGTCCTGTAAAGGTAATAAAAATATGTTCACTATGAGATTTTACCCCAAGCATAAACATTCTTTTAAAAATTAAACATTACTTTTAATTCATTCTGGATCCATTTTTTTAGTTAGTCCAATTCTCTTTACATGATTCTCCTATATAGATTTCTATTCTCTATTTTGCTATTCAAAATCTCACTTAGAAGTAAATCTTTTTTTCCTTAATTGTGATAAGAGTTGAAGTCATATGGCTGTCAATTATAAATAATATTGAGAATATTATTTTGAAAAAAGCATCACAAAAAGTGTTGTGACTTGTACATTCATTTCTGCCATCGTTCATATAGTAAGACTGTTCACATTTTTTTATTTTTATGATTCCATGAGATGCTTCATAAGTTTTCTGTAGAAAAGTAATGAAGCATAAATTATACATCAAATGAATTTCGTTAAAGTTACTTTACAATTCATATATCTTAATTTGTTCAGTTTCTTTTCTGTTTTTCAGGAAAATCTCCATCAGACATTACTGACACCCCAGTGATAAGACACTCTTGATTAACACATTTTAATTCCAACTAGTATTAAACTAATTTAGCTCACAAAATGACATACTTGTGCTGGCAATTCTGCTGATAAGCATAAATATGTAGTTTATCTTCCATACATCTTAGATATTCTATCATCAACAACACTTAATTAAAATAACGCATATCAAATACCTGTAAAGTATGAACAGATCAGGTTTCCTAGATGTTGTTTTGGCAAGGCTAATCCAATTCAGCACAGAGTTATAAGCAGGTTGATTCTTCTGATATGGATTTAGGCTAAGCATTAAAATTGCTCATTTCTATTATGGGCCTTTGCAAAAAGATGAGACTATTTCTCAAGTCTTCATTACCATCTATCAGATACTGGCTTGTGGCAATGGACTTGTGGATTGTGAAGGGGAACTATGCTGCCTTCTGGTCTAATCAACTACAGAAGTTTGAATAACATTCTATGAAAAACTTTAATGATTTGTTTTAGATCAATTTATATTCACAAATACACACAGACCCTTTTATTTTTTTTTTTTTTGGTGTCTGTGGGACACGTAGCTGGAGTCCTGTGTAAGTTGAATCTCGCTCTGTGCTGCCTCCCATCCCTGACTAAAGTCACAAGGACAGATCAACCCACATTACAAGTAACCCACTATGGGTATGAAAATCAATATGTGAGGTTTATAACTGAGGAAAAGTATTGGGCTAACTCAATAAAAAAAGAAGCAAAAACAGTAATTTTTTAAAACGACTCAATTTTTCATTGAAGAATGCAAAAACATTCCCCTCTTCCCCAACCTTTTCCCTATTTTATATTCTTGCTTCCACATAAACTTGGTCTAGATGAGAGGGTGGGAGACCAGCACTTTAATTTACCTAAATGTACCATTAGGTTAAAAAAAAAAAAAGCTACTTTGTTCTGGTACCCTTCTGGTATCTTGATATGCTAGGTAAGTTTCTACTGATAAAGCAGTAGTCTTTTCAAATTCACAAGCAGCGATAACATTTGTTAAAGAAACCTGCCTATGGGCTCGGTCTCTGATACAAGTGGCAGATTATATATATTTTTACTTTCTTTAAAATGAAATGTTACACTTCATATTCACTTGGTTACTTACCTGCAAAAATGAAGTCTAAAGTTACTCAACTCATGTCTGAACTGTATAGAGTAATCTTTTCTACTGAACAGATTTTAACAGAAATTATTAATGCCCCAGAAAGTCTGTTTTGAAACTAGAGCTTACTAATTTGACTAATGCTAAAAAGTATAAAAATAAGCAAGATGAGAGAATTCAAATTGCACAAAGTGAAGTTATTTCTCCATCTCCAATTAAGATGCATTTTGAACCACGTGTCTTAAATAGGTACAGAATAAATGTACAGAATAAAACTAAGACAAATTTGAGTAGAGAAAATATTACTGATGTCAAAGGTATTTGTAATGTCAGATTATTTATAGAATATAAAAATGACAGAAAACAGGTAGTAGTCACATTTGCAGGCATCCTTAGTAAGTAACTCTATTTTACCCTTTCTTGATAAGCATCCTACTGTGTACAAAGAATATCCGATTACGCTATTCCTTCGCATTATGTCTTAAACTCAAGATTATACCTGATTGTTGGGTATAATAGATGGCACCTGGCAATTGCCTATACTCTCTGTCTACAGGTGCCAGCAGAGCAGTTTTCTTTGTCCCTCGGCAGGAATGAACAGTTTATGATAGCCAACACTTCACTCCCAGCAGCATTTCTTTGACCTCCCCAGCTTCTCTCTCCAGCTACTGCCTCATCTTCATTTTCCCTTTACAGCAAAACTCTCTGAAACTCTCTGAAAGAGTTGGACACACTCGTCTGCAATTTCTCTCTTCCTACTTTATCCTGAATTTACTTTTATGCAGCTGTCACCCCATCACTCCATGGAAACGGGCCTTATCAAAGTCACCAGTGACCACCTCGTTGGGTCCAATGGTCAGTTGTCAGTCCTCAAGTAATTTGAACTATCAGCAGCATTTGACACAGCTATCATTCCTCACTTCCCTGAGTTTTTCTTCTTGGCTTCCAGGCTCCCACATTGCCTGGTTTTCTTCCTAACTCATGTGCTCCTCCTTCCCATTCTTCTTGCTGGTTCCTCCTCATCTTCCTGCCTTCTTAAAAACAGAACCCTGGGATCCTTGAGCTTCTCGTCTCTCTCTCTACTCATTACCTGGGTGATGTCATCCAGGCTCACAGCTTTCAATATTAGCCATATGCTAATAACTCCCAAATGCCTCTAGCCCAAGCCTCAAGCATAAAACTCCAGATCTGATACCGCGCTCCCTACTCGACATCTCTTGAATATCTAATAGCCATCTTAATCTTAACAAGTTTAAACTTAAGCTTCTGATTGTCCCCTCATACCTCTTCTTGCAGTTTTACCTATATAACACGGGTAAATGTCAGCTCCATTCTTTCAGCTGAACAGACCAAAAGACTTGCAGTCACCCTTGATTTGTCTTTTCCTCTCACAACACATACCCAAACCATCGCCAGAATCTGTTGGCTCTAACTTCAAAATATATCTAGAATCCAGTCACTTCTCACCACTGTTACCAGCCTTGTTTGAGCCATAATATTCTCTTGTAAAGTTTTGCAGTGACATCCAAATTGGTCTCCCTGCTTCCACCTTTCCCTCCTATAGATGAATCTCAACATAAGAGCCAGAAAGACCCTGATAAAACCCTCCACTCAGAACAAAACCCCAAATCCCTACAGTGACCTACAAAATTCTACTTGATGTGGCTTTCTACTGCCTACGACTTTATATCTAATTGCTCTCCCCAGCCGACACTCCACTATAGTTACTCAGGCATTCCCTTTGTCCCTGGAAAAAGCTGGTCATGCACTGAACTCAAGGGCTTTATACTTGCTTGTCCCTCAGCCTAGAACACTTCCTTCAGACACCAGATGCTTGTTCCCTCACTTCCTTCAAGTCTTTACTTAAATGGCATCTTCTTGATGAGTCCTTCTGTGGCCACCCCATCCAGAACTTCCTCAACACTGCCTATTTTCCTTTTCTGCTTCATTTTTCTCTCTAGTCCTTATCACAATCTAACATATCATATATTTAAAAATAATTATTTATTTTGTTTACTGACTGTCTCCCATAGTGGATTCTACGTTGGATGTGGGTAAGGATTTCTGTTTAGCTTGTTTACTGCAGTAACTCTAGCACGGAGTGGTGGGAGGGGGCCATAAATATTTGTTGCTGAATGTCATCAGCAATATGAGCCAGTGCTTCTCAAAGTTTAGCTTGTAAGACTCATCTGTTAAAAATAAAAAACAAACAACAGAAACCAAAGGATTTCCAGTGCCATTGCCCCACCACCAAGAATCCTGATATACTAGGAGGCAGGTGACCCCAGGACTCTTGACGATAGTACAAGAATACACTTGGAGAAACACTGTTCTTGGTCTTTACCCTTTGGATTTCTTACAGGCCATCTAGTGGTGACCATATTCATAAAGAATAGGAGTGGGTAAATTATGGCTCATGGCTAAATGTGGTCCACCACTTGTTTTTGTAAATAATGTTTTACTGGAATAGCCATGCTCTTTAGTGTACACAGTGTCTATGGCTGTCTTTATACTACAACAGAGTTGAGTAGCGTGACCTCAAAGCCTTCAAATCCTAAAATATTTACTATCTGGCTTTTTACAGAAAAAGTTTGTTGACCTCTGATATAGATAGAAGATAAATTATTCTAGACCACCACTTAGTGATAAGCTATTTTTTATTATATATATATATATATATTTTTTAATGGTGTTTTCTTTCCTCTTTTGGCTGCATGGCGTGGCATGTTCATCTCCTACCAGGGATTGAACCCATGCTTAACCACTGGACCACCAAGGAAGTCTGATAAGCTATTTTTCAAAAAGCTGAAGGTATCCTTATGTATACTTATCTATCCGACAAATCTAGCCGACCTATACCGGGAATTTGCAATATATTTAATATTTGATTTATATTTAATAATCCATTCCTTACCTTTAATTCCCCAAAGAATGGTGCCCATTTTTGTTTCTGTAACCAACGTTAAACAAAAAACTAAGATTGTGTTATAAACTGCCTTTGGATATTTGCTATACATTTTTTTGTTTCCCAAGGACATATAATAAAAATAGAGGCGTTCTGGGAAGACTTTTCAAAAATAAGATATTGGTCTAGGATGGCCAAGTTAACTTTTTCATAAATACCCATTTTGATAAATAAACATCAAAAGTAAGGTTTCTAACAGGAAACTATTTCATTGCATTCTAACTGAAAAACCCAAGTAAAGAGTCTAAACCCCTGACACCCCCTTCCTTGTTTGTTGTCCATCTAGTCACCGCTATAGGGTCTTCTGTTGTTTGAAACTGCGATTTAAAAAAAAAAACTTAGTTACTCAAGCTGAGCAGTTTTAATTTGTTCTAATAGTTGAGGCCAGAAAAACTATTACCACAACTGCAGGAAAGCATTATCAAAGCCAGCAGCTGTCAGGCACCTTGATTTTTTTAGGCTGCTTTTATCTTTATACTAGAGAAAGACTTGTTCTGTTCTCAATATTCAGAATCTTTGTTCTTTAAAGATTCAAAATTACATTTTTAAGAAAATTAAACTTCAGTTTTATTTCTTGAACTCTGACAAATAAGCAACCTTCCCCACCTCTACTCTCCAAATCCTGGTGTATTTAATTCTGAGAAATACTATTTTTAATGTGTGAATTTTAAACTATATATATTGATAATGTCAAATGTTATAGTTCAGTAAGTCAATTCAACTTGAGATATTCAGTATTCCACTTATTCAAATTAATAAATGATGTACTTACTAATCTTTTGGTTTGTTATCTGAGGTCAAAGATGATATCTACAACTTCTGGGGAGAAGGAAAAGGAGTTTCTCCTGGTTTAGAGTATTTCCTAAGACTAACTTCTGAAACAGCCATGATCAGGAGGGATAAGAGGAAAGGCAAACCATTGGGAGAGAAGACAATTTAAAGATTAATAACAGAAGGAAACTGAGGAGTGGAGACTATTTAACTACTATATGTATAAATAATAGGGTAAAACAGGTGCTACTGATAATAAAAGGTGGTTTTGTGAAAGTCTGAATAGGAAGAAGAGTATGCTTAGTTATGAAGGTATCTTCAAAATGTAGGACTTATGTCCAAAAATAAATCAAATAAATACCTACCTCCAGAAACATTTAACCAGGGCTTGTAAAAACATTTCTTCTTGTCTTTTTCCTTTTCAGTTTCAAGTGTTAGATTAAATAATTGTTTTTCTCCTTTTTGATTCTCTTTCTTTTAAAATATCAAGAATATTATATTACCCTGAGCTTTGTTTTTGTCTTTGGTGCTTTATGAATGTCATTTATATTGAGTTTTTCTAGTCAATAAGTGTCCCATGGAGAAAAGGGGAGACTTCTTTGTATTTTTGTTGTTGTTGTTCTTATTACATTATTACTATGTCAAAGCATTAGGTCAGCTTGCTACAGTGCAGTCTTGCTAAAAATAGAACCTTTGGAAAATATACCCAAACAAGTAGAGACATCGGCAAACCACCACTAGATGGCAAAGCCGCTTTACCATTGCTAACATTCTGCGTGTAGAAAGAATGTGACTTAGGAACCTGCTGCAACATATTTTCCACCATATCAGAGTTTTGATCAATTCGGATTTTAAAATATGGATGGCCACTGTAGTCTGAAACTAAATTACTTGGTATACTTTATCTGCAACAAGTATTTATAATCTTATTCATGTCAAAGCCTAACATTTACAATCCATCATCAATGTATTATTAGTTTTCAACAGTTCTCAGTAAAGAAGACAGATCCAGTGACTAAGAATACAGCAAATGTATTAAGATAAAAATCAAAACACAATACATGGTAAAAATGAACAAAAGGCTCTACAGAATTCAAAATTAAATATTTACAAGTATATCCCACATTAGTTATATACGCAAAGATATCTACATTAGACCTATTAAAAAGATTACATTGTGTTTTTATATATTATAGATGTGCTTGATTAGAGTGATAAAAACAAGATATGGTTTTCTTAAAAGTTTTCTTGTGGTAAAGAGCAGAAAGAAGGAAAAAATAAAGTATTTTTTTCACTCCCCTCAGATTTTTTTTGGTTGGAATAAGAAATGCCCATTTCTTTAATGTAGTTTAAGTTATATTAAATTCACAAGAGAAGATTTCTTACTACTCAAATCTAGAAAATTATAAAGCAACAGAGTTAATAGTCTATTTTTTAAAAAAACACAAATGAATGAGAGCTTTGTTTTGTAAGTGCATTTTACTAAACTGTTTTGATTATTATACATAAGTGTGAAGAAAATCTAACTGGTTCAAGGATTAATGCTGCCTATTCGATAAAACTACAGGAATCAAATTTTGCCTGACTTTTAGTAAGAATGCTATGAGAATGAATATACAGCAGGTTGATGCTTTTAATGCATAATTTGAATTTCTTAGCATACAATGAAACTTTTGAATAATACTCTAGCATAGGGACAGGAGAGTCAGAGTACAGACCTAGTTCTGAGGACCTATTAGGTGTATTCACACCACACCACAGTAACTGTATTTTCTTCCACCAAAACTGCCAAACTCTAGTTAGATCAAAGGCCACTTCTACTATCTTCCCACTGACCCCAGTAGCAACACTCCTCAATTTAAGAAAGTTGCTCTAAAGTCATTCACCAGTTCCATGGTAGGTCACTTTGAGAATTTAGAGGGTTTCTTATACAAATTACTCCTTTGATAAAAGACTCCAAGTAAATAAATGTGCCTTACTTCAAATGGCTTTATTTTACTAAACTGACACCTTTTGCGTGTCCAACTATTCCCCTTGATTTTACTTAATTTGATCTCCTACTCAACAATAGAAGCACTCCCATTTCAATTAAAAAAGGTCAAGGTTTAAGTCTGAACCATGTTGATATCTGTCACAAATAGATGTGACAGATATCAACATGGTTGATAGATGCTAATCTAGAGACCGTCTTCCAGGATGGACTTATTAAATGTATGGGGTATTAATCGTAACTATTTATTTTGGAGTTTGAGTTAATTGCTATTATTCAAATGCAGTTGTTATGAATTCACAAATTTAGAGTTTGTAATAATTCCACTTGGTAATATATTTAAGTCTATACTTATAATGGAAAAGAGGGGGCTTGTTCTGCAGTGTAAACAGGGATAAAACGAGAATGTTTGTCTATTTAGGAGAATGTTTTCAATGTACTTCTTATGGTAGGATCACACAGTTAGAACTCAGAACTGTTGAAGCTGGTGAAGCTTTATGTGTTAATTAAAATTCTTCTTGCTTTACTTTCCTTTATTCATTAAATTCTAATAGGCTCAATCTTTTCCTGGTCTAGTCCCATCCAGCCATCCCCAAATAAGCTTTGCATTTCCTCACTAAGAATGGGGATTCAAAACTATTTTCATACTCTGGATAATTCTTGGACATCACTATCTCTATGGAACTGGATTAGAAACTGGTGTTTGGACTTGAATTATGATTGTCATGGTGCTATTTCTACTTATAGAAGGTAGCTGCTCTTCATTAACAACAAGCATTGTGGTCAGAATCATGCTGAAGGATAGGAAACCGATAGTGATATTTAGGAAACATTTGAGTACCCTGATCCCATCATGATAGGTACCAAAGGTAATATACTATTTCTTTTTTAAAAGTTTGATGACTTGAGCTTTCCAATATTTCAGAGAGGCATTTCTAGGGAGACTGGCCATACTTAAGCCTACTGAATAGGGGAAACGAGTATTTAAAAGATTAGCTGGAATGGTCTCCCTGGATAAAAAGGAATGATATTTATCATGCTCAAACATATCTAAAACTTTTTCTACCCGCTATCTTTCCTAACTTAGGTTAAGACATGAAAATTTTCCAGGGGCCTTAAGTAGGAACCTCAGAGTCATCCTTGATTCCTCCAACTCTTTCCCTTCTACCCCTAACTTGGTTAATCAACTAAGGCCTATCAAACATACTATGCATAGCTTCTTCCTCCCCAGTCCTGCTGCCACTGTTCTTAAGTGGGTCCACAGAGTCTCTTTCTTGAGCTACTGTCACAGCCAACCAGCTGACAGTCTGCACCAGTCTCTTTAATGGGTTCTGTTGTTTTTGCTCTTCTTTCAAGGGTCAGTGTTTTTGGAGTCCAGGTGTATACCCCTTTACTCTCTCGTTCTGTACTTTCTCCCTGGACAATCGTTCTACGCCTGTGGATTCAGGTCCTTGATATGATGACAATCCTGCAATTTTTATCTCTAGCCTAGATCACTGTCTTAGGCTTCAAACCTGTATGTTCATCAGCCTAAGGGATACCTCTAATTGGAGGTCCCACAGGAATCTCTTCATCTGTCCTACCTCAAACCTACTCCTCATTTTGTGGTCCCTATCATCAAATCTCACCTGGATTACTGTAATAGCCTCCTAAATAGCCTCCCTACTTTCAAACCTGTCCCTCTGCAATCCACGCTACACCCTATAACTGGAGTGATTTTTCTATAAATGCAAATATGAACATGCCTCTTTCCTGCTTAAAGTCCTTCAATAGCTTATTACTGCCCTTAAGATCAAGTTCAAACTCAAATAACCTACAAGGCTCCTCAAGGTTACCCTGGAGCCTCATCACCAGTCATTCTCCCTTTAGCTAATTAAGCTCTGTTTTTTTTGGAATTATTTGGTCTCTCTCCTTTCTTGTCTGGGTCTTCATAAATTTTTTTCCCTCTTCCTGGAATATTCTTTCCATATCTCTCTGCTTCCTTTGCCTAATTCATCTTTAGATGCCAATTTGGATTTTATTTACTGTTTTTTTTTTCCCCCAACTTTCTGGTTATTAGCATAGTCTCAATTGGAATTCATGCCTGTTATTTTCTCTTTTTATTTTTTTAAAAATTTATTTTATTTATTTATTTTTGGCTGCATTGGATCTTCGCTGCTGTGCACGGGCTTTCTCTATTTGCAGCAAGCCAGGGCTACTCTTCCTTGCATTGCGCGGGATTCTCATTGCGGTGGCTTCTCTTGTTGAGGAGCACAGGCTCTAGGTGCGCAGGCTCAGCAGTTGTGGCACGTGGGCTCAGTAGTTGTGGCTCGTGGGCTCTGGAGCATAGGCTCAGTAGTTGTGGTGCACGGGCTTCGTTGCTCCATGGCACGTGGGTTCTTCCCGGACCAGGGATTGAACCCGTGTCCCCTGCATTGGCAGGCAGATTCTTAACCACTGCGCCACCAGGGAAGCCCTATTTACTGTTTTGACAATATTTTTCTGACAATGACTCTCCCAAGATTGGGTTTGGTGGCCTTCTGATGTGCTCTAAAAACACACACTACTCATTTAATATAGCCATTTTCTTTCTAAATTCTAATTGCCTTCTCTCTCTCTCTCATTCACCACAGTGTAAGTTTTTCAACGGCAGGGATTCTGTATACAACTATATCATAGGTGCCTAACAAAGCCTAAATCTACTCTATAGCTTGAATTCAGGTCACTGCCCTTCTTAAAGATGTCTGACAGTTCCTACATGCCTACTGAATAAAGACTCAAGTTCTTAACATGGCATATAAGGCCCTTCTCAATATGCTACAGCTTATCTTCCTATTTCATTTCCAGGAATTCCTGCCTGCCCTCCCCTCTACTTTCCATTCATATTACCCTGAACACCTCTGCACAGGTCATTCTGATGCTTCCACACTTTTGCTTATACTTTTCCCACTTTCTGGAATATCATTCCTCTGCTTGATTTCTTGGAAAACTTTTTCCAAACCACTCTTAGCTCCAGTTCAGGCAGACTTAATAGCTCTCTCTTCTAGGTCAACACAGACCTTTACTCTGTTACAGCACAAATCTTGCTGTATTACAGTTATTTATTTTTAATAATGACTCGCTGGCTAGACAGTGAGCTTCAGGAAGGTACATATTATACACACTCGTTTTTAGATGCCTACCACAGTGCCTGGCATCTAGTAGTAGTCAAGTGTTTATCTAATTGGATTAAAACAGAAGTTAATTCTGTTTCAACTACTCTTACCAAGACTCAGGCAGAAGGCAGGTAAGGGGAGAATGGTTCATTCTACAAAATGTAAAAATGAAAATGTATAGGTTTATACGTCTTTGCTTAACCCTAGGAAGAATTTGGCTTCCTTCCCAGCCCACTGCCTCTTTTTTAAAGTGCCACTTAGAGAGCTTCTACTAGCTCTTGTAAGTAAATGAACTCTTCTGATTTACTCCCTAACTCCAATCTATCCTTAGTAAGAGAAATAAGAGCATGAGGAAAAAATATAAAATGAGCTAGAAATATTTTATGAGTAATGATCAACTATGAACTTTAAAAGGTAAAGTCAATGGCAGAAGTTCAGAAAGCCTTGCCTTGAATCCCAGTCCTGTGACTTTCTGACTTTGTGCAAACTGCTTATCATGCTTTGGTTTTTTCATCTGTGCAATGGTAATGATGATAATACTTACTTTACCCCTAGGTTATTGTGAGGATTAAGAGTTTATACACATGAAATATTTAGAACAAAGCATGGCATACAGTAAGCAGTTACTAAGTGTTAGCTATTATTATTATTATCTTAAACAGTGATTGTTTAATTAATAACCAAGAGTTATAATATGTTCCTAGATTTTAAGAAAGGGGCCTCAAGACAGAATGTGAGCTCTAAGACTTTTGAATATTAATATAGAGTAGCCTGACAAATAGCATATCCTAAAGGACTTTACATTTCAGACTTAGTACTAGGTTCTAATTATGACTTTTTTATTAAATTGCTGTACTGTGGAAAATTACTTATAATTTTATTTCTCCATTTTCACATTTATAAAGTACTTTGATCTACACTGAAATGATGGTATGCATTAATTAACAAATGATTATCAAGGACTTTGAAAATATAAAACACTAAAGTGACAAATTAGTTTATAAGTACTTGATGTAATTCATTAACAATATGGCATATAACATTAATTCCTGTAGTGCCTTCCAACTGCAGTTCTTAACTCCTAAATTCTTCCTAATTTTCTCAAAGGGTGTTATAAAATTAACTATGGAGTTAAAAAAAAGTAAACTTCAGAATCTATGTAGCTTTGGGTTAAAAAACTGTCAGATTTAAATGTGGATGCCATAAAATTGAAAAGTGATGTAATTCTAAAATCATTATCATCTTTTGCTAAAATAAATGCGCTTGTTGCAAATTTAAAATACTAACATATGTATTTTAAAATCTGATTTTATAAATGTTATATAATGATATTGATAAAAATTCCAGTTTAAAAGCCACAAAGATGATTCTCAAAATATTTTGTTATAGCCTATAATTTTGATAAATGAATAGGTTATAACTTAGCCATAATGTGAAAGTACAGCCAAATCTTGATTATCTTTAGTCTGTGGA
Source organism: Balaenoptera borealis (assembly GCF_965194805.1). Classification (NCBI taxonomy): domain Eukaryota; kingdom Metazoa; phylum Chordata; class Mammalia; order Artiodactyla; family Balaenopteridae; genus Balaenoptera; species Balaenoptera borealis. The sequence goes on from NC_138867.1 coordinate 66,310,216, forward strand.
GATATGGATGGCTTGGATAGTTAAAATCCATATATCATTCCAAAACCTCATCCATTAGCCTTTTCTCCCACCAAATCTTCACCACAGTTAGCTTAGCTAATTGCATTTCAGCTACCTTTCTTTCTTACTTGCACAGTGAAATGGTAAAATGTACGAATAAAAATTTGACAATAAAGAAAATATTGGAAGGAAGGGCTAATCTACATACAAGATAACCGGTCTCGGAATAATCAAGAGTTGGCTGCACAGCATTATGTTTACCTTAAGGATTAAAATAGCCTCATTCTCCTTCATATATTTCAATAAAATCGAACAGGAGTTCCTATGCCTTAACATTCCTAGTCAGAGTTTCTCTGAGTACCTGAAAGAACCCTGGTGGTACAGGACCTACTGGCATGCCATCTCCTGGGGGAATGTTTCCTAGCACTGGACTGGGAGCTGCTGCAGCACTCTGCAAAGAATAAAGGAGAAACAAACCTATATCATTACAGAGCAGGCACAGAACAGAAGACTGATGATAACAGACTGTAGGGAGGGAAGCTTTTCATTCCTGGGAACAAATACTGGTAATTTCCCCCACTCCAGAGGTAAACTAAGATGTAGCAGTTAGTTTAGGATATGACTAAGTTATTTGGTTTAAACAGGTCTCTTTAAACTTTTTGAAATCACAGAACTTTAATAAGATAGTATATCTGAGTAAAATATAAAAGGCAAATAAAATGATAAAGTGATAGAAGTTTTAAGTAAATGCTTCATTTTAAGGCACAGGCTTCTGAAATGGCAACATCAACAACAAATAGATAAATATTTAAGTAACAAGTTTGAAAATGGTGGTTGTAGGAGCTGGAAAAAAGAACTCTGTTTAGATTATGCTTTTCTCTGTCATAAATAAATATAATTACTTCTCTGTCTATAGGTGGCAACACGCACATTATTCACTTTCTGATATACTATAATTAGTAGCCAAAATATAATTGATAGCAAAAAACAGGGTGGTGAGGATGAAAAAGTAATTAGGAGATTGAATAAGAGAAAGGAATTAGATTTGGAGAGATTAGTCTCAGATAAACAGATTATGAAAAAATCAGATTGAAAAATTCAAAGTCTACTTTACTTGCAAATTATTTCATGGAATCCTACAGCTTCATGAAATAGGAATATGAAAAACTTTGGGATAGGCTCTTTGTAATCAAGTCAAGGTTTTAGATTTAACTCTTACATAGAGCAGTAATACATACAACTATTCTACAACCATGGATTTCATCCCTCAATCTCATTAGACACATTACAAATACTAAGAACAGCCAAGAAGGGAGCAGAAATATGCTGAAGACAGATAAGTATGAATTCAACAGTTCTGTTATGAAAAGAACTCAAAACAAATCCTGGATCTAGTGTATTTGTTGTACTTTTCTCACTTGTAGATCAGTTTATTCATTCATGAATTAATATTCCATTAGAAGATGTAATATCTCAGTATATTTGTAGCATATATTTCCCAACATATAAATTGATAAAAATACTAAAACATGTTTATTCTATAGTACTGGAAGTTATTATCACTGAAAGCCAATGATTTTAGTATTTCCTGAGGAAACCTAGATTTAAATGTGGTTATCTAAAATGTTGGTTACCTATGAATGCCAACATTCTAAACTTCTGATAAAGCATAGAAGTATAAAAGGAGAAATAATATTTCTTAGATACTAAGATGAAACATCAATCTATCATCCCATTTTAAGCAAAAACATGCAATTTCATTCAGTGTACATTAATTGAATACCTACCATTTGTCAGATAGCTCTATTTTGCGTTATAATATCAACACTGACGCTTTTAAAAAATGAAAGGCAAATTGTTTTTCATTTTAATTAAACTTGCATAAAATTTTAATACACAATGTTAGAGTAAGAGAAAAACTTACCACCAAACATTTATCTTCTTTTAGTTTAAATATATATGGTTACAGGCAGATCCAAGAAGAAAGATTTGATCTACATCCTTTGACAGTCAATTATTTTAATGGGGAAGTTACTCTTAGTACTGAAAGCTAGACATAGGATGTTACTATTGTTCTAATTAATTGCAGAATAGAAACTTGTTTTTGCAATAAAAAAGATGTAAAAAGAGACAAGTTTGTAAAACACACTCACCTATGCTTTTATAGAAATGTATACTACAATGTTGAGCAGGTTTACAAAAACAAAACAGAATTCAGTGAATTGCTGCACCTCCTTAGTGTTGTTCAAAGATGCTATTTCTCCTGCAATTCTTGTTGCCTGGCAAGTATATTAAAAAAGCTTTTGCCTATCTAAAGGGAAAAAAATGTTTGTTTGCATCTAAACTAAAGTTTAACAAGTAAAGGTGTTGGGTCATCATTGGCTCCTTTATTTTTTCTCTTTTCGGGGGGACTACATTGTTTAACGGTATATAATACACTAGCTTTTTTGTTCTAAGTTCTTCATTGTATATGTTTCCTAAGGATTTTTTTTTCAGCTGTTATTTAAAAGTGAAACAAAATAAATGATACAGATGAAGATTTAAGCAAGTTAAATCTTTGAGATGCCTTCTGAATTTTCATTTTATGACTTCAAAATTATTTAATAAATTCAATATATCAAAATCAAAATATATCTTGCCAAGGATTCTTTTACAAGCTCTACAACACAGCAGTTAACACAACAGACAAAAAAAATCCTTGCCCTTTTGAAGTTAGCATTCTAGTGAAGGGGGGAAAGAAAGCCCAATAAGTGCTATGGAGAAAAAGAAAGAGCAGGAAATACAGTTCCCAGTAAAGTGGGTAGGAATTATAATTTTAAATAGAATAGTCAGGAAGGAATGAATCAACCAAACAAATGAATGGATCAAGTTATGGTGACTGATTTAAATATGTCTCTTACTCTGTTGTTGAGATTGCCTTCTACATTTTAAAGATGTCTCACATTTTTATAGTTTGCACCTATTCCCTCACAGTGGCACAAAAATTTTATAGAAATTTTTTCTTGCATAATAATCATACTTTGGCCATAACAATACAGGTGTCTTGAAAATAAAGAGTTTTATAGCTACATAATTTCTAGTATAGAGCATGATGCTTTAGTTTTCTGGTGTAATAGCAATTTCTAGGCTTGGCCTAAGGACACAAATTGAAGTGAACAGAATACTAGTAATTATCCAATTTATTTACCCAATACAAAGCACTGGTATAGAGCACTGCAGTCCAAACTTCACTTTGTGGATCACATTTTTGATCTAAAGTATCCATCCATTCTTCTGTGATTTATTGACAAGGGATAACTCCCTCCTTTATTGTACTGTGTGGACTGAAGCTTAGAGTACCATTTGGTACACCATGCTGATCAGTAACAAATACTAGTCTGATAATAAACACTGAAGAGCTACACTAAATGGTACTCTAAGTTTTGTAAAAGAGTATATTTCTCAAACTGCCTAACTTGCTCATTTATATACAGTAGCAATAATAAATAATACATGCTTTGAAATTGTAGGCTAAATAAGAATCAAGTTTTGGGGATTAGAGCTTAATGTAGACGGGAGAAGTACCACATTTCTTGGGTTTCATTGCTGGAATTTCTGAGACTTGTCTCAAGTTTACTTCCAACTCATGAGACAAATTTATCTCATGACTTGAGGATCCACAGAAAGTTGTTGTTGTCTCAAACTCATAAAGTATGTATAATATTATTCTGGGGGTTTGTGACTGAATTAAAAAAGGAGAGCAAATAATTTAATTATACTAAGAACTACTACAAAGCATTAGTTTCGCTGGATTTGTGTGAATTCCCATTAGAATACCATGGAAAATCCTTTATATATAATATATCCACAATTATTTAGGGTTGACTTTTTATATTCTCTCTCTTGTAAAAAAGAAAGACATATAAATAATATGGCTTTAAAATACTTCTTCTAACTAAACTGAATACATAAGACTTTGGAGCAATGTAAAAATATTAATTATCATTAAAAGTATTTTTCCTTTTTACTAGTTTACTTTGTATGCTTTTAACATATACTTTCACATATGTATTTTCTAACTGCTCTTAAATCATTTACTTTGTCATGTGACTTGAATTTCAAGGTTTTTTGGAAGTGAAAATTTTAATTTTTAAAATATTTTCCCAAATCACTAATATAATTTTTACCTGCTTTTTATAAATACAATATATTAAATTTGGTGTTTTCAAATGAACTAAATTATGGAACAATTATTTGCTTTTCCAGGGATATATTAAAATGAACTTTATAAAGAGTCACCACGAAATATTTCTTCATGTTGCTATATATTTATCTTTGTTTAAGTCTACTCTCTTGGAGTTTCTGTTTTTATATCTTTCTACCTATAAGAAGGCACAAATCAATCTGTGCCCCTTCCTCTCTGTATTATTTATTTTCCCTTGCATATATGTCCAGCACCATTTCCCATTTTGCCCCTTCTCTTAAATGCTATTATATAATTGAATTTTAATAATAATTTTTATTCTCTAATTCCCTATTTCTGAATTTAAAGAACAGGGATGTATACTGTTATTTTATATTTTCCCTTCTTAAATAAAAATATGAAATAAAAGCTAGAAGAGTTCTTATTTTGACCTTAGTTATTATCACTAGTGGCCTCTGGTAGAAAAAAAAAGTTGTATATACTTCTGTAAGGAGGTTTCAAAACAATAGGCATAAAATAAAATTTTGCTTAAAAATAAAATTAAGATGCAATTGATTATAACATAATTAGCATTTATCAAGATTCTACACATTAAATAACTAACAGTTTTAGTTACTAAGGATGGTACAGAACCAGCTGCCTAACTATACACTGGGGAATCAAGATATAAAGTCTACATTTGGTGGAAAAGGAAAAAATACTTTAAGCATATGTAAAATTGTGAAGGTAATAACAGAGGAACTAAAATAGCGATATACTTATTAGAAATTGGAAGGAGGATTAAAGGTAAGAGTAGGTAGGAAGAGACCAGGCAGAGAATTATTTGTCTTTACTATTAACACACTTATACTATTTTTAAGTCAGATATAAGTATTGTTTGAGAAACATTTAAAATGGTCATACAGTAGACTCCCTTATCTGTGGAGATAGATTCCAAGACCTCTAATGGATGCCTGAACTGTGATAGTACTGAACTCTATATATATTGTTTCTTCCTATACATACATAACTATGATAAAGTTTAATTTATAAATTAGGCACAGTAAGAGATTAACAACAATAACTAATAATAAAATAGAACGATTATAACAATATACTGTGATAAAAGTTATGTGAATGTGGTCTCTCTCCTTAATCAACTTCCTTACCTCTGCCAGAAATGCGGCAGCAGCTTCTTCAGCAGCCTTTCTGGTAATTTTTATATTTTCTGATCTACACCTATTCCTGCATCTGTGTAGCCATCCCTTACTAGCAGTAAATGGCTTGGTGTCACTTGTTTCAGAGGATCTCTTGTTGAAGTCTTTGTAGAGGCTCGATATGCTTTCTGGCCCAACACAATGCTGTCAATCAGAACACGTTTTCTGTTCATGTCTCCCGCCCACAAATTTTATGCCTTTCCTACCTTAACTAGTGCTTATCATGCACTGTGGGCATGACTTTTGCAGTCTGAGGTGTGAAAACTAGCACAGATTTATTTTTCCTTTGTCACAATTTCATGGATAGAAGACTCCTTCTTACCATAGATCTTAGCAACCTCAGCATACGATTGCTTTTATTTCCTTATTAAGTTGAGAACTTTCATCTTTTCACTTAAAGGAAGCCCTTTTCAGCTTCTCTTTGCCATATCTGAATTGCCTGCATCACTACTGTTGCACTTTGGGGCCACTGTTAAGTAAAAGAAGGGTGACTTGAACACAAGCACTGTGATACCACTACACTGTATCCGATAACCCAGACGGCTGCTAAGTGACTAATGGGTGGGTCAAGCTGGACAAAGGGATGATTCACGTCCCAGGCAGGATGTAGCAGGACATGGTGAGACTTCATCATGCTACTCAGAACGGTCCGCATTTTAAAACTTATGAATTGTTTATTTCTGGAATCTTCCATTTAATTTTTTTCAGAACTTGGTTGACGGTAACTAAAACTGCAGAAATCAAAACCGTGGTTAATCAGGGCCCTGTAGTAGGTTTCCTGTCTTCACAATTTTAATGCAGAGCACACTTAAATATTTTAGCTGTTGGTTGAAGACATGTTCTTTATCATATTAAGAAATATTTCTATGCCTAGTATTTTAAAAACAATTTTCAAAGATCAGGAACAATAAGAGACTTTGCCTTTTCATATTTGATGGGTATTATTTGGTTTTCTTTTGGCAAAGACACTTTGCCTTTTCATATTTGATTGGTATCATCTGGTTTTTCTTTTGGGCTATAAGTAATTATATATTGATAGTTTTCTTAAACTATCATTGTATTTATGAGATAAGTCATGCTTGATCATCATGGATGATCCTTTTAATAGTCTAATGAATTATATTAGCTAATATTTTATTTAGGATCTTTACATCTATATTCTAAATGAGACAGGTTTAGAAAATTCCTTGCTGGATTATATTCAAATGTAAACATTAGGATTATTCTACCTTCTCAAAATGGACTGGGTTGCAAACTCTTTTATAATGCTCTCAAGAAATTTACATAATATGGTGTTTATCTACTTTGTAAAGTTAAAAAATATGCAGCGGGTAAAACTGCCTGAATACAAAGGCAATTTTGGAAGTAATTATGGCCATTATTCTTTTTATATTTTCTACTTCTATTTACTTCAATTCTGTTCAATTATATTTTTCCCAGAAAACTTCATTTCATTGAGATTTTTAGTATTATTCATATACACACCACTTTCACATGCTTAAAAAGGTCCTCTGTAGCAGCTGTGAGACTGCCAGTAGACCACAAACATCTGTTTCCCTCTTCTTCTATGGTAATAGAACTGTAGCCAGAGACCTGGCAGCCCAGCTACACGACATTGCTCAGTCTCCCTTGCTCTCACCAAGAATTAGGCTCTTACTAATGTGAACAGAAGAGGTATGCACCACTTCTAGACTGCCTCCTACTTTTTAATTGGAGATCTAATTTCTGTCATGCCTACAAAACCAATGTCCTGAACAATGGCAGAGCACCCACTAGCCTTAGTCTCTGGATGACTTTGTGGAGCACAGCCTGCCCACCTGCCCTGGACTGCCTTACTGAACTGCTGGCACTAGACAGATGATGACTTGTTTTCTCTCTCCTAAATTGAATTAGTGTTCTCATCATTATCTTTGCCAGGAATTGTTCTATTAGTTCACTTTCTTTTTCTGTTTAATTAATATGTTTTCTTCTTTAAAAAATTATCTCTATTTTCCTTTTTTGTAAAAAAGGTTTCGTTTATTTTAAAAATTCTTAATAGATTAGTAACTAATTTATTTTCTTTTTTTAAAATATAAAGAATATAAAACTGTAAATTTCGCTCTGAATTTACCTTTGATTGCATTTGCAAGGTTTGATGGTGGTGTTCATGATTTTTTTCCTAAATCATCCAATAAGTATAATTTCGATTTCCCAAAGAGTTACTGGATATAACTGGAAACCAAAATTATACTGATTAGATGATTTAGAAAAAAACGAGAACACCAATATCAAACCTTGTAGATTTAACCAAAGATATACTTTAATCTACAAATGGTTGGAGGTTTTATTTTCCTGTTTAATTTCTAGCTTTCCCAATTGTGTCCAGGTAAGATATACTATACAATTTCTGTATTTAGGAATTTGTTGAATAATTTTTTGTGGTCTAATCAATGACCAATTTTCATAATTTCCCAGGGATATTTAATAAAATATCCATGTTTCTGCTCTACATTTTATCCATTTGCCTAATATCTTTATATTGTTTCTAATTTTTGTCTCCTTGCTCTTTCAAATATATATAATACCCTATTATTGTTGTTTGTCCATTTCTCCTTTCTTTTTCATGTTTAATGATCACTGCCTTGAATCTATTTTGCCCAAAATTGACATTGCAAACTCAGCTTTTTTGTGTGTTCATATATCAAATTATCTCCCGTCCATTTATTTTTAAACTTTATGCTGTATTTTATCTACCTGTTTCACTTGTTAGCAGAAAAGCACTCTAATATGCATCTAATGAGATGTCCTTTAAAATTAGAAAAAAGAAACTTTTCTTTATCTTAAGCTTTAAAGGTACCAACGTTAAGACAAACAATATCGTTTATGTTTCTTTATGAAAAATGAAGTTAGCTTTCTCTTCCTATTCTACATCTCCCTCTTCCATTTCCTAACCCTTATTATAAACATCTGGAGTTTTAGGCATAAACTTCTTGTTTTCATCATCTCTGCTTTCAGTAATAATTTTTGACCTCTACATTCAGTTTTATAATTATACTTTCAGTATCAAATACAACTCCAATTTTGTCTAGTTTTTTTTCCCTATCAGTTTAAAACAATAACATAACTGTGCTGCTCATGAGTTTTAATTTTTATGTATTTCTTAGTTGGCTAGATGATGTATGAATATCATTTTCCAAATCCTTATATGTGCAAATGTCTTTTTTTGACTCTCATCAAAACTATAGACACCACCACTGTCTGGTATTTAGTGTTGCAGAGAAGTCTGATGCCATCCTGATTTTTGTTCCGTGGGGTGTAATCTGTTTTTCTCTTCTAAAGATTTGAAGAATGTTTTCTTGATATTTATAATTCCCAAATGTTTCCATTCCATTTCTAGGTACTGATCTCTAAATTTCTTGCCTACAGTGAGGTGAACCTTTTCAATGATCACACATAGGTTACTTTTTTCTAATGCTAGAAAATTGGGGGGAAATCTTTTCAGTTAATAGATGTAAAGGAAAGATCTGGCAAACCTTAAAGGGTCATTCTTTGTAAATGTTTTTAGCAACTAAGTAAATAGTTATGATATTATTGATAACTTGGGAAACATGCTTAGGAATCTTGATAGGACAGGATTTTAATAGGTTATTAGTGGCATGGGAACCTGGTTAGTACACTGTAGAAAGCACATTTCATGTACATATCATGTACTATAAAAAAATTAATAAATTTTAACTAAGTAATCCTTCTGTTCAGACACTATCCAAATATAAATTCTGAACTATGAGAAAAACAGTATGCATAAAATATGTTCACTGTCATATATTTATAGTAAGAAATATTCGAGGTAACCCCCAAATTCAGCAATAATATAATATTTCTATAAATTGTAGCACATATAAGACATATATGTGTCTAAATATGATAGAACATGTTTCAACTATTAAAAATCGTAGTTACAAGTGGAATTATTTGGGAAACATAGGAGTTTATTTATGATATAGTGCTATGTAAAACATGCCAAATATAGAATTGGGTGTATGATTATAATTACGGAAATGGTAAAAAATAATCTATCAAAGATGGTGGGTGGATACATAAAATTAACTGTTAGAATGATATAACTGATTGATTTTTTAATAAAACATTCACACACTTTCTGAAGTTTCATATTTCTAATATAAATAAAAATTATTATAGATTAAGAATACACACTGCCAGTTTTGTCAATAGCTATAAAACAAGACCAAATGCTAACTTAAGACAAACCTAATCCCTAAAATTTAAGGTTAAATAAAATGCAAGTATTTCTAACTTAAAAAAAGAACTCTTATTTCAATAAGACATGAAACATTTTAATTTTCAGACCATGAAGAACCAGTTTTTCTGTTTTGGAAAGTTAGATCCTAGAAGTAATCTAAAAATCACTTTCATTATTCCTGGGCATTTGTTAGCATTGTCTTCACAAGTTCATTTTTAGTGCCACATGCTTCTACCCTAGCCCACTCCACTCAGTCACCCTCTTAGAGTCCAGAGAACCAGCATCACTGACTACTGTATACTTTTTAGGCTTGTTTTAGAAATATTTTATATGTGCTTTCACAAAAACAATTATCCAGAGTATAGTATTCAACCCTTTAGGCTTCCAAAAGAGGGACAGACCCAGAAAGAGCATTAAAAACAAAATTAAAAGTAGCCCCTGAGCGCCTAGAAACATAAAGTGTAAAAGAGTTGATCTAAATATTACAGCTTTATGTTTGCCATGCAGAAGAAAAAGAGTGCTTTGACTGGCTGGTAATTTCTACAAAATGTTAACTTTTTCATATGAAAGCCAAGAAGCGTGGGAAATATGACAGGCAACAGAAGCGAAGCAGCTATGGGTGCTAAAAAATGTTTTAAGTGCAAGAGAAATGCAAAAAGACCCTGATAAACACAGTGATTATTTCATTCCTAAAGAATACTTTAGCAGGCAGCCTTTGATTTAGTTGTTAATTTTCAAAACAGCAGCCATGTTTCATGGTTCAGAAATCAGGTTCCCTGAATTCTCTATTCAGCTTTAATCAGAAAAGGTAGATTATAAGAAAAAGGGCTAACAAATTGGTAGATTTAGTTAGGTGAGAGGTATTTGGTGTTCATTGTACTATTTTTAAACTCTCCTATAGGTTTGAAAATTTTCAAAATAACATGTAGAAAAAAATATAATTGAAATAAGCTAATGAAATTAGGCTCCAATCTACAGTAATGTAGAGAAAAATTCAGCTTAAACAAGTGGTAAGACTGTACTTCCCAAGATGAATTTAGGGACTCTGCACTACCACATGAACTCTTCTCCACCTCTGTATTTTCAATAAATTAAATTTAAAAAGAAAAAAGAAAGAAAGAAAAAGGGCTGACATAAAGAATTTGCTTTGGGACAATTAAGTCCTAGGTGATATCTTCACTTCTGTACATGCATCCCAAATATTAGGTACCTACTATGTACCTGGGGCTGTTCTAAGATGCAGATTCATTCTGATAACAAAGAATTTTGAACCTAGTGCAATTACTCCTCAAAATTATGAGTTACTAAGGAAACTCATATAAATAGCATATAAAATTTTCTGTTTAAAAATGAAACAAAATGGGGATATTTAAGACACCACTTTTAGCATTCATATAAGTTCAGTGCTCAAGAAGCACTTACTGTCTTCATATGAATTTCAGAGGTTGGGCAAATTGTTATTACAGCATTAAGCCTGCATTATGGCCACATAGTCAAACTACAGGCCTATCTGTGAGCTTTTCCATTAAACACCCTCTCCCCCACCCCGCAATCCACAAACTAACATTTTAGTCAAACATTTAATAAAATAACCTTAAACAGTATTTCATAATACCATAGTTTAAAGGAAAAACAAGGAAAAGTTGTTAGAAATACTAATGTTGTTACCCTCTTTCACAAGTTTTTAACAGTTATAGATTCTGGTCATTGCCCTACTTTTTCCTTTTTGACCTCAAAGATGGAAGCCTTTGTCTCTTTTCTACACTATTGATTCAGTATAAAAAATCCCTAAGCTTCTAGTTGTTTGGGGTCTAGGTATTTTAACTATTCTTATTGGTAAGAGAAACTGGATAATCAGAGTCATCCTTTGGCAAAAAATTGTTTTCCTCTGTGGTAGGCAGAATAGCCCCCCAAAGATATCCATGCCCTAATCCCTGGAGCCTGTGAACGTGGTGGTCTCTAGAATCTGAGAGCAGCCTCTGGCCGACTCCTACAACCACAAGGAACTGAATTCTACCAGCAACCTACATAAGTCTGAAAGTGGATTCTTCTCAGAGCCTCCTAGTAAGAACCCAGCTGGCCCAGACCTTGATTTCAGCCTGGTGAGACCTAGAGGAGAGAAAACAGCTTAGTCAACCCAGACTTCTGACCTACAGAACTGTGAGATAATAAACTTTTAAGCTGCTAAATTTGTGGCAGTTTGTTAAGTTAGCAATAGAAAACTAATACACCCCTCCCCCAAAATTATTATTTCATTTTGAAGAACATTTTCCATGGGGCATCTAGAAACTAGGGAACTCTATGGGTCCTTACAGGTTACTGCACTTGCCCTGTTGTGCAGTGCTTGTTTGCAAATACTATGATTTTGATTAAATCAACTGTCCTTCTGATTAAAAATAAACAAAAGTATCTCCCAGGTTTAACAAAGCTTACTTTTGTGGTATTCTTGGTCTCACAAATCTTTTAGTGGCTGTGAATCATGCCCCTCAGGTTTTTCCCTTCCACAGTTGAGTATTCTTGGTCTCACAAATCTTTTAGTGGCTGTGAATCATGCCCCTCAGTTTTTTCCCTTCCACAGTTAAGAGTAGGGAAGCATAGTGAGAAGAATGGCACACGAAGCATCTTTTCTTCAGCTATGATTGCCTGCCAGGACTCTAACTCTGCCTTCTTCTTATCCACAAAGGAATAACTCCTTAACTATTAAATGAAGTCTCCAGCAATCCCATCTAGACTCCAGCCAAGCTATAGGGAGAATACAAAGACAACTGAAACCATAGTTTAGGATTCACCATCATGTCAACTTTGCTAATGGTCCCTGACCCAGTACACTGATTCAAAGAAACTAGGATCCAGCTTCAATCCTTGTACCAGAAAAAGGTCCATTTCTTACTTCCATTTGCTGGACTTTCAGCCCCAGTTCCCATCTAATTAGCATCTCATTGCCTTAGAGACAAGAGGAAAACATTCTATTGAGTTCTTTCCTCATATTAATTCTGAGGGAGTACGTTCTGCCACTGGACTTCCATTTCCATAGTCAAGTCATCAGTATTTGCAGTTGGATTCCCTTGACACCAACAGTTCATCTGTCTAGATCTCTACTCGTTATTTCTTGCCATGCCCCCTCCCCTACCCCCATGCATAGCTTTTTGCACCTGCAGAATATTCCCATTACTCATTCTCTAGTATCCTAACGATGACCATTTGCACATACCTCTGCCTGTTACCTACTATCAGTCTCTAAGATCTCCAAGGCACATCTACTAACCTGTCTTGACTTCCTCTCAATGGTCTGCTGTACACCCTCTCTCAATTGTTTCCTCTGTCATCTTACAATGGCTTTGTCTTAGAATCCAAGTCACACTTATTCTGATTGCATGACCAAAGGAACTCTATTTAAGAAGTTCTTTTTTAAAACTTTGTCATAGAACAAATTACAGTCATGGAAGTATAGCTCTGTATCAATAGCAAGAATCATTGTAATTTTTGTTTGTGTATTTAATTTTTCCAGGGAGAAGATAACCATTATATACTCATCTTTTAAAAAGTCACATCCCTTATGAGTCAGTTAAAAAGTTTACGCAAAAAGGCACACCTTCTCTGAAATATCTTTTTCTCTTTTGTAATTTACAGCTTCTATAGGAAGAAATTTAAAGTCAGTAATTCTGAGTTTTTTCCTTTAACAGCATTATTAGCATGGACCTGAAACAATATATACCTAATACAACAAATTTCTAAATGTTCTTAAATTTTACCTAGAATGAATAGTTCAAATACGCTTAAGGAGAAATTTTAATAGGTGTAAAAAAAGGAAATTTAAATGATTTCACTGCATCACAATATTTTAGAATGATTTCCATACAAAGATTAACTTTTAAAGCGTCAACATTTATCTCATATCCTCAAAAGTTGTTACTATGAATAAAAAGAGAACTTGAAAGTAACTTGAACAGAAATATTGTTTAGTTTTAAAAGGTGTTAGTTACTGTTTTCTTGAAAGTGGCATAACAGGTGGATTATAAAAGTCACAAAATAAAAATAATAATAAGATAATAAATGAAAATATTTGTTTATATTGCCTCCAAACTAAAAACATGGGCTAAGCCACTGAACCAGTTTTCTAAATCTTTATTAATGTAAAGTATAACTTGGCTTAATTCTGCCACTGGGTTTGGAGGTATTTGAGGTCACAGGCAAAACAAAACAAAACATTATTGTATGTTAGCACATATAAACATAAGATTAAGGGATACCTGCAAAGGGTGCTTTTATATCTGTGTAATGTTTTGTTAGGGAGATAATCTAAAAAATGCCTATCAAAGATTCTAAAAATAGTACCTATAAAGATACAGTTAATTAGACTAAAAAATGAGAAATTCAGCAAATAACTGGTACTCTCTACTAAAACAGGGAAACAAAGGTAAAGAAAATCATGCTAAAGATTTGTTTTAATTTAAAAAGTAAATCTCATGGGACAGTGGTTAAGATACATTTGGCCAAACTTGATCTACCATTTTTTTCTAACCTTCAACTGCAATGCTCTACAGTAATCACTGATGTTCACTGATATAAAATATGTAAGATATTTAGTTATCAGAAAAGGATGGTTAAGTACAGTTTCAACATAAAGAGCTAGTGTGACTTCTTTTTAAAATAAATATACAAAATCTTACATTACAAAGTGGTAGTAGGCTCTAGAGTATGCCAACACTCCTCAAAACATCTGGAATTGCTTTTAGGGAACTATCTTCCTTCAGACACTGTACCACATTCTTTTGGATATTCTCAAGATAAGAAATTTTTATCCTTAAACAAAATAAAATTTGCTTTTTGGAAGCAGGCAAAATTCATTTGGTATAGTGTTTTGTAAATAGTGCTTAATAAGGATAAAAAAATTTTTGAATTAAAATTTTTTAATAAGACAGCCTTTCCACATAAAATGGCTTTGAATTCAACTGCAAAAATTTGAAGTGTTTAAAGTGATGACATGATTGAGACGTTTTAGGTTTATGTATATTTTTTAAATCAATTTTTTGACCTCATAATTTTCACTCATTAGTGCATTTTTAATCCAACAAATATTTGTGCCCATTACATGTCTGATACTACACCAAGTAGACCTTATTCTTGTTCCTAGGAGCTTATGATCTTAGAGGGGGAAACAGACAATTACACACATATTTATTTACCAGAGTGATAAATGCTAGAAAAAGAAAGGAGGAGATGTACTTTAGAGGATTATAGAACATTTCCTAGAAGTAAAATTTAAGCAGAGAGCTGAAGAAAGTGTTGGTGATCAAGGAGCAAAAAAGAGAACGAAGTGAGAGAGTGGCATGGACTTATATATACTACCAAATGTAAAATAGATAGCTAGTGGGAAGCAGCCGCATAGCACAGGGAGATCAGCTCGGTGCTTTGTGACCACCTAGAGGGGTGGGATAGGGAGGGTGGGAGAGAGATGCAAGAGGGAGGGGATATGGGGATATATGTATATGTATAGCTGATTCACTTTGTTATAAAGCAGAAACTAACACACCATTGTAAAGCAATTATACTCCAATAAAGATGTTAAAAAAAAACGTGAGGCAGCAGAATTAAATTATTACAAACTAAAAGAATTAAAAAGTAAAGACCTTAGGGTGGGCAGGATAGTGACAGAGTATAAGAAATATTAAGGAAGGTCAGTGTGGCTGAATCAGTGATTCCAATGTGTGGTATGAGAGAAGAATTTAACTTTATCATAGGACCAATACAAAGTCAACAAAGTGTTTTGAGAAAGAAGCACATGATCATCAGATCTATTGTTTTAAATAGGTAATTCTGATAGCTCCCTTGAGAAAATGAAATAGAGGGGGCCAAGAGAAGATTCCTTCTGAAGTAGCATAGTGATATGTTAAGGTGTTTGGGCAGCAGTAGAGGAGAAATGTGAATGGATTCAAAATATGTTTTAAAGTAAAAAACTGCCAGGATTGATGAAGGCCAACAAACTGGGAGTAAGGAAGAAGGACATGTCATGGATGACCCAGATTTCTGGCATAAGCATTGCTAGGATGCAATGAGATAGGTAGCATTGGATGTGCATCAGGTTTGGAGGGAAGAGTGCAAGAAGGGGAGGGGAGAAGCATCAGTTCAATTTAGAACGTGTAAGACATTCAGCAAGAACATTTATTTACTAACAACTGGGCCCTTAGGGAGTACTTCCAAAAAGGAAATTCCACACCCCCTAACTACTTTAACAATCTTATTGACCTTGAATTTTAAACCCACTTCTTTTCATTTAAGTCCTTCTTTTCCATTTTTCTTACATCACAGAGAAAACAACTGACCACTACCTTAGGCATGTACTTATAGCAATATATACCTTCATTAGCAAATGATGAATAAGAATTTATGGTTTCTGTAACTCTTGCATAAATTCTCTTGTAGTACCAACCATATTACATTGAGATTTTCTCTGTTCAGTCTGAAAATACTTAGCCCTAAAGGGTCAGACCTGTTTTCCTCTTTTGTATACTCAGCGCCGAGCTGTGCCTGGAGTGTGGTCAGTAAAAAAATGGCTGAACTGAATCCATGCTATTATGATGACATGCTTTGTTCTGGCTAAAGTAAGTGTTATGTCATTTACAGAATTAATAAATATCTTAAATCTAAACTAGCCCATGTTCTTGTATGTCAAGCAAGCATATCAAGTTCCTGGAAGACAAGTTGACAGAAGTCAATGTAGCTGGTACTTGCTTTGCTATTTTCTGAATAGGCTTGGACAGTTTTAAAGGACACTGAAATGAAATAAATTATACAATCTTCATGTTAGCATTCACTGTAGGTGATGAACATGAATCAATGGTGCTATTACATGGGAAATGTCAACTTATTTTTAGCATCATTTCATCTGAATAGTAATTTGACTACTGTAAGATGACCACATAATTCATTTTCAAGATCAAGTTCTAATATATGGTTGCCAATCGCATATCACCATTAAGTTAACTTCATTTTAAACACCATTTTGAAAATGGATCCATAAAATAACCATTTATTTCATTGTGAAATCACTATTGGCGATTACTCAACTAGATAAGACTAGATGTTTTGTCTAAAAATAAAAAGCATCAGTAGATAAAAAGAGGGTCTTAAGAATAAAAGGAATGAATTACAAGCAAGTTATAATGATACTTAATGCATCTAGCAGCATATTTTTAAAATACATATAGCAAAACAGACAGGATTACAAAATTACAAATCCATCATCACAGTGAGAGATTAAGAGACTTCTCAGAAACTGATATATTTAAACAAACTAAAACTTAGATTTGACCATAATTAACAAGCTTGATTTAATGGACACTTATAAGACTGAGCACCCACAGATAGAAAATATATATATTTTTCCAAACACTCTTAGAATATTCATAAAAAATTGATCATAAACTAGGCCACAAAGAGGCATAAAAAAGCCAAGAATATATATGATATGGATTATATTCTTTGAACACAATGCAATAAAATTTGAAATAAAACTTATTATTCAAAACTGTATACTTTTAGAAACTGAAAATACGTATTTCTAAATATATAAAATCACAATGGAAAATTGTTTAGATTTGAACTACAAAAGCCCTCCATATCAAAACTTGTAAGGTATAGTTAAAGCAGTACTTAGAGAAAGTTCATAGCTTGAATATATATATTAGGTGATGGGAAAGGGTATAGAAACATTAGATGTTTTAGATTTATCACTGCACAGTAATAAATATAGGGAACTTATTTTTGCTCCATTTGAAATTTACAAACATATTTATTATGTTTCTATTTTAGACTTGGTACTTGAAAGATGTAGTTGAGTAAAGTGGAATGTAAGATTCTATTCTTAAGCTTACTGTAGAAAAGAAAAAGTAAGAAACAATTATTTAATAGTGTAAGGTAATGCATATAAGCAAGTATAATATGTAATGGTAAAAACATAGCTATGGGGTAAAACCAACTATATTGTGTGCATTCTAACCCCCGAAATTGCATTGAAGTGGAAAATAAAGAGAGATATAAGGAAACAAACACCATTCAGGTTGGGGAAGAAGTTTTCATAAACTGTATTGTATTTCATTGCCTTGGCAAAAATATTACATATTCTTTATATGTTTGTGAGAAACATGGGTATTCATGCCTAAGTTGAGGCACCACCACCTATCCCCCACACACTAACTCCCTGATGCAGCTCCGATAAGGTGATCCCCAGAGAAGTCTCAGTCCTTTTTGCAATATCCAGGAGACCAGTGCCTCACCAAAGGCACAGGTAATTCAGAACACAGCTTATTATAAGTGCTATAGGAACTCACATTAAGAGGAAAACAACAAACCATTGGGATTAACTTCACGGAAGATAATCATGGTTAAGCTGAATCTTGAAGGAAAGTTAATTGATAGAAAGGAATAAAAGTAAATAAATAAAAATTCAGCCCAGAATAAGAACATGGAAAAATGCACAAAGGAAGCAATGAACTACAGAGAAACTATAGAAGATAGGAAATTAGTCCCTCCCTGGTAATCAGGGGAAAAAGGAGTTGTATATATGAGCTAGGACCAGTTGCTGGGAATTCTGGGAAATATATCAAGAATGCTGGGAAATATATCAAGATATATTTGATTTAATGAGTAACAGAGAGTTATTATATGTCTCAAAGATATGAAGCAACTCAGTAACATGATGATAGTGATATTTCTTTGGTAGTAAAAAGAGAAAAGAAGAACGAGTTAAAACTGAAAGCAGAGACACCAGTATTTAAAATAATCCAGGTTTTGGGACTTCCCTGGTGGTGCAGTGATTAAGAATCTGCCTGCTAATGCAGGGGACATGGTTTTGAGCCCTGGTCTGGGAAAATGCCACGTGCTGCGGAGCAACTAAGCCCATGTGCCACAACTACTGAGGCTGTGCTCTAGAACCCGTGAGCCACAACTACTGAAGCCCGAGCACCTAGAGCCCATGCTCCACAACAAGAGAAGCCCCCGCTCACCGCAACTAGAGAAAGCCTGAGCGCAGCAACGAAGACCCAACACAGCCAAAAAATAAATAAATAAATAAATAAATTTATTAAATAAATAAATAAATAAAATTATCCAGGTTTTCAGTTGGAAAAGTGGATGGCAGAAATGGTGATACAAAGGAATGAACACAGTTAGAAGAGAAGGCAGGAGAGGAACAATCAAGTCAGGTTTCAGACAATATAGTACTGTGGTTAAAAAAACAAAACAGAAGAACATGGATCCTGTGTGACACTGGTCAGTTACTGAAACTCTCAGAGCAATGGTTCCTACTTCAGAAAATGTGCATAATAATAATACCTATCATATAGAGTTGTTGGAGGAATAATGAGTTAATTCATATAAAGCAGTTAAAATGATATCTGGTACAAAGTAAGGGATCAGTAAATATTAGCTATTGTTTCTCTCATTATTTATTTCTAGTTTGAGTTGATATACAAGTAGAGGTGTTTGAGAGTCCAGTGGGAAAACACACACTGAAACATGGATGAAAGAACAAAGCTGGATAAATATCTTTGGTATTTTTCCCATCCTCATTCCGTTGCCATTGTCAAAATTAAGTCTTCCCTCAACTTTTATAAAAGACTGTTACAATAGCCCCGTTTCTCTCCTGTTCCTTTCCCTCAGGTCCACATTTAAGGCTGCCAATAATTACCTTTTTATAAGCACAGATGTGCTCCTATCAATTCTTCATATGAAAACCTTAAAAAAAAAAAGAAGGTACCTCATGTCCTATAGGAGAAAGCCGATTACTTGGCATAGTGTAATGTATAAGTTACTATAATCATTTGAGTGTTTTTCTCTCATTTGAGTCAATAAAGTTCTCAGTTAAAGGAGCTTTGCCTTATCAATCACTAAATCTCCTGTGCCTAGGTGCACAGAAAGTGTTAAAGATATGTTCACTAAAAGCTACATAAATATATATAATGGTAATTTTATGGTGCTAAGCAAATATTGGCAAATATAGGCTCTCAAAAAAGAATTTTGAGGGAATAAACCAGAAAGGTTTAGAAGGCAAGAGAGGAGACAATTTCAAGTGGAATATTAAAAATGTTGAATGACACATTGATCAAAAGTTTTAGGAAAGGAAAAGATACTGACTTTCACTTCAATTAAGACAACTAATTATGAACTTATATATCAAACACTGCAAATATAACTAAGACATGATTACAGCTCTAAAGGAATAAATATAGTGTAAAGTGGGAACTAGACACACTAATAAGAAAGAGAAATTCACAAAGAGTCCATCTGGGGAGTTTAGAGAAGTCTTCTTGGAAATTATTATTCTGGAGCTTAGTGTTGAAGTAAGTAAGAATTAACAAGGCAAAGAAATATAATTACAGTGAGGTTGTAGTATGAAAGCTATAGTACAAGGTGTGAAGAAGGAAGGACGTTGCTAGGAAATACAGGTAGTAGCTACAGACTACTCATTTAAAAATCTTAGCTAAGAAAGATAGTTCAGAAATCATAAGGTAGTTAAAAGGAACAAGACAGTGAACTGGAAGTTTTATTTAGATGGGGAAAGTGTGCAAGAAAATGATAAATCAGGAGAGAAGAACCTCTAAGAGACAAAGAAATGAAATTCAGAGCATAGTTTAGAAAGGGAAGAAGGACCTCTCTTCTGAGACAGCAAGGAAGGACAAGATTATCATCATCTACTGGTAAAGAAAGTAGAAATTAGTTGAGGTGAAAGCAGTATATCATGACGTTCATTCCAGATGGTCTTGGTCCATCTTGGTCTTCTCTGCCAAAAAGGATATGAAGTTACGGGCTATTATTGAGAGGAGCTGAAATTGAGCACATTTGGAAAGGAGCTATTTGAAACAGTTGCTATAAAAAGTAAGCTGTCAACTAAGGAGTGAAGAGTAGTATTCCCAGGAGTATACAGGGCCAAGATTATGTTGGGAATGTACACCTGAAAGGACAAAGTCTGTTTGATAAAAAGAATGTTCCTGGGCTTCCCTGGTGGCGCAGTGGTTGAGAGTCTGCCTGCCAATGCAGGGGACATGGGTTCGAGCCCTGGTCTGGGAAGATCCCACATGCCGTGGAGCAACTAGGCCCATGAGCCACTATTACTGAGCCTGCGCGTCTGGAGCCTGTGCTCCGCAACTAGAGAGGCCACACATCACGATGAAGAGTGGCCCCCACTAGCCGCAACTAGAGAAAGCCCTCACACAGAAACGAAGACCCAACACAGCCATAAATAAATAAATAAATAAATAATAAAGAACGAGGATTAAAAAAATATTAAAAAAAAAACGCACAAGACTAATCTGTCAGTTTCTCTAATACACTAAATTCTCTTAAAAAAAAAAAAAAAAGAATGTTCCTTAATACAAGGGAAGAAGTGATAATACAAAGACAAATCTGAAAAATTAATAGGGAACTCTATAAAGTAGTACTCATTAATTTTTGCTTTAAAATGACCATCTTCAAACTACAACCTTCTTAGTTCAAAATTCTGGTAATTGATTAATCAATGATGTGCACAGTCCAAATCAGCAATAATTTTCTAAGTTTGAACTTTTTTTTCCTTAAGGAAAAGTATATTTCAGATATTGTAACCTCTAGAGCATCACTAAAAAATTAAAATAAAGAAGTATACCTAACAGCAGACGTAAAATGGAATATCAAAAACTAAATACTAAAAAATCAGAAAAAAAGTCAAATATAAAGGAAAAGAAGGACAAAGATTAGATGGGACAAATAGAAAACAAGATAGTAGACAACCCCAAAATACAGATCATTACACTAAGTTTAAGTGGTCTAAACACTGCAATGAAAAGACTTGGATTTCAGAGTGGGTAATAAAACAAGATACAGAACATGCTATTCCAAGAAACACACTTTATATATAAAGATACGTATAAGTTAAAAGTAAAGGCATAGAAAAGGACTTACCTTCAAATATTGTAAGAAAGCTGGAGTATCTATATAAATATCAGATAGATTAGACTTTAGCACAAGGAATATCAGAGATAAAGAGGAACAGTTTTATAATAATAAGAGTAAATGGACCAAAAAGACAAAACAATCCTAAATGTACAAGCACCTAGTTAATGAGCTTCAAAATGCAAGAAACAAAGATTGTCAGAACTGAAAAGAGAAATAGACAAGTTCACAGTTATAGGTAGAAATTTTAACATTTCTCAATGTTTGATAGAATAGGTACAGAGAAAATCAGCAGGGATATAAAGGAATAGAATAAATCTGTAAGTCTACTAAAGTTAATTGAATATAAAATACTACACTCAACAATAGTAGAATACACATTCTTTTCAATGTGTACTCTTGAAGCATTCACCAAAATAGACCATATGCTGGGCCATAAAACAAGTCTCAATAAATTTTAAAAGATAACATACAACATATGTTGTCTGACAACACTGAAATTGAATTAGTAATTACAAACAAAAAGATATTTTTTAAAAACTCCATACATTTAGAAATTAATATTCTTCTAAATAATATAAGGGTAAAAGAAGAAATTACATGAGATTAGAAAATACTTTATACTGATTGATAATAAAAATAGACTATATCCAAATTTGTGGATGTAGCTAAAGCAGTGCTACAGAGTTAATGTATTCATTAAATATTAAATAAGAAAAGAAGATTTAAAATCAATGACCAAAACTTCCATGCTAAAAAGCTAGAAAAATAAGGGCAAATTAATGCCAAAGTATGCAGAAGGAAGGAAACAGTGAAGATAAAAGCAGAAATCAATAAAGTAGAATATTTTTAAAAAGAAAATATAACCAAAAGCAGGTTCTTTGAAAATTCAATAAAATTGATAAACCAGACTCAAAAAAGTAGAGAAGACATAGGTCACCCTTACCAAAGTATAGCAATAGTTATCTTACTGACATGAAAAGGGAATATTATGAATAACTGTATGCCAATAAATTTGATAACATAGAAGAAATGAACAAATACCTTGAGAGAAAAAAATGACTATAACTGACCTTAAAAAAAAATAGAAAACCTAAATATCTCTACATCTAATACATAAATTGAATTCTTAATAAAAACATTTCCACCAACAAAATTCTAGACCTGCATAAAAATTTGCAGGTCATTCCATGAGGCCAGAATTACTCTGACACCAAAACCAGACAAAGAAAATACCAGGAAAGAAAACAAAGACCAACAGCACTCATAAATGTACACACAAATATCTCTAACAAAATATTGGGAAAATTAGGACACAACAACATATAAAAGGTTAATACATCATGACCAAGTGAGATTGTTTTTTTTTCAGAAATGCGAAGTTGGTTTAATATTTAAAAATGAATATTAAGAGAATAAAGGTATAAGACCACATGATCAATTCAATATGTATACAAAAAGCATTTGCATTTGACAAAATTCAAGACCTATCCATGATTTTTAAAAAATTGCAGCAAAATAAAAACTGAAACTTCCTAAATCTGAGAAACCTATATAGCTAGAGTCACATTTAATGATGACAGACCAAATGCTTTCCCCTTAACATCAGGAACAAAGCAAAGATGTCCACCATCATCATTTCTATTTGACATTTTATTGGAGGGAAAATAAACTAGCCAGTGAAATAAGGCAAGAAAAAGAAATAAAAGGCATAGAAATCAGAAAGAAAGAAGTGAAACTGTCTTTATTCACAAACAACAAGATCAAGTACATAGGAGGCTTCCAAAAAGTACCTAGAAATAATAAATAAATTTAGTATGATAAAAGGATACAAGGTCAATATACAAAAGCTTATTAAATTTCAATATGCTATGAACTGATAATTACAAAATAAAATTTAAAAAACATCAACAATCACATCAAAAAAATAAGTACTTAGGATAAACTGAACAAAATAGGTTTAAGATCTGTACAGTGAAAACTACAAAATATTGCTCAGAGAAATTGAAGACTTAAAGAGATATGACATGTTCGTGGAATAGAAGACTCTATATTTTCAAGACATCAATTTACCCCAAATTGAGCTATAGATGCAAACCCAAATCAAAACCACAGCAAGTTTTTTATGTAAAATTGATGGGTTAATTCTAAAGTTTATATGGAAATGTAAAAAAATCAGAATAGTCAAAGAAATTGGGGGTGGGGGGGAGAACAAAGTTGGAAGACTCACACTAAGTGATTTCAAGACTCTCTATATAGCTACAGTAATCAAGATGATGTGGTATTGCGTAAGAACAGGTATTTAGATCAACTGGACAAAACAGAGGCCAGAAATAGCTTCAAAGTTGAATGGTAATTCGATTTCTGACAAAGATGCCAAAGTAATGCAATAGGGGAAGGACAGTCTTCAACAGGTTTTGAGTAATTAATCTTAAACTCTCTTTGCCTCAGTTTCTTCATTTAAAAAGTAGGAATAGGGCTTCCCTGGTGGCGCAGTGGTTGAGAATCTGCCTGCCAATGTAGGGCACACGGGTTCGAGCCCTGGTCTGGGAGGATCCCACATGCTGCGGAGCAACTAGGCCCGTGAGCCACAACTACTGAGCCTGCGCGTCTGGAGCCTGTGCTCCGCGACAGTGAGAGGCCCGCGCACTGCGATGAAGAGTGGCCCCCGCTTGCCGCAACTGGAGAAAGCCCTCGCGCAGAAACAAAGACCCAACACAGCCATAAATAAATAAATAAATAAATTTTAAAAAAAGGTAGGAATAACTATGAGTATCTATCTCAATTATGCTAGTTTTAATGAAAATTAAATGATTTACTACATGAAAAGTGCTTGTTCTATTGGGCCTGGCACATATTAAATGTTCATCTATTCAATAAATTTGTCTCTTTAAGTGGAAAGTAGGTGGGAAAACTACAAAAATTGCCTAGAAAAATGATTCTAGGATGACACTTTTACATGAAATAAAAATTAAGGCAAACATGAAATTTTGTTTCTTTGTAAGATTTAGAAAATTGTCTTAATTTTTGTGTGTGTGTGTTGGGGTTCTTTGCCACTGTTATTTTTTTATTGAAGTATAATTAATTTACAGTATTATATTATTTTCAGATGTACAGTACAGTGATTCAGCATTTTTGCAGATTATAGTCATTATTAGTTATCATTATTAATAACTAATAATATACTGCATTAATTTACTCCATTATTAGTTATTACAATATAATGGCTATAATTCCCTGTGCTATACAATATATCCTTGTTGCTTATCTATTTTATACATAGGTTTATTTCTTAATCCCATTTCACTTATTTGTCCCTTCTCCCTTCCCTCTCCCCTTTGGTAACTACAAGTTTGTTTTGTATATCTGTGAGTCTCTTTCTGTTCTGCATATATATATTCATTTTTATTGTTTTTTAGATTCCCCATATAAGTGCTATCATATGTATTTGTCTTTCTCTGTCTGACTTATTTCACTAACCATAATATTCTCTAGGTCCATCCACATTGCTGCAAATGGCAGAATTTCATTCATTTTTATGACTAAGTAAGAACTGTCTTAATTTTTAAAGCTTTACCTATGTGTTTAATTCTAACACAGGACAGGAAAAACTATCTTATTTTCAAAAATTGTGGTATTATTGTAGCACTGATATCTGTTCTAGAAAAGATTAGATTCATCTTCTGAAAGGAATTTTTAAAAATTGAAAATTTTCAATTGTCAACTTTCTCTAAAGAAATGATGGGTTGAAATTAATATCTTGAACATGTTCCAGTCTCACTGGGTTTTTCTGACTTTATTTGTTAATAAATAAACCAAAGTTGTATTATGAAATTTTTAAGATCAACACCTACAAGTTATTTACCTAAAAATATTCGTAACTATCAATGTATTTATTTCTCTTTTCACTGAAGGTTGGATAAAGGACAATGCTGATGAGATCTACGTTTTCTGAAACTAGGCTATAAATGACATCATTAACTCTAGGCAGATATTCTGAAATGTCAGTGACCACCATGAGAATCAGGAGGCAGCCTATTTAGGGATTAAAATTTAGGGATAAATTAGGAGTTTGGGATTAACAGATAGACACTACTATATATAAAACAGTTAAACAACAAGGACCTACTGTATAGCACGGGGAACTATATTCGGGATATTGTAATAACCTATAATGGAAAAGAATTTGAAAAAGAATATATACATATATATAATATATATGTTATATGTATAACTGAATCACTTTGCTGTACACCTGAAACTAACAGAACATTGTATATCAACTATACTTCAATAATAAAAAATCATCATCACTACTTATATGACTCAAAAAACAGGGCACTGAGTGTGAGTCCTTTCAATATCAAGGGTTATATGTGTTTGTTCTCTTCAATTATACACGCTTTATTCTAAAAATAGTAGGCATTCAATAACTATTCGGTGGATGGAAGAATAAATGAACATATTTTGTGGCCTATCATATGATCTATCCTTGAGAACAGATGATGTGTACCTCAGAAGAATGTATTTTTTCCTTTTGTTGGTTGGAATGTCCTATATATACACCTCAGGTTCGTCTGGCCTGAAGTATGGTTAACGTAAACATTTCCTTATTTTTCAACTGCATCTATCTGTTGCTGGAAGTGGAATACTGAAATCCTCTACTATTAGTATTTGATATATTTAGGTGCTCCAATATTGGGTGTGCATATATTTATGATTGTTATGTCTTCTTGATGAGTTGAGCCTTTTGTGAGTATATAATGACCTCCTTTATCTCTTGTTACATTTTTGGTTTAAAGTCTATTTTCTCTGATATAAGTAGAGCTACCCCTGTACTCTTTTGGTTTCCACTTACATGGATTATCTTTTTCCATCCCTTCACTTTGAGCTTGTGTGTGTTCTTGAAGCTGAAGTGAGTCTCTTGTAGGCAGCATATAGTTGGGTCTTGTTTTTTTTTTTAATCCATCCAGCCGCCCTGCCTTTTGATTAGAGAATTCATCCATTTACATTTAGAGTAATTATTGATATGTAAAGACTTACTACTGCCATCATATTAATTCTTTTCTGGCTGTTTTGTAGCTTCCTTGTTCCTTTTTGACTCTCTTGCTGTACTCTTTTGTGAGTTGGTGATTTTCCATGGTGGTATGCTCTGATTCCCTTGTCTTTACTTTTTGTGAGTCTACTATAGTTTTTTGCTTTGTGGTTACAACTGACTTATATGAAACATCTTATACATATAACAATCTATTTATGCTGATTCAAAACTCTACCCTTTTATTCCCCCCTTTTGTTTTTAATGTCACAATTTGCTTCTTTTTATACTGTGTATTCATTAACAAATTATAGTAGCTATGATTATTTTTATACTCTTGTACTTCAACCTTTATACCAGAGTCAAATGCTTAACTTATCAATTACAGTATTAGAATTTTCTGAATTTGCCTCTCTATATCTATATCCCTTTATCAGTCTGTTGTCTATTTTCATACTTTTTATGTTACATATTTTCTTTTTTCTTAATTGAAGTATAGTTGATTTACAATATCATGTTATTCTCAGGGGTACAGAACAGTGATTCAGATATATTATATATATATTATATATATATATGTAATATATATATTCTTCAGATTCTCTTCCCTTATAGGTTATTATAAAATATTGAGTATAGTACCCCCACCCCCAGCCCTCTTTCCCCTTTGGTAACCATAAGTTTGTTTTCTATGTCTGTGAGTCTATTTCTGTTTTGAAAATAAGTTCATTTGTATTTTTTGTTTTTTTCAGATTCCACATATAAGCGATACATATGATATTTACCTTTCTCTAGGTCCATTCATGTTGCTGCAAATGACATTATTTCATTCTTTTTTATGGCTGAGTAATATTTCATCATATATATAAAGCACATCTTCTCTATCCATTCATCTGTCAATGGACATTTAGGTTGCTTCTGTGTCTTGGCTATTGTAAGTAGTGCTACAATGAACACTGAGGTGCACGTATCTTTTCAAAGTATGGTTTCCTATGGATATATGCCCAGGAGTGGGATTACAGAATCATATGATAGCTCTATTTTTAGTTTTTAAGGAACCTCCATACTGTTCTCCATAGTGGCTGTACCAATTTACATTCCCACCAATAGTATAGGAAGGTTCCTTTTTCTCCACACCCTCTCCAGCATTTATTGTTGGTAGACTTTTTGATGACAGCCATTCTGACTGGTGTGAGGTAATATCTCATTGTAGTTTTGATTTGCATTTCTCTATTAATTAGTGATGCTGAGCATCTTTTCATGATGTGCTTTTTGGCCATCTGTATGTCTTCTTTGGAGAAATGTCTATTTAGATCTTCTGCCCATTTTTTTGATTGGGTTGTTTGTTTTGATATAGAGCTGCATGACCTATTTGTATACTCTGGAGATTAATCCCTGTTGGTTGCTTCATTCACAGATATTTTCTCCCATTCTGTGGGTTGTCTTTTTGTTCTGTTTATGGTTTCCTTTGCTCTGCAAAAGCTTTTAAGTTTAATTAGGCCCCACTTGATTATTTTTGTTTTTATTTTCATTACTCTAGGAGGTGGATCCAAAGAGATATTGCTGTGATTTATGTCAAAGAGTGTCCTGCCTATGTTTTCCTCTAGGAGTTTTATAGTATCTGGTCTTACATTTAGGTCTTTAATCCATTTTGAGTTTATTTTTGGGTATGGTGTTAGAGAATGTTCTAATTTTATTCTTTTATGTGTGGCTTTCCAGTTTTCCCAGCACCACTTACTGAAGAGACTGTTTTTCTCCATTGTATATTCTTGTCTATTTTGTCATAGATTAATTAGCCATAGGTGTGTGGGTTTATTTCTCAGCTTTCTATCCTGTTCCATTGATCTATAGTTCTGTTTTTGTGCCAGTACCATACTGTTTTAATTACTGTAGCTTTGTAGTATAGTCTGACGTCAGGGAGCCTGATTCCTCCAGCTCTGTTTTTCTTTCTCAAGATTGCTTTGACTATTTGGGGTGTTTTGTATTTTCATACAAATTTTTTGTTCTAGTTCTGCGAAAAATGCCATTGGTAATTTGATTGGGATCTCACTGAATCTGTAGATTGCCTTGGGCAGTATAGTCATTTTGATGATATTGATTCTTCCAATCCCAAAACACGGTATATGTTTCCTCATGTTACATATTTTCAAATGACAGCATCCTTTCATTTCAGGTTGAAAAATTCCTTTCAGCATTTCTTGTAAGGTCCAGTGGGAATGAATTCCCTCAGCTTTTATTTGTCTGGGAAAGTTTTTGTTTCTCCCTCATTACTTAGGGATAACTTTACTGGATATTCTTGGTTGGCAATATTTTCTTTCAGCACTTTTAATATATCATTCCACTCTCTCCTGGCCTTTAAGGTTTCTACTGAGACATCTGCTGATAACCTAATGGGGGTTCTTTTGTAGGTCATAATATCCTTCTTTCTTGTTATCTTTAGTATTCTTTTTGTCTTTGATTTTAGACAGTTTTATTATGTCTTGGAGAATGCTGGTTTGGAATGAAATAATGGGGCAATCTATAAGCTTCATGAACTTGGATGTCTAAAACTTTCCCCATGTTTGGGAAGTTCTCAGCCATTACTTCTTTAGATAAGCTATCTGCCCCCTTCTCCCTCTCTTCTCCGTCTGGAACTCCAATGTTTTGGACATTAGTTTTTTTTGATGGTGTCCCATAGACTATCTAGGCTTTCTTCATACTTTTTTATTCTTTTTTTCTTTTCAGATTGGGTTATTTCGAAGTTCCTATCCTCTATCTCACTAATTCTTTCTTATATTTGGTCTATTTTGATATGCTCTATACTGCATTTTTTTCATTTCATTCACTTAATTCTTCAGCTCCACAATTTCTATTTGTTTCTTTTTTATGATTTCTATGTCTTTGTTACATTTCTCATTTTGATCTCATATTGTTTTCCCGATTTTGCTGAATTGTCTGTGTCTTCTTATAGCTCACTGAGTTTCCATGAAACAGCTATTTTGAATTCTTTATCAGGTGAATTGTAGATCTCCATGTCTTTGGATTTGATTACTAGAAGATTATTGTGATCTTTTGGTGATGTTACAATTTTGTTTTTTCACATTCCTTGAAGTTTTGCATTGTTGTTTTTGCATTTAAAGTAGCAGTCAACTTCTCCAATTTCTATTAACTCCCATTTGGGTAAAAATACCCCAAAATACCTTATGTCAGTAAAATACCTTATGTCAGTCCTGATATAGATTCTGAGGTGTAAAAATACCTTATGTCAGCTCTGATATAGATTCTGAGGTGTTCTTTGACCTTGTATGGACACAACTGCTCCACACTCCTTCCTCCCTCTTGTGGCTGAATTCTTAAGCTTGTCTTCTCTTGATCCTACCATGTAGCAGGCCAGCTGCTAACAGCTTGTCTTTTATTTTTCTGAAGGTGGCACTACAGCTCAAGTTTATGGTTTCACTCTTGCCCATAAACCCTGGCCTGCTTTCTGAGTGAGTTCCTTACCTACCAGAGCTTGCTCTCACAGCAGCCCTCGGAGCCACCCAGGGAGCCAGCTACAGAGTAGGGGGAGGCGTGGGTTTCGCATGGCACTGCAGGTGCCCATGGGACAGTTGGAGGGATCCATGGGTGAAGTTTTCTCTTTGGCTGGTGGGTGAGCTTCCTAATGGAGTCCAGAACACAGTCAGCAGGAACCTTATCCTCTTAATGCCCTTTGGGAGCCCTACATGCTGCTCTCCCAATCTGTTTCCCCCCCTAATCATGAAGCTCCCTCTTTAATGCTCTGGATGCTGTGAGACAGTAATGAGTCTCTCTGGCAGTGTTTCACACAGCTGGGGAAGCCAGGCCCTGCCTTCCCTACCCAGAAGAAATCACTAGCCGTCTAACTTAGCCTTAAACTGTGCTGCCTTGGAGGAGGGATGATGCTGGCAAAGAGGAGCTATTACTCTTACCAACTACAATGCAGCCAAACTCGTTCTTTTTGTTTGTTTTGTTTTGTTTTTTTCCTTCTCTAATAGAGTTTTGGAACTTCTCTGGAAACCTGGACTTTCACAAAGGCTCTCTCGTCTCTGTTCTGCAGGTGCTCCCAGACTGCAGCCAACAGGGTCCAGAATTGACTCAGACTCCTGTAGGTTCGACAGCTGGTACTTAAATCTGTCTATTACCTATTACCCCATGCACTGGTTGGTGAGGCTGCTGGATCCCACAACTCCCACAAAGGTATTTCTGTTAATGGATGGATGCCAAATTTTTGTTTTTGAAGTTGGGGGGGGCAAAAATGAGGGTTGTCTTACGCTACCGTTATGCTAATGTCACTCCCCAGGGCATCCTGTATTTTATCTTACAATCCTACCCACACGAGACCATCCTAAGCAAGAAACAAACTTTTATTTCATTAAGGCACTGAGATTTATAATTGTTTCATAACCATTTGCCTACCTTGACTAATATAAGACATAAAAATATTTTAAAGGAATATAATAGAAATAATTTGTAGTAATAATACCAATAATAGTCATAAAAAGAATTAGGTTTCTGAATGAAGTCTGAAAACATCACTGCATAGTTTATTGTGGTTAAGGTGATAAAGAACCAAGTACCTCTAACTCTCAGGCACAGTATATGAGATAACTGAGATTCAGGGAATTCATTTATAATACTTGTTGAGTATGTATTCGTTATGATGTACTCTGGGATATATAACAATAAATAAGACACATTTTGTGCCTTCAGGAGCACAGCAGGGCAGCTGATACAAATGTTAAAATAACCCTTGTATAATGCAAAAAGCAGTGCCCACCAAATTAGGAGGGAAAATGGTGTTAATGCAAAATCTTTAATTCTGACACCACAAAAGGTATTGCAGAAGAGGCAGGAGGAGAAAAACTGATTTGTAAGAGGGCAGAGAGAGTATTTTATTTTTAATTTCTTTGTCATGAATCTATGCTCCTGGAATCTAAAGGCCATTCCATTCTCGGTGGACAAATGAAATTCACTTACTTTCCTTTTGCCTTTAATAGTTTTTAAAGGGAATGTTTAAGTATAAACCTAGTTGATCTTATTA
This sequence comes from Balaenoptera borealis, assembly GCF_965194805.1. Lineage (NCBI taxonomy): Eukaryota > Metazoa > Chordata > Mammalia > Artiodactyla > Balaenopteridae > Balaenoptera > Balaenoptera borealis. Next base: position 66,341,836 of record NC_138867.1, read on the forward strand.
AAAACAAGCACGATGGCTACCATGGCTACCATTTATTGAGTACCTACTGGGTGTTAGGCCTTGTATGTACCAAGTGTTTTATATGATCTCATTTAATCATATGATCTCATTTAATCATTATAGTAGCTATGAACAGCATTATCTTTCCCACTTTACAGATAAGGAAGCTATGGCACAAATATGCTATCCAGCTTATCCAAATCACATGTTACTATGTATTAAAATCACAATTTTAAATTCAGTTCTGATTTCAAAGGTTGTATTCTTCATCACTAAGCTACCCTGTATAATGATGTTTTTCAGACTGGTTATTCTATACCTCAATCCAGTCAAGTCTTTAGTCCATGTTATACAGTTTGAGTTATTATACTGATATAGAAGTCAATTTTCAGGTGAAATTTGAAAATGTCTTTTTCTCCATATAAGCACTAACTGGAAAAAGAAACCTTATTCTACTACCACAAGATGTATGAACACTTTCTCAGTGTCTTGAACCTTAACTTTCTAGAGCTTTAGTCCTTTTTAGGCTTACGTTACATTTATAGTAACAGGTCTTTGAAGTCTAAGGGATAAAATTTTTTATTAGCAGAATTCTTCATACACGTTCAAAGATAAAACTGCTGGTCTTTGTTAAAAAGGTCTTAATTTTCTCAGAACAAGTATCATTTCCATTTCTCCTCTTCACTGAATTTAGTAAAATATTATGAATCTATGGTAACTATTGGGCAGGCTACTGAAGAGTAGAAAAATCAGCAGATGTACTGATCAACTATTTTTTACCAAAAATGACTTTTCAAAAGAAATTTGCCTTCTAACACCATGCCAATCTTATAAACATAAAATTTTAAATGTCACAATACACTCTATAGAGTCTGAATATATACATTTTCTCAAAAATCATTCAGAAAGAATTATCTTAGAATTTATTGGAATAATGATTAGTCTAGCTGAAAACTCCTACCAATCATCACTCATACTTTGGGCTTTTAGTAAGGGGCAAATCTTGACCAAAAAATAGAAATGAAGCCTATCAAGAAATACATGTTCAGATAGCACTGTATCAGGCTTACAGTTCTTAGAAGATGTTTTAACTATGGATCTAATGTACATTACTTCTGCCCAAATAGTGCTCTTCATGACATCTGTAGGAATTAAAGGGAAATGAGTGAAAAATGTCCTTCCTTTCTCTTCCTCCACTGGTTTGCTAATGCAAGCCGTGAAATGTTTTAAAATGTATAATATTAGGAAGGTAGTTTTGTCGTTTATAAACTGAAATTTTATACACACTTAATTAGCATTATATTAATTCATTTTTATCTGAGAAAGAGTAGCCTAGATGCTTAATAAGCAAGACATATCATATTTTTTTAAATTATCAAAGTAAACTTCTAACTGCTGAGCTACTATCTGGCTTCAAGATTTAAAGATTTATCTGGCTTTAAAGATTTTAAATTTCCAAACTTTCCAAAATCATCTTTCTCCTTTTAATCTATAATCTTGTTTGGTCATTACTATACCTTAACTGAACCACTGAAATAAAATAGCATTTGATCTATCTTTCTGTCTTTATCTCTCTTCATCAATCAATCCCTCATTTGCTCTGACAATGTCAGATCACACTGCCAAATATCAAATATCTCTGCTCTAACCATGTCATTGACATATCCAAGTATCTTCCACGAGTCCCATTTATCTAAATTAATTCTGTATTTTTTAAGCTATAATATGGCCCTCCATGTTCTGAATCTGAAGTGGGTTTCCAGGCCTATTTCTACTACCTTCCTACATATATCCCACATCCTGTTATTGTTTTGTATATGCATCTGCTCCACCAAGCTAAAACTGTAAGCCCCTTGGAGAGAAGAACAGTGCCTACCTCAATATCCTCCATACAAATGGGGATCACAGTATCTATTGAAAGAATAAGTAAATGATCTGTACAAAAATTATTTCAATTAAAGTGTTGTTATTATGATAGTGATTTTACTGAATATTTATTGATTGACTACCTGTTAATAGGGCATTCTGATTTTTTAAAGTACTATAAGAAGTCATAATCTTAAGGTCAATAGGTTCTGGTATATTCATCCTCTTCTTAAAGTGCCCTCTTTTCCTAGACAGCAATCTTCTCTTGAGAGGATACCATATCCCCTTCTTTTTTATGTTATACTTCCCCATACCCTTCCTCCCAATCCCCCATCTTAGAGACACATATCCAGATTCACAGCTCAAAGAAATAAAAGAATATCTATGATATAATTACTCCTGCTTGCTGATGGACTGACTAAATTTCTGTGTAAATGAATTTTAGCCTATGTTGCTATACTTGAACATTAATTGGTACTTACCTATATTTTATACTCCAAATCTACTTTCTAACATTTGGAAAGCATAACTATGATTCTGATACTATTTTAATCTCTGAAGTTATCTAACATTAAATTTTTTTTGCTTAACTTTTCGTGTGTTTGGGTCTTGACTCTATCTATTGAATATACTGCAAATTCCTTGGAGACCACAATAATGTCTTACACTCTCTTATTACCTAATGAAACCTCATTCAACACCTTAGACTTAATAGCAAGGTGTTCAAAAAACAGTGTTATTAAAACATCATATTAAGTTACCCCAATTTGTTTTACTAAAGTAGTTTTATTAATGAGAAAATGGAAAACAACAGTTTAAAGATTTTAAAAAGGGGATAAAAAAAATCACACTGATCCATTAATTAAACTTTATTTTGAATTTGCACAAATGGTTTAACCCTTAGTTGATTTTAACTGAGCTGAATGGGGCAATTTGATTTTTACATATGTCTAACATAATCAACAAATCTTTACTTGACTTAAACATGTAGATATAATTTCAGGATTTGGCTTCTTATTTATATTCCATGGGATCATGGATAAGAACTTATTAATAAGCTAGTTCTGAGCTCCCAAAACACAGGCATCATATTTTACTGTAAGTATAGTAATCATAGAAAAAAGAAAGCTCATGTTATTATTATGATTAACTAGGAATCAATTTCTTTTTACTATAAAAACAGCTAATTAAATAGCCTCTAAGATTTTTCTGTTCTGTGTTATCTCATTACATTATAAAATACATTTGGTTTCAGGAATTAGAAAAACAAGACCTTATTTTTCTTAAGTATATGTATCTGCTTCATAACAATAAATTTGATTCTATATTCAGGAGATATTTAACACATGCATAAGCACCAGGTTTTCTAATTAATGGTATTTCAAGTGAAGCATCTTACGTATCCATTTTTGGAGTTTTACTATGCTTATAATTTTAAAACTTTTAGAAATGCAAATGCAAGTTTTATACAGAGTGAACCTATAAAGTTCTGGAAGTTCAGAATCAGTCTCAGCGGGAAAGCCCGAACAACAAATGACTCTCTAAGGACAATTTTCTACTTATTCTCTACTATTTATTAAAAGTATCCTTTTTCATAAAGGAATGTAAGGAATGTAACAGAATTTCTTCCAGTAAAGCTCTCAACTTAAATCTTGCTTGAATTTTTTGACAGTCACCTGTTAATTAAAGGATTCAGTAATTATATTTCAGTACTGAAAACAGTATAAAATTAAGTTTTCTAGAATTTAAAAATGTATACTTTATCAAATTTAGAATAATTAGAATTTATGCTTGTTTTTATGTCATTGTCCTTTTTATGTCACATGTACTTTAAAAAAATACCTGTAAATCTATTCTTTTAAAATGTTGAGAAATATTTCTAAAGTAATTATGCTTTACATTGTAGTTATAAGTTTCAGGAAATTTCAAAGAACTTAGAGCAGGCTATTTTAAGAAAACAATTAACTGAACATGAAAAGGTATGTATGTCAACTCATATTTCACTAACCACCTACCATAAATATTTTTCTGAAACAAATATAAACCATAAATATTCGTGATCGCTCACATTCCTTTTCCAGTTACACTCATTTGGGATTAGAAAAACATTGTTTACAGATTTATTTTGTTTTATAGCATGAAGCTAATAACATTAACTGGGTAAGTCCTTGAATGTGTGAACATTTGTGTTAATTCTTGTACTGAGTGATACATAAGCAAACAGTCTATAAAGTATGCTTAGCACTAGTCACATTCATATGACTAAGTTGGTTTCACACAGTATATATTTAAAATAAATATCCATATTTAAGAAGCAGTGTAAACCACATATTTAATTATAATCAGAAATGATATGAAAAAAACAAAAATTTACACAGTCAAAACAAGTAAAACAAGATTTATAGAAAATAATGTAAAGGTGTGCCTGTGGGGGAAGAGGTGGTAGAACAAATTACAGTTTGGAAGAGTTTGATTTTTTAGTTAACTTATGACTTGAATGGTGATAGACTTTTAGTAATTATAAACAGCATGAATATGCAAAGTAGACTCAGAATTTATAAATTTTTCTCCATCCATTTTTCACAGCAATGTATGAAACACAGCATGCAATACTATCTCTTCCCTTGAAAAGGCAGCATTAAAAAAAATAGGTCACAGGATACAAACTGCCAGGATGAGGGCTACAAGCACAGCAGGAGTTCAAGCGATGATGGTAATAATGAGACCGCATTACTGCTGATTCTCAGTTCTGCTGAGAAAGTTTGAATTCTCACTCTAGCCCTATCGTCATCCAGCCCTATCGCCATTTTCTATATGGTCTTGGGTGAGTCACTTAAACTCTCAGTGATTTGATTAACAGCAATTCTGAGTTGACTTTCCTCACAAACGTATTATAAGGTCCAATAGAGCCATGATGAAATGAACATGTAATACATATTCCTTTACTCATGGCCCTCGTCTTCCTAAATACCTTTTATGTTGTATTTTCTCTAAGACAACTTCCAGATTTACATATGTCACAAAAGCTGAGAGATTAATTCTAAAAATATGAGAATCTTTCAGGAAGAGGATTTATTTTAGAAGGGAAAGAAAGCCCTCCAAAATATTGGTTTTACATTTTCCTCACTTCATGTGGAACAAAACTTGAAAGCAAAGTCGTGAAAATGAACTAGACACTTGATCTTTGACAAATGAAGAGTGCCATGCAACCTAATATTTGTAGCATTATACTAGTTTGGAAAGACTACTCAAATAGTTACCATTCCAAAACTCTAAGAATGATTTAGAAAGTGTCACTTTAATACCTCAGAACAGGGTTCGCCAGCCTTTTCACTCCACCTTTTGTATATACCTATCAGCTAAAACTTAGTTAAATTTTACCTTCTATAGCTTTTAATATAAAAATAGTTATATTAAATATGTATTTTCAGCTGCCTAAACTCTCCTTCCCAAACAAGATTTTTATGCACTGCCCTGAACTTTTCCATTTACTACCCTACTAGCCAAATCCCAGATTTGGGCAGGATAAATTTTTTACTCGTAACATTAATACATATCATTACTGAAGTAAATTTAGAAAGCTATATGAGATGGCCAGCTATTTTCCAGTAGTAATATAAATTTTTTTTAAAAAAGTATGACCAGAACAACTCTCTTTTATGTTTCAATTACTTAGAAATTCAGTAACAACAACATCACCAAAAATATACATATTGTTTCGTTTATTTATATATGAATAAAATGATATCATCAGGGCAGCAGGGAGTAGAAATGAGACCATCACAGGATCTTGTTCTGGAAGAACATTTTACAATTTCTTATTTATTTTTATACAAATGAACTAAATGTATAGTTAACTTTCTTGTTTTCCTTTTTTGTTTTTTCTTCTTTTCTTGCTATTCCTTCCTCCTTTCATCCTTCCCTCCCTCTCTCTCATCCCTCTTTCCTTATTCCTTCCTTCCATCCATCGTTGGTTTTTGGCTGAGACCACAATTTCGACAAGAAATAAAAACTGCATTACTCAGGAAGGAAGCTAATAAGTTTCCCCTCCCCAAATGCTATTAGAGACTTCCTGAATAAATGAGAAGTACATTAATTTAAAAAAAAAAAAAAAAAGGAGGGTGCTTGCAAAAGCAACGAAAACAGATTCTGGTCTACATTATGATTAAAATCAACTTGAATAATAAATGTCAGATATGGATAAGATCTATTAGGACACCTTGCACATCTATGGCCAATGAAGTTTGCTCCCAACAATTGTGTGGATTTCTTCAGTGCATTGTTAAATAACAAACAGTTATTTTGTTATTGGGACTTCTACCATTTCCTTTTAAGATAATCCTATAACATAATGGATTGCAGTAACAGCAAATTTCTTTTAAATATAATTATTACTGAAATTCTTCATTCAAAATCCTTCCCATTATTCACTGTCATAATAGTCAGTAGAATAGATGGATACAATTTATACACATAAACACATATACATACATATGTATGTACATATGTGTATGTGTGTTTAATTATAAATATATAATATTATTGGACTTACTTAATTTTATGTAATTATTTACATATTTAATTGACACATGGGCTCAAATTTTACATTTTACATAAAAATGCCATTTGTATCCACATATATTCTTGTTCTGAGGCTCTCTATTCTTTTTTTTTAACAAGGTTACATAAAAATTCCTCTTACAAGTTATATTTTAATTATAGGTAATGAATCATCAGCCTATTTGACTAATATTTAAAGGACAAAGAGAACAAGGGTTTGGGGGGTTATTTTTTGCTTTGGTTTTCTGTTTGTTTTGCATGACAATTTATCCACAAGTCGGTAGTTTGTAGCCCAAGCTTCAATCTTGAGATTGCTCTCAACAAATGATTTGGTCATTATAGAGATGGTAGATTTGTAGCCCAAGCTTCAATCTTGAGATTGCTCTCAACAAATGATTTGGTCATTATAGAGATAATAAATACCATTCATAGTGATAATTTAAATTAAAATATATGACTTAAGAGATGAGATTTGGTACAAATTGGTTTCTCTTCTATTTCGATGACTCCTAACATAGTACAGCCACTGAAGTCAACTTAATGTTTACCAAGATCCATTGAACTTTATAGTGAGCATCTGGGTAGTGCTACAGTGCAGATGTTGAATAGAATACCACAATAAAATTACTTCAAGTATCACCTGGTTAATAACAGTACTTCATTGAAAACATTACTTTTTGTAATTTGACTTAGTTTTGCCCAAATAAAAGCTGTTCACCTTTTCTTTTAAGGCACAATTGTGACTTCTTACAAAACAAAGCCCTCAACTTCTATAATAAAGTATAGGTTTTATTCATAGCTAAATAACTGAATTTAGTTTTTCAAATTAAATATAAATCACTAATATAAAGCATTATCTACAAGTCACAAAAATTAAAAACATCTCCATAAACCAAACTGAAAAATCTGAATCTTTGGAAATGAGAGACAAAGCCTAAATGTAATTTATAACTTATATACCTCTATTTTCTCTTTTTTTGAGGGAAACTATACTCTTGGGCAGTGCTCATATCAGATGCTGGTTAAATATAAGGAACTGAAGGACTTGAAAGTGTTTATTAGTGGCATCATCAAAAAATTTCTCCAACTTTTTTGGTAACCAACAAGAAGCATTTTCTTTATGCATCTTCCAGGAGTCTCATCTTTGCCTAACCCTGACAAACTATTCTTTCCAATCTAATTCATTTTGGCTTCTATGTCTCATCCTATTCTACTACTAGATGATTTTATTAATAATACAGTAACACATGTTCATTGTAGAAAAATCAGAAAACATATGAGAACCAGTAAGAAAATAAAAATCAACTGTAATCTTACCATTCAGAATCTACAATTAACATTTTAATATAAATTTTTAAAAATAAAAATGAGATTAAGGTATAATCTGCATAGGTTTGTAAAGTGATATTTCCATTTAGCAATACATCCTAAATAGCTTCTACTTTTCTAATTCCCTTCACATTTTTAGTATCTCAATTTCTCTTTTTCACAAAAGAATTTTCTGAGTCCTTACTGCATTATTATTCTAGACAAGAGGTCAGCAAACTTGTTCTGAAAAGGGCTAAACAGTAAACATTTTAGGCTTTGTAGGCCATATAGTCTCTGCTACAACCATTTAACCCTGGTGTGGTAGTGCAAAAGCAATCACAGACACACATCAAGAATGGATATCTCAATAAAGTTCCCAATAAAACTTTATTTTAAAAAGCAGGCAGAGGGCTGCAGTTTGCTGACCCCATATTCTAGACAGCTGCTTAGAAAGAAATATTGCATATCATGATCACTATCACCTACAGCTGAATATTTTACAGATTATCTTTATACTCAACCTCTTCTATCAATACAGATTTACCCCAGCACACATCACCAAGGAGTATGTTCATTTCCTGTGGTAACTGCAAATGTGATTCTTCAAAAGTGGTTGAAAATCATCCATGCCGGAACGGTACCAGAAAGACTTCCCCAGCTCAGTCTGTGTCTTAGAAACCTGTATTTCAATAGCAAAGTAGAAGGATGCTCTTCCCTCTCCCCTTTAGCCAACAGAAGTCCAAGTTAAATGGGTAGTAACTTGCTGACACAGAGAATTTTCATCCCTGTTTCAAATCTATGAAAGAGAGAGAAATTGAGATTGAAGGAGTTGGAATAGCAGGAAACCTACAAGTTTACATGCATCCAAATCCATGCTTTCCTCCTTCCCCACTGTGACAATAAAAGAGGGCTTTCTCCTCCTAAGGTCCCTCTATTTATTTATATTTGCTATGGATCCTATTCCCTACTGCTTTGTCATCATGGTCCAAAAACTCTCTTTTTATTCTGTCTCTCTCTCTCCCCCTTCCTTCCTTCTCTCGTCTCTCTAACCCCCTCCCTCTCTTTATGTGTGTTCTCTCATCAGCATTTAAACTTATCTAATATTTGCTTATCTTAGAAGGCCCTTCCTCAATCTCAAATAGTACTCGCCTATGCCCCTGTTCTCCCTTTTCACACTCTAGTTTCAAGACAGGTCTGCACTTTCCTTTTCTCATTTTTCTCATATATTCCTCAATCTCCTGCAATCAGGTTTTTGCTCCCATTTGATCCACAAAAACTGACTAAAGTTATCAGTGAAACCCTTGTTGTTAAATCTGTCTGTCACTCTGATCACTTATCTTGCTGGTAAAAAGTACAAATTACATAGTTGAATAATCTGAGTTCAAATCTTGATTGTCTATTTGCCAAGCATTTTCTTGGGCAAGTCACTTAGCCGCTCTGTACCTCACTTACCTCATCTGGAAAACTGGGATATGTTAATAACTAGCTCAAAGAATTGTGATGAAAATTAAATTAATGAAACATGCAAAACTGTTTACAAGAGTGCTTAGTCCACAGTAACCTCTATTTAAATGTTAGTTATTACTGACCTCTCAGCAGCATTTGACACTATGAACCTCTCTCTCCTTTCTGAAAACATCTCTTTCCCTAACACATTCTCTAGGTTTTTTTCTTACCTCTTTGATTCATCCTTCCTAATCTCACTTTCATGTTCCTCTTCTTTATAAGCTGGTTTCTCTCCTAAGGTCACCTTTCTCCTCACATGACATCTTCTTCCTAGGCAATCTCTTTCATTTCCATGGCTTCAATTACCATTCAGTGTCTTCCAGTCTATTATTGCCCATCAAAACTTTTCTTCTTATCCAGACACCTGTATAGACTGGCTCTAGTACATCATCACTTGGCTATCTCAAAAGCATCCCAAGCTCCACATGTTTAAAACTCACTCCATCTTCCCAACTCCTACCCTATCTTCCACATTCAGTAAAGGTCCTGTCAATTCCATCTCTTAATAGGTATCAAATCTGTTCACATCTCTCCTTCCCTACTGCAGACTAGGCAACTATCAACTTTCATCTCTATTCTTTCTATAGACTTTTACCTGAAGTCTCTGCCTTGAGTCTTAAGGCCCTCTTCAATATATGTTACACAATGCAATCGAAACATACTCTCTAATTGCAAATCTGATCAATGCAAAAAAAAGTTTAGTGGTTATGCATTGCCCTTATGAAACTCTGGCACTCCTTAATGTAGATTTTAAAAGCATTCATGGCTTATTTACCTCTTGAGCTTTGTGTCATATCCCCCTTTCCCCACCACAGGTTTTCTGCATGGATGATCATGTCATCTGCAAATAAAGACAATTTTACCTCTTCCTTTCTGTTTGCCCTTTTTTCCTTTTTCTTGCCTAAGTGCCCTGGCTAGAACCTCCAGTATGGTGTTGAATGTAAGTAGTAAAAGTGGACACCTTGCTTTATCTGTCCACTTTTTCCCCCTACCATCTTGTTGATGGTAGGGGGAAAACATTCAATATTTTACCATGAAACAGTATGTTAGTGGTAGGATTTTATCAAATTGAGGAAGTTCCTTTTTTATTCCCAGTTTGCTGTGGGTTATAAAAGATGAACGTTGGATTTTGTCAAATCCTTTTTCTGTATTTACTAGAAGACACGTTGCCTTGACTGATTTTCAAACGTTAAACCAACCTTATATTCCTGGGACAAACTCTACTTGCTCACAGTATATACATCCTCTTTATATATTGTTGGATTCTGTTTGCTTAACTTTTGTCAAGAATTTTTTTGCATCTATATTCATGTGGGATACCAGTCCTTAATTATCTTTATTGGAATGTCTTTGTCTCATTTTGGTGGCAGGATAAAGCTGGCCTCACAGAATGAGTTGGGAAGTATTCTCTCTTCTTCAATTTTCTGGAAGAGTTCATGTAGAATTGGTATTATTTCTTCCTGAAAATGTTTGATAGATTTCAGAGTAAATCTATTAGGGTGTGGATTTTGTTTTGTGGGAATGTATTTACATACAAATTCAATTTCTTTAACTAATAGCTATTCAGATTGTCAATTTCTTCTTGAGTGGGCTTTGGTAATTTGTGCCTTTCAAGGAATTTGTCCATTTCATCTAAATTGCAGAATTTATTGGTACAAAGTTATTATCTTTTTAATATATATAGAATATGTAGTGATGCCATCTCTCTTATCTCTCATCTCACTGGATTTTGTGTCTTTTTTTTTCTGACCAGTTAGCTATAAATTCACTGATCTTCTCAAGAAATCAACTTTTGGTTTTATTGGTTTTCTCTATAGTTTTTTGTTTTTTATTTCATTAATTTCCACTCTGATCTTTATTATTTCTATTTTCTTTCTGTCTTTGGTTTTATTTGCCTTTTTTTCCCTACTTGCTTGAGGTTGAAGCCAAGGTCACTAATTCGAGACCTTTCTTTCTTTCTAATACAGGTGATTTTCCTTTAAGTATTGGTTTAGTAGCAATCCACAAATTTTTATGTGTCACTTTTCATTTTCATATAGTTAAAAACTTCTAAGTATTTGGGAATTTTCCAAATATTTTTCTGTTATTGGTTTCTAGATTAATTCCATTTGGTTAGAAAGCATAGTTTGTATGACTAGAATCCTTTTAAATTTATTGAGATTTAAGTTTTATGGCCAAGAATACTGCTTAACTTGGTAAATATTTAACATGCATTTGAAAAGAATGTATATTCTGCTGTTATGGGTAGAGTGTTCTATAAATATCCATTAGGCCAAGTTAGTTAACAGTGTTGTTCCTATATTCTATATCCTTACTGATTTTCTATCTACTTTTTTTAATCAATTATTGATAGAAGGGTATCTCCAAAAACAGTTGTGGATTTCTCTATTTCTTTTTCTTAATTCAATTTAAAATTTTTGTTTTATATTGGAGTATAGTTGATTTACAATGTTGTGTTAGTTTCAAGTGTACAGCAAAGTGATTTACTTATACATATACATATATCTGTTCTTTTTCAGATTCTTTTCCCATAGAGGTTATTACAGAGTATTGAGCAGAGTTCCCCATGCTATACAGTAGGTCCTTGTTGATTATCTGTTTTACATATAGTAATGTGTATATGTTAATCCCAACCTCCTAATTTATCCCTCCCCCTCCCCTCTTTCTCCTTAGGTAACTATAAGTTTGTTTTCTAAGTCTGTGAGTCTGTTTCTATTTTGTAAATAAGTTCATTTGTATCATTTTTTAAGAATCCACATATAAGTGATATCATATGATATGTCTTTCTCTGTGTGACTTACTTCACTTAGTATGATAATCTCCAGGCTCATCCATGTTGCTGCAAATGGCATTATTTCATTCCTTTTTTATGGCTGAGTAATATTCCATTGTATATACGTACCACATTTTCTTTAGCCATTCATCTGTCAATGGACGTTTAGGTTGCTTCCATGTCTTGGCTATTGTAAAAAGTGCTGCAATGAACATTGGGGTGCATACACCTTTTCTAAGTATGGTTTTCTCTGGATATATGCCCAGGAGTGGGACTGCATGATCATATGGTAGCTCTATTTTTAGTTTTTTAAGGAACCTCCATACTGTTCTTCATAGTGGCTGTACAATTTACATTCCCACCAACAGTGTAGGAGGGTTCCCTTTTCTCTACACCCTCTCCAGCATTTATTGTTTGTAGACTTTTTGATGATCGCCATTCTGACTGGTATGAGGATTTCACTATTTCTTTTTATAGTTCTATTAGTTTTTACTTCCTGAATTTTGAAGCTCTGTTAATAGGCACATAAACGTTTGATTACTATATCCTCTTGATGAGTCGACCCCTTTATTATTTAAAAAGTTTTAAAAAATAAGAATTGTATATATTTTTATATATACAACATGATGATTTGATCTACATACACATGGTGAAATAATTACTACAATCAAGCTAATTAACATATCATCTCTTCACACAGTTACCTTTCTGTGCATGTGTGATGAGAGTAGCTAAAGTCTACTCTCTTAGCAAATTTCCAGTATTCAATATGTCATTATCAGCTATGGTCATCATGCTGTACATTAGATCTCCAGACTTATTCACCTTACATAACTGCAAACCTGTACCCCTGACCACCATCTTCCCACCTCTAGTAACCACTGTTCTACCCTTTTTTTTTTTTTCATTTATATGACTTTTTTAGATTCCACATGTAATTGAATCATGCAGTTTTTTTTTCTTTCTGTGTCTGGATTACTTCACTTACCATAACGTTTGTTCTCCAGGTTCATCCATGTTGTTGCAAATGGTGGATCTCCTTTTCAAAGGATGGTTAATGTTCCATTGTGTAGGAGTACATCACACAATTTCTTTGACCCCTTTATTACATGAAATGACCTTGTATATCCCTGGTTATATTTCTTTGTTCTGAAATCTTCTTCTAACAATAATATAGACACTTCAGCTTTGCTTTTGATTAGTATTCAATGCATCTGTTTCTTTATACTTAATGTGGGTTTCTTGTAGGCAGCATATAGTTGGATCTTGCTTTTTCATCCAATCTCACAATCTCTGCTTTTAAAATGGGATGTTTTGATTATTTATACTTAATGTGATTCTTGATATGGTTAAGTTTAAATCTACCATCTTGCTATCTGTCTTCTATTTATCACATCCATTCTTTACTCCCTTTTTCCTCTTTTCTACCCTCTTTTCAATTAATTGAATATTTTTTAATGATTCCTTTTTTATCTCTTTTGATGAGTTATTACCTATAACTTTTTCTTATTTTTAAGGTTGCCCCAGGGTTTATACTATCCATATTTATGTAGCATACATACTTATAATATATGCTACCACTTCATGTATAGCATAAAGAACCTTGTAACACTATACTTCATCTCTCTCCTCCCATCCTTCGTGTGTGTCATTGTTGTACATTGTACATGTGTATATGCTATGCACCACATGGTACATTTTTTTGTTTGAAGTCATTTATCTTTAAGTGAGATGTGAATTATAATAAAAACATCTTACATATTTATTCACATATTTACAATTTCTGATTTTCTTCATTCCTTTGTGTAGCTCCATATTCCTTTCGGTGTCATTTTCCTTCTGCCTCAGGACTTCCATTAACATTTCTTTTAGACAATTCTGTTAGTGATGAATTCTTTCAGCTTTTGTATGTCTCAAAAAGCCTCTATTTTGTCTTTGTTTTTGAAGGATATTTTCACTGAATATAGAATTCTACATTGATTCCCCTCAATACGTTAAAGATGTTCCACGGTCTTCTCACTTGCACTGCTTTTGACAAGAAAATTTCTAGAATCCTTAAGATTTTCTCTTTGTTACTGGTTTTGAACAATTTAATTATCAGGTGCAATGGTGCATTTTTCTTTGTGTGTGCGTGCTTGGGTTCTTTGAAACTCTTGAAATTCTAAGTTTATAGTTTTCATAAATTTGGATAACCTTTGTTGATGACGTCTGTAAAGATTTTTTCTGTCTTTCCTCTCCTTTGGTCTATCTCTTCTGTCTATCTCTCTCCTCTCCTTTGGTGACTCCAGTTCCAAGCATATTAGATCACTTGAGGTTGGCCCATAGCTCACTGCTGCTCTACTTAACTTTTTTTTTCCTCTCTCTGTGTTTCATTTTGAATAATTTCTATTGCTATGTCTTCAAGTTTATTAATCTTTGCTTCTGCAATGTCTAATCTGCCATTAATTGCATCCAGTGTATTTTGCACCTTTAGAATTTTGGTTGTTTTTACATATTCCATGTTTTTACCTAATATGTTCAAGCTTCCCTCTAACTTTTTGAAGATACTGAAAATTATAACAACTGTTTTAATGTCCTTGTCTGCCAATTCTAACATCCATGTCAGTTCTGGATTAGTTTTGATTGCTTTTCCTTATTATGGGTCAGATTTTCCCACTTCTTTGCATTGCCTAGTCATATTTGATCGAAAGCAGACATTATACTTGGTTGGGTGCTGGATATTTCTACATCCCTATAAATATTCTTGAGTTTTGTTTTGAGATACAGTTACTTGGACACAGTTTGATCCTTTTGGTTTTTTTTTTTTTTTTTTTTAATTTTTATTTTTGGCTGTGTTGGGTCTTCGTTTCTGTGTAAGGGCTTCCTCCAGTTGCGGCGAGCGGGGGCCACTCTTCATCGTGGTGCGCGGGCCCCTCACTGTCGCGGCCCCTCCCGTTGTGGAGCACAAGCTCCAGACGCTCAGGCTCAGCAGTTGTGGCTCACGGGCCCAGTCGCTCCGCGGCATGTGGGATCCCCCCAGACCAGGGGTCGAACCCGTGTCCCCTACATCGGCAGGCAGATTCCCAACCACTGCGCCACCAGGGAAGCCCGATCCTTTTGGTTCTTGTTTTTAAGATATCATAGGTGGGACTGGAGTAGCCTATAGTCTAGGAATAATTATTCTCCACTACTGTAGCAAGGGTATTCTGAGTAGGATACCCAATGGCCTGTGAATTATGAGGTTTTGCGCTCTTTCTGCCATATATTTCTATAGCACCCTGTACTTTCCCTATATAAAGCACCTCTTATACTTCATTGAAATTGCTATTGTGGTTGTCTTCTCATTATGTAGTTCTTTCTCCATACTGTTGCTATATTAAGTTCATACTTAAGCAATGCATATTTTGTATTCCTAACACCTGGCACAGTCCTGGCACAGCAGATACTAGCTGAATAAATAAGAACATTCATAGGTGTATGGTGACAAAATACAAAATTTTGCATGTTTAAACTAAATTTTTATAAACCCATGGTTTAAGACTGAACTTTTTCTAACTTGCATGATTTTTTAAACATACTGGTATACTTTTATTCTTAGGGAAATCATAACCACCTACATATTTGAATATGAAACCTTGGCTCAACTTGTATTTTTTTTAATATAAATTTATTTATTTATTTATTTATTTTTATTTATTTTTGGCTGCATTGGGTCTTCGTTGCTGTGCGTGGGCTTTCTCTAGTTGCGGCGAGTGGGGGCTACTGTTGTGGTGCGAGGGCTTCTCATTGCAGTGGCTTCTCTTGTTGTAGAACATGGGCTCTAGGCGTGCAGGCTTCTGTAGTTGTGGCACGTGGGCTCAGTAGTTGTGGCTCACGGGCTCTAGAGCGCAGGCTCAGTAGTTGTGGCGCATGGGCTTAGTTGCTCCGTGGCATGTGGGATCTTCCTGGACCAGGGCTCGAATGCGTGTCCCCTGCACTGGCAGGTGGATTCTTAACCACTGTGCCACCAGGGAAGTCAACTTGTATTTTACTTTCCATCTCTTTCAAGATAACTTATTTCCCTTTCTATCTCTTTCACATTAGGCTCCAGACTAAACTAATAGTCAAAGCAGAAGATTTATTCTGCAATGTAGCAGTATTATCTATATTTTCTGTGACTTGTCAGAACTGGACATCTGGTCTCTTAAGCAGTGTAGTGATACTTAGAATTATCAGAGCAACATCTATGAAACTCAGCCTGCTTAGAAAGATGTTTTAAAACACATTTATAATGTTATAAAAATTGGAAATTAACTGCAAACTAGTAATGATTTCTGCATTAAAATCTGAGTTATTAAACCTTATAATTTCTCTTTTTATCAAAATATCACTTAACTATATTTCTAAAATGGACCCTTTATTTTAATATATATCACTTTAGTAATAATTAAACCTTTTGTATATCCAAGTCTGTATATCAATAAAAATGTCTTTATATAAAGCAACTGTCAAAATCTTAAGGTTTCCTTAAAAGATTGTAAAAACACTTGTCTTCACAAAAAAATAAACAATTTATTCTGATAGAGTACTGCAGAAGGTATCAGAAGTCTAGTTTCATTTGTCCTTAACTGATTGAAAATTCATTAAATAAGCTTTTGATTTGCTTATTAAACAAAACAAAATTATCTTGAATAAATATTCGATTTCTTTCAATTATCCTGTGGTTTCCAGATATACAATTCCCACAATTAGTGACTGAAAAAAGACTGCTTCTCCTAAAAAATAAAACTGTAATAAACTATATTAAATAACAGAATACAATGGTATATCAAGTGAGCCTTTTACTATGTGCCATGGTTAATTGTATAATACTTCCTATTTAGTTAGAAAAAAAGAGTAATGCTCCACTAGAATATGTCATTTCCAATTTTTTTAAAAAGGTTGTGTTTAAATTTTAAGAATATGAGTAATTTTCTTGGGATTTAAAATATCAAGCCCCTAGATCAACAGCCAGAGACCCTTTATATTTCACTGTCCTGCTCTCTGTTTAGATAGGAACATAGATGTGACTATACACTCTTTACTGTTAAAGGGTTGCAGAAAATTTAAAAACATAGCCAGAACTTAAGCTTATCCTACCAAAACAAAGGAAATTAATCCTTTGGAAGAACTTCAGAATCGACTTGTAAGGAAAGCAGGCATTATGGCATAATAGCATAAGTATTATTCTAGCGAGATATGAATAGAAAGCTACCACAGTACTTATTTTTTCACCTCTGGCCTCCCCTACTCCTTACTCTTTTCAAACTCCATCAGGAGAGAAGCAGCATTCTTAGATTTTATAGAGATACATTTTAACATAATGACTATAAAATTATGTTTTATAAATAAGTTCTGTTTTCATTAAGTATTAAAATGGGAAACACTCTTTAGAGTAGAAGAATGTGTTTAAGAAATTATAGAATTTTTAAGAACCATTACAAATTGCTGTAGGATTTAAAAAAAAAAAAAAAAGACTGTTGTCCCACTCCCCAGACTTCACCACTGTCTTTTGATCAAAAGAATTTCTCCTTTCCCAGAAATCTTTTCTACAATTAGCGTTTTCAGAAATTAGTTTTCTCACTTACTTTAATAAATGTCTAAACGTGCTAGAGTAAAATATCACACCAAATAAGTAAAATCCCCTGATAAATCTTTCCCCAAGAATGTTTCTTTTCTGCTTTATTATGGGAACATCTTATGACACTAGAAAATAAAAGGTGAAGAAACTGAGAATAGAAAAAGGAAGCAAAGTATTGCTAATAGTCTCTTAAAACCTAGAAAACAATGAGTATTATCTCTAAAACGTGGCTGTAAGTATCTTTAAAAATCTTGTCTTCTTATTCATAGCAGTAAATGATGGCAATGCAGTATCTGAAAAAAAAATAGTCAGTGCTTTTCCACTTGTTAATACTGAAAAAAAAAATTCTACTTAATAACTTCTAGTCCAAACCAGTAGCCTTAGGAAATAAGTCCAGAAACTAACATTGTCAAATAAATAAATAAATAAATAGGCAAGCCAAATTATTCGATAAAACTCTTCTATTAAATACTAAATGTAAGAAAATTTTTAGACTGAGGGGAGAAAAACTATCTAAAATCAACTGCATTTTGTTTTCAATGACCTTATATTACTGAGAAGAAATCCTGAGTTGTAGCAGTACAGAAGGAAAGAAATCAATAAAGCACTACAGAGTAGAATTGCATCTAGATAGCAATTGTACACTGTAAATGCCTCTCATTCATCATAATCTGCTCAAATTAAAGATTCATTTTTAAGGTCTTGCGAACTCACTAAAGCAGTGTCACAACTTTTTTTAAAATCACATGAAATATGAAGGCAGTCTTGAACATGATTAAAATGCTTAGAACTTTTTTACTTATATAACTATGATGACTAAACAGTACAAAAAGAAGCACAATTCTAGCAAGAAGGTATTTTCCATTTTTGTTATTTATCTTAGTTGTCTATAGCAAGTAATATACACATTCTTTCAAATCCCATTAATAGAGAGGACTGTAAGAAACATTCACTTTCCTACCTGTCATTTTTCATGTAAACGTATATCATAACTATACAAGAATATGGCATTTTATAAGAGATAATTG
The DNA here is from genome assembly GCF_965194805.1 of Balaenoptera borealis. Lineage (NCBI taxonomy): Eukaryota > Metazoa > Chordata > Mammalia > Artiodactyla > Balaenopteridae > Balaenoptera > Balaenoptera borealis. Next base: position 66,360,455 of record NC_138867.1, read on the forward strand.
ATTAAATTGGTTCCCTGTACTAAATAATTGACACTAAAAACAACCAAGGTGAAAAAAGAAAAACATACCATTAAAATCATCTAATCATATGGCATGTATGTAAGAACAAGCATCCCATGTCCTAAGGATCTCATGAATTAAACAAAACAAAATACACCTTTTTTGGAAATCCTAAATAGATATCATTGCTTATATACAAACTCCAAAAGAAACCATAAAACAGGTACTAAAACTAAAATTTAGTATCTTAACAAGGTAGAAAATCAATACACTATATATAGGATATGAACATTTAGATACTGAAATTTTAAAAGTGCCATTTATTATACCACAAAAATCATAAAAATATTCTGCTATAAATCCAAAAATATGTGTGCTGAAAGCTACAAATCACTAATAAAAGAAATTAAAGAAGACTTAAATGGAGAAATGTGTAGTGTTCAAGAATGGGAAGACTCAATATTGTTACCATTTCAGGTATCCTCAAACTATCTATAAATTCAACACAGTTCCAATCAATATCCCAACAGGATTGCTTTGTAAAATCAAAAGCTGATTCCAAAATTTATATAAAAATGAAAGAGAATTAGGATAGCCAAAACAATTTTGAAAATGAAGAACAAAATTGGAAGTCTCACACTACCTGATTTCAAGACTTAGATAAAGCACAGCAAAGAAGATAACAAGGCCATGGAGAAAGAATAGAGGATCCACGCATACTGTGATTTTAACCAAGATGCAAATGCAGTTCAATGGAGAAAGACGAGTCTATCTATGGAATCTTGGTCTAAACAAAGATTCCTTAATATATCACCAAAAGTAAAAATTAATAAATTGGACTTCATCAAAAGTAAGAACTTCTGCTCTTAGAAGGATACTATTAAGAACAAGCCACAGCAGGGAGAAAATATATGCAAATCACATTTCTGATAAAATTTTTGTATCCTGAATATCAAGAACTCTCAAAACTTAAGAAAACAACCCAGTTTTAAAAATCAGTAAAAGATCTTAATAGACGCCTCACCAAAGATACAGGGATGACAAATAAGCACGTGAAAAGGTATTCAGCATCATTATTCAAAAGTAAAATGCTAACAAAACCACAATCAGGAAACAGTACATACTTATTAGAATGGCTAAAAACAGAAACAAAAATCCCCACAAAACCTGACAATAACAAGTGCTGGTGAAAACACAGAGCAACTAGAACTCTCATACATTGGTGGTGGGAATGTAAAATGGTACAGATGCTTTGGAAAACAGTTTGGTAGTTTCTTGTAAAGTCAAACATAGCATCATACAACACAACAATCCCATTCCTAGGTATGTACCCAAATGAGGAAAGAAAAAAACACCACAATCCTATGTTTATATTGGCTAATTCATAACTGCCCCAAACTGGAACAACTCAAATGTCTCTCAAGTAAGGAATGAATAAACAAAATGTGGTATATTCATACAATGGAATACTACTCAACAATATGAAGGACAAACTACTGATTCATGCAACATGATGGATTAATCTCAAATATATTACGCTAAGTGATTGAAGCCAGACTCAAAAGGCTACATGTTGTACGATTCCATTTATATGACATTCTAGACAGGCAAAACTACAGGGACAGAAAACAGATCAGTGGTCACCAGTGGCTGGGAATGGGGAGGAGGTGCTAACTATGAATGGCTAAGGGGTAATTTTCTTAGGTGATGGAATTATTCTATATCTCCACTGCAGTGGTGGCTGCATGGCTTTGTGTTCATCAAAACTCACAGGACTATACACCAAAAAGGGAGAATTTTATTGTATCTAAGCTATGCATTAATATAAAGAGTGGGGGGAAAACATCATAATCAGACAATGAGAAATATTCAATACTGAGTTATGTGATTATGAACATAGGTTGAAAAACATGATCTTCCCAAATTTCAGCTAGTCTTGGATACTGTTCAAGATTTTACTACTATAAGGCAATATTCTATCATTTAGTAGGTAAAAATAACATTTAAAATAATAAAATAAAAAACTGGGAAACTATTGTATACACAGATAATATGCAAAAATAGGTCATGCATGCCCTCTATTCTCAAGACCATCTCATTTCATGTATTGAACACGTATCTACTTAAAGAACACAAGGCAAGAAGTATCACCAATGTATAATCCAAGTAATGACACTATGGTGTGTTTGGGGAAAAAAATCATGGGCTTTGGGGACAGACAGATAAACAGGCCTAATTTCAAGTCTTATTTATGCTGCTTACTTAAATTAACAATGTCACTTAAATTACCTTAGTTGATTACACAAGAAGTAACAGAAAAACACCTCGCTCCTTGCTGGCTTCTAAATCTTCCATGAAATATTCCCTTGCTCCTTCCCTCCCCTCCCTCTCTTCTTTTCTAAAGGCCCAAGTTTTTCCAAAAGTGGTCGATCTCAGAATGTAAGGTAACCGCTTTTTAAAAGAATAGTGTTCTTATTAAGAAAATCCACATGAATTAGTCCGCCAGCTTCCCTCTCATTTATATTGCCACCACTCTCAATTGGGGATGCACCATTGATCTATTATTATCAATGAGTAGTTAGTGTCTCAGGGGTGGCCAATCTCCAGGCTAATCAGTGATCTGTGAGGCAGGCAGGCTTGAAGAGCTCTGCTTAGAAAAAGTAATGGTAATTTGTTTAGCCAGTCAGACTGAATATTCTCAGACATAAACAAGAGAAAACTGGCTAATCAGCAGCAAAAGGAAGAGCCAATACACAGAGACAAGTAGAGTGTGAATGATTGTGTGCATGCAAAAGAACGGGGGATATGTGTGTAGAGAACACACTTGCCAGGAGAGTGCCTGTATGAAATGGCTGGGTGATGAGAGAGAAAGAAGCTGGAACCTAGAACTGCCTTGCTACCTAACAGTTGTCTAGTTTCAGTTCTTTATCCACTTTATGAGTCCTTATAATAAAATTCCTTTTTCTTAAAATGGTATAGTAAACATTTTTCATTGCTTATTCTACCCTTAACCACTTTCAGAAAAATTTTTTCCTGGGATTGTCATCTCTAAGGACTATATACAGCTTACTGGCTCAAAGGAAATATCTGACCCAACGCAGCCTACCCCAACCAGATTCTCTCAAGACCAAGTTACTCATACTCATACAGAGAGTGATTGATTCTCTAGCAAAAGACAGGCAGAGTTAGGGTTGTAATCAGCATCTTAGAATGTCAAAGTCTCATGTAAAATAAGGCTATGAATTATGAGAAATCAAGAGAAAGCTGGACTAAAGAATGAGCCAGTCATTTACAAGCTTTGATATTCAAAAGCTCTCTCCTGGTTTCCTGCTCCTTCTAATGACAAACATCACCTTACAAAATTCTTACAAGGACAATTATGATGACTGCTGTTTGGCCAACACTGGTTGCACAAACTATCAACTGTAAGATGTATTCTAATTACAGGGATGTTAAAATGTTAAAAAAAAAAAAAAAAGTGCATCTTAGAAGTGATGAAATAATATTTCAATTTGGTTCATTAACTGTATTCAAAGGGATGCTTTGGTGCTTGAAAATAGTTCTGCTCTTAATTTAGAGTTCCTCTCCCACTCTCTCTCCACACACATATCCCTATCATGGAAATTAGTTCTAGAAACATCTTGCTAGTTGCTGCCAAAGAAGCAAAACTTTATATACTTACACTTTTGTGTTCCCTGTCTACTTGAAATTTCAAAAGCAATACCATGGCACCTGAAAAGAACCAATTCCTATGATTCCCACCCCTACTCCAATCAAAAAAGTGAACTTTGCAAGATGATAAAGTATTATGTACAGTATTCTTGTGTATCTGTTCCTCTCAATATCCCTTTCCATTTGCAATGCTTAATGATTCTTTACCATATAATAAGAGCAGTTTATTACCATCTTCAGTTTCTTTTAGGAATTTATTTCTAAATTAAAAAGTTGGCACTGTTTTTTTCAAACAGTCCTATAATGGAGCACAGCATCTGAAATTAGCCTATCTTAAAAAAACCTAGACAAAGTCACTTTACCACAAGTTAATGTCTGTTGATTATCATCCTGTGATAGCAACTATTTAAAAAAAATTTTTTTACATATGTAGAACACAGTAAATTTTTCAAAGCTGTAATAAACTCATTTCCTCACATCACATAAACTCATTGATAAAGAACCAACCATATACTTCACTTTGGAGTCTTCAGCACCTATAACAGTGCTTACCTCAGAGGAGACACATTAAAAGGATTTGATGACTGAAATATCCATTTCATGGGAAATCTTAGTAAAGTGATTACGTAAATTTAGGCTAGTAACCCTTAAATTTGGAGTATCTCACACATTCAGAAAAAGAAATGTTTCCAGCCAATATACTCAATTTATTACTTAATCTGGCTAAAAAGGAAGGTTGTATGTTCGTATTTCTTAACCTTCATTCTTAAAAAATACTCAACTCAGAATAATACTTTCATTTCATCAATCATTTAGTAGTAAGAATTCAAAGGAGAAAATATCAGGCTCAAGGAGAACCGTAACAAAAATGAAAATTCTTGATTTCTGAATACATGTGTACAGCAACTGAAAAAAAATTATACAAAGATAAAATCTGGGACTATTTATTTGTTAAAGACAGGCTGTGAGTAATATATCTTCATTCAATTTACTAATCTATTTAGACTCTGATAAATAACTGTGCTAAATAGCTTTTTATACTGTTAATGCAGTATGCATATAAGGCTCAGATTATAAACTGAATCCTTATGAGAGTAAGGTAATTTTACTCTGTCCCATAGTTTATTCTGAAAATGTGTGCTATTATTCCAAAGGAAGAAGAGAGGAAACAATGCAGTTTTCTACATACAAACATCACTAGCATTATTAAAATCATATAAAGCAAGTTTTAAAAACAGAGTCATTAGGATGCATATATTTTTATATTTTAAAAAAATACAACATTTAAAAATTTCCCTTTGTGCCATACATGACAAACAAAGTTTTCTCTATAAATAACAAGCCAATATTTGAAGTTGGGTATTTCTCCTCCATAAATGGTCTTAAGAAATCTAGCTTGTAGAAGAGTCTATGTTAGAAATATAAACATATGTGTGAAAATACCATAAACAAAGGTATACAGAAAAATATGGGAGGAAGGAAGGAGTGAAAGAAGGAAAGAAAAAAGGGAGGGAGAGAGGCGAGATCTTCCAAAGTCTTGCCCAAATATCAAAGTCTTCTGAGGCTCTTCTGAATCAGAGAGTATGTCTGAGAATTCCAGCCAGGTGTTACTAATCTAGGTCTTAGAATAAAAGAAAGGCAGAAGAGCATCAAGATACACCAAGTATCTTTAATAATATCAAATAAATTGTCCAAGGAAAGAAAGGATTTCTGTATTTTTAATTTTTCTTTTAAAATTACACACAGTAAAATTCACTCTTTTCTGGTGTAAATTTCTGTGAGTTCTGACAAAAGCACAGTGTAACCACCACCACAATCAAGATATAGACAGCTTTATCACCCCCAAATTCCCTTGTGCTGTCTCTTTGTATCCTGTGTCTTAGTCTAAACATTAAATTTAGCTATCTTTTGTTTAGTGAAACAGCTTAACAAAGGTGACTGGGGAGTGGGCGAATAACTACTTTTAGTTAAACTCTTAAAAATTATTTACATGGGAGATACATTTATATCCTAGAAGTAATCCTCCATGACTCCACGATGTTACAAAACAAAATAAAGTACACAATTAGACTGATGATTTTCTTTAAACATCTGATTGCTCTCCAATGCTGAGAACCTCCACTGCTGGTACAGTCATGCCAAATCTACTTTGTTCCACAGAATTAAATTAGCAGTATCCTTACAAAATATCCACAACTAAAGTCAACCTCTACATATATAAGCAGCAACTAATACAGTAATAATTTAAAAGGCATATCAGACTGCTTTTTGCAGACAGGTTTTTTTTTAATCCTCTCACAGGTAGAGCAACAGCTGTTACTGAATAGTTCTAGTCACTAGAGAATTTCTTTTAGCACAGTTTGACATCACGGCCTAAATTCAAAGTGACACCAAATTAAAGCTTGTTATGGTAATAATCATGGCAGTGTAAAGTGGTTTAGAAAAACCTAAAGTCTGAGACTTCAGATATAATTTCTATTATATCACTGTTGAGTCTGCTAGTTTCAAATCTTACTTTAAGATAAAACTATAATGACTTAAAAATGTTTAAAACTTTGATTAAAAAAAAAGACATCCCATAAACGGGCAATACATTAATAATAAACCCTTCCATTTAAAAGATACATTACTTGCCTAGCAGAGGAACGGGATGAGGTAAATATCTCTTCAGAGGCTAGGTACCTAACTTTATAGTTTTCTCAAGTTTCCAACAGTTAAAAAATAATATGCAGAGTGACGCCAGCAGTATGGAGGAATAGGAAGTCCCAGTCCTCGTCCCCACACAGAAATACTGATTTAACAACTATATGCAGACCAGAATACCTTGATGAGAGCCCCAGAATGCAGTTAAGAGATGCAGTACCCTATAAGAGTACAAAATAAGAACAAACTACACTGAAATAGTTAAGAAGGGCAGTTACACTGTACTTGTATCTCCCCTGATCCCCAAATCAGCACAGGTCGGTGCAGAAAAAAATCACTTTAGTATGTAATTTCTATCACGTGGGAGAGGGCCAAGGGTGAATCTCTAGAACTTCAGGGTGCTGCCCAAGAGAACTGCTCCTGTTTCACCCCACCCAGAGTACTGAGAGATCCACCATCGTTTGAATGCCTCAAGACAGCTAAGAACAAGGAAGAGGGGTAGGTGGCTCTCAGCAGTGGCCTGTGTGGACTGCAGCTGCCGGCATGGATGGCAGCAGCTGGCATGGGCCCCTGCAACTGGTGTAGACTGCAGCAGCCAGGAAGGATCTCAGCAGTCCATGGGGCTCTCAGCAGCTGGCAGGGTTCTCAGCAGCTGGCATGGATATTAGCAGATGACTTGGCTCTGTGGGATTGGAAGAAGGCACACAATCCTGAGACTTCTTTAGGAGGGAAGGAATGGGGAGAGAAGTGGAGCTTGAACCTAACATCCTGGCATCTCAGTGCACTGCCCTAGGGAAAAGGGGTGGGTGGCTCTCAGTACTGAGAATAGCTCTGAGGGATTGGGAGAAGGTACAGAATCCTGAGAATTCTCCCCTAGGAGGGAGGGAAAAGAGTGGAACATGCACATCCATAAAAAGATTTTAGAGACTCCCAGAAGATTTCTAGTTGGGCTGATTGGTGAAAGTCTTTCTCAGCCAATGCCAATCCATAAAGACTGGAAGAAGTGGCTGTTTCTTCAAATGTATAGACACCAAATGCAAAGCTTATAAGAAATACACAGAATCAGGGAAATATGACACTGCCAAAGGAACAAAATAAATCTTCAATAACATACTCTAAAGAAATGGAGATCTATGAATGGCCTGACAAAAAAAAAAAAAATAATTATCTTAAAGAAGCTCAGTGAGGTACAAGAAAACACAGATAAATAGATGAAATCAGGAAAATGATACATGAACAAAATGAGAATATAAACAAAGAGAGAAACCATTAAAAAAAAAACCCACAATTCTGAAGCTGAAGTGTAGAATAACTGAACTGAAAAATCCATAAGGAAGAAACTTCTATAGACACACAAAAATAAAGACAAAGAAATCAAAGCATACCACTACAAAATATCAACAAATGACAAAGGAAGACAGAGAGGAAGAAAGGAATGACAAAAGAGCTAGAAAACCATTAAAAAAACAGCAACAGTAAGTCTTTATCAATAATTACTTTAAATATAAATGGATTAAACACTTCAATTAAAAGACACAGAGTGGTGGAGTGGATAAAACAAACAAGAGCTAACAATATGCTACCTTCAAGAGACTCACTTTAAGAACACACATGTGGGCTTCCCTGGTGGCGCAGTTGAGAATCTGCCTGCCAATGCAGGGGACGTGGGTTCGAGCCCTGGTCTGGGAAAATCCCACATGCCGCGGAGCAACTCGGCCCGTGAGCCACAATTACTGAGCTTGCGCGTCTGGAGCCTGTGCTCGGCAACGAGAGGCTGCGATAGTGAGAGGCCCGCGCACCGCGATGAAGAGTGGCCCCCGCTTGCCACAACTAGAGAAAGCCCTTGCACAGAAACGAAGACCCAACACAGCCATACATACATACATAAATAAAAAGAATGTAACCAGACAAGAATATCATTTAAAAAATTAAAAAAAAAAAAGAACACATATGTGCTGAAATCAAAGTGATGGAAAACGATATTTTGCTAATGGTAACCAAAATAGAGCAGAGGTGGCAATACTTATACCAGACAAAATAGACTTTCAGTTAAAATCAGTCACAGGAAACAAAGAAGGTCACTAAACAGGGATAAATGGGTCAATTCATCAACAGGATACACAATTGTAAACATATATGCATTCAACATTAGAGCAAAAATATATAAAGCAAATATTAATAGAGCTGAAGAGAGAAACAGACAACAGCACAATAATAAAAAGGGTGTTCAAGACCTCACTTTCATCAATGGATAGATCATCCAGTAAGAAAAGCAATAAAGAGGAGACATGAATAACACTATAGATCAACTAGACCTAACAGACATATATACAACATTCCATCCAACAGCATCAGAATATGCATTCTTCTCAAATGCACATGGAACATTCTCCAAGAGACATCACATGCTGGGCCACAAAAGAGGCCTTAACTAATTTTAAAAAGATTTAAATCATATCAAGCATAGTTTCTATCCACAATGGTATGAAACTAGAAATCAATAACAGGAGGAAAACTGGAAAATTCACAAATATGTGGAAATTAAACAACACACTCCTGAACAACCAAACAAGAATTCAAAAAGGGAAATCAAAAAAGTATCTTAAGACAAATGAAAATAAAAATAAAACATATCAAAACCTATTGGATACAGCAAAAGCAGTTGCAAGAGGGAATTTTATAGCAATAAATGCCTACATTAAAAAAAAAGAAAGATCTCAAATAACATAGCATTACACCTCAAGGAAACACAAAAAGAAAAACAACCTAAGCCCAAAATTAGCAGAAAAAAAGGAAATAATAAAGATTAGAGCAGAAATAAATGAAATAAACATTACAAAAACAATAAAAGAGATCAATGAAACTAAGAGTATTTTTTGAAAAGATAAAATTGACAAACCTTACTAAACCTAAACTAAAAAAGAGAAGATTCAAACAAATAAAATTAGAAATGAAAGAGGAGACATTATAGCTGATAACACAGAAATAAAAGGATCATAAGAGACTACTATGAACAAGTATATGCCAATAAATGTGATAATCTAGAAGAAATTCCTAGAAACATACAACCTACCAAGGCTGAATCATGAAGAAATAAAAAATCTGAACAGACCAACAGTGAGTAAGGAGACTGAATCTCAGTAATTAAAACCTTCTCAACAAAGAAAAGTCCAGGACCAGATACCTTCATTGGTGAATTCTATCAAACATTTAAAGAAGAATTAATGCTAATCCTTCTCAACTTTTTCTAAAAAAAATTGAAGAGGAGGGAACACTTCCAAACTCATTTTACAATGCCAATATTACCTTGTTCAAAGCCACAAAGACATCACAAGAAAACTACAGAACAATATCCCTGGATAAAAATAGAAGCAACAATTCTCAACAAAGTACTAGCAAATCAAATTCAACAGCACACTAAAAAATATCATACACCATGATAAAGTGGGATTATTCCATGGGATACAAGGATGGTTCAACATATACAAATCAAGAAGTGTGATACACCACATTAACAGAATGAAGAATAAAAATCAAATGACCATCTCAATAGATGCAGAAAAGCATTTAATAAAACTCAACACTCTTTCATGATAAAAACACTCAATAAACTAGACAAAGAGGAAATGTACTTCAGTATAATAAAGGCCATATATGACAAGCCCACAGCTAATTATACTCATTAGTGAAAAACTTAGTTTTTTGTTCCTCTATGGTTAGGAACAAAATAAAGACACCCACTCCCACCACTTTTATTCAGCATGGTACTGGAAGTCTTAGCCAGAGCAATTAGGCAAGAAAAAGAAATAAAAGTCATACAAATTGGAAAAGAACTAGTAATCTGTTTGCAGATGACATGATTTTATATATAGCAAGCCCTAAGGATTCCACAAAAAATCCTGTTAGAATATATGAATTCAGTAAAGTTGCAAGATACAAAATCAAGATATAAAAGTCAGTTACACTTCTATACACTAACAATGTATTAATTGAAAAGGAAATTAAGACAACCATTCCATTTAGCTTCATAAAGAATAAAATATTTAGAAATAAGCTTAACCAAGGAGGTGAAAGACTTGTACATTAAAACTACAATACATTGCTGAAAGAAATTAAAGACACAAATAAATGTAAACATATCCCAAAGACTTAATATTGTTAAAATGTACATAACTACCTGAAGTGATCTACAGATTCAATGTTATTCCCATAAAAATCCCAATGGCACTTCTTACAGAAATAGAAAAACTAATACTAATTAAAACCAGAGACCCCAAATAAACAAAGCAATCTTAAGAAAAAAAAACAAAGCTGGATGCATCACATGTCTTGATTTCAAAATATATTACAAAAATAGAGTAATTAAAACAGTACAGTACTAACATAAAGGCAGAAATGCAGACCAATGGAACAGAACAGAGAGCCCAGAAATAAACTAACCTATATAATGTCAATTGATCTTCAACAAGGGTGCTAAGAATACACAATTGGGAAAGAATAGTTTCCTCAGCAAATGGTGTAGGGGGGACTTCCCTGGTGGTCCAGTGGTAAAGAATCTGCCTTCCAGTACAGGGGACACAGGTTTGATCCCTGGTCGGGGAACTAAGATCCCACATGCCATGGGGCAACTAAGCCCGCATGCCACAACTATTGAGCTCGCACGCCTCAACGAGAGAGCCCACGTGCTGCAAACTACAGAGCCCATGTGCCACAACTACAGAGCCCATGCACCCTGAAGCCCATGTACCACAACTAGAGAGAAGCCCAAGCGCCAAAATGAAGAGACCGCGCGCCGCAACAAAAGATCCCACATGCCTCAATGAAGATCCCGCATACCACAACTAAGACCTGACACAGCCAAAAAAATAAAGAAAATAAATAAGTAAAACAAATAAATATTAAAACAAAAAACAAATGGTATTGGGAAAACTAAATATCCACATGCAAAAAAATTAAATTGAACTCCTATCTTATACTGTACACAAAAATCAATTCAAAATGGATTAAAGACTTAAACATAAGACCTGAAACTATAAAACTCCTGGAAGACAACATGATAGTGGTCTCGGCAGTGATTTCATGGATATGACATCAAAAGCACAAATAGGGAAGTGGGACTATATTAAATTAAAAAGCTTCTGCACAGCAAAAGAAACAAACAACAGAGTGAAAAGGCAACCTACAGAATGGGAGAAAGTATCTGTAAGCCATATATCCGATAAGGGGTTAACTTCCAAAATAAATAAGAAAACTCCCACAACTTAACAGCAAAAAAAATCCCAAACGAAAACAAAACCAACAACCAACCAACCAAACAAAAACACCTAAATAAGCCGATTAAAAAATGGACAAAGGACTTGAATAGACATTTCTCCAAAGAAGACATTCAAATAGTCAATAGGTGTATGAAAAGGTGCTCAGCAATCACTAATCATCAAGGAAATACAAATCGAAACTACAATGAAATATCTGGCGCCTTTTAGGATGGCTATTATTGAAAAAAATCAAAACATAATAAATGCTGTCAACATTGCAGAGAAATTGGAACCCTCTTACACTGTTGGTGGGAATGTAAAATGGTACAGCTGCTGTGTAAAACAATATGGCAGTTCCTTTAAAAAATTAAAATAGAACTAACATAACATGCAGCAATCCAACTTCTGGGTATATATCCAAAAGAACTGAAATTAGGATATCAAAGAAATATCTGCTGTCCCACATTCATTGAAGCATTATTCAAAACAGCCAACATGAAACTCAACAACTCCAACCCACAGGTCCACTGACAGATGAAGAGATAAAGAAGATGTGGTATATATGTACAATGGACTATTAATCAGCCTTTATTTTTGTTTATTTTTTTTTGGCCTCATCACCACACAGGATCTTATTTCCCTGACCAGGGATTGAACCTGGGCCCCAGCAGTGAAAGTACTGAGTCCTAAGCACTGGACCACCAGGGAATTCCCTAATCGCCCTTAAAGAGAAGTAAAACCTACTATCTGTGACAAAATGGATGGAGCTGGAGGACATTATGCTAAGTCACAGAAGCACAAATACTGCATAATTCCAACTATATGAGAAATCTAAAATAGCCAAGCTTATAGAAGTAGAAAATAGAATAATGGTTGCCAGGTGATGGGGGAAAGGAAATGGGGAGTTGTTCTATAAAGTTACTGGCATACAAGATGAGTAAGTTCTAGAGATCTGCTGTACAACACAGTGCCTAAAATTGATATAGTATTATGCTTTAATTTGTTGAGAGTAAGTAGGTCTCACGTTAAGTGTTCTTACTAACAAAGGAACACAAACAAACTTTTGAAGGTGATGGATATGTTTAACACCTTGATTTTGGTGATGGTATTACAGATGTATGCATATGCCCAAACTCATCAAATTGTATATAGTAAGTATGAGCAGTTTTACATCAATTTTACTCAGTGAAGCTGTAGATCTCAAAAAATATATATATTCATACACTCATAACCCCCCCACACATATATATATGAAAGGGAGGAAAGTCCCCTCTAATATTAATACTATAATTGGTATTAAAAATATTATAATCAAACATGGTGGATGAATTAATATTTTCTGGCTGATTAGTAACTGAATAGTATCAGAGTTCTTGAAAATTAAATCTTCCAGTTATCTGAAATCAAGCAAATTATAGCATTTTTATTAAAAGAAACTCTAACTTCATTCAGAGGAAACAAGTCTTCGAGCAACAGTACTTATGTTTATTTTTTTAATTACGCCAACAATTAGACAACCAATCACAGACATGTAAAAAGATCACAATACATCTGAAATCAGTCTATAGAGAAATGTCCTCAGAGCACTGACCACCAAATAATCAGAGATGCTGTGTATGGTGGTTCAGGGTATGCATATTGCTCACTGTTCAGGGGCATCTAGCTGAGGAAGCAGAGAAGCCTGGAACTGAACCCACTTCACTAGTTATGCCACGTCCCTGCAGGGTAACCCACAGAAAATGTAAGAGTAAAATATTATAGAAAATTTTTGAAAAATATTACTTTGCCAATCCTTAAAGCAGCTCATGTAGTATTACTGGAGGAAGATCTCAGAATCTTAAAGTCAGAATTAATCTTAGGTCATTGCCTCTCCACTTCCTCCAGATGAAATACATCATACACCATTCTAACCTATATTTGAGTACTTCCATGGACATACATGACCATTAGGTAGTTCTTTGTGATAAGCCAAATTGTATCTCTCTGAAACTTCTGCCCTTTGCAATTACTGCTCTTAACACATGATAGTCCTAAAGGATTTTTTTAAAAATTTATTTATTTTTGGCTTCATTGGGTCTTTGTTGCTGCACGCGGGCTTTCTCCAGCTGCGGTGAGCGGGGGCTACTCTTCGTTGCGGTGCGCGGGCTTCTCATCGTGGTGGCTTCTCTTGTTGCAGAGCATGGGCTCTAGGGGCCTGGGCTTCAGGAGCTGTGGCTTGCGGGCTCTGGAGCGCAAGCTCAGTAGTTGTGGCGCACGGGCTTAGTTGCTCCGCGGCATGTGGGATCTTCCCGGACCAGGGATCAAACCTGTGTCCCCTGCATTGACAGGCGGATTCTTAACCACAGCGCCACCAGGGAAGCCTCCCTAAAGGATTTTTGAAGACCGCTATCACATTTGTCTTTTCCCCCGTTTCTTCACTGCAAATAACTTTAGTTCCTTTAATTCATTATCATATGATACGATTCTAGAAAGTGGCTACTCCAGAGTTCCTATACAGAACAGGCTTGGGGACTTGTCTTTAAGTTTCTTCCGCAGGGCAGACAGAGTTTCTACTTAGCTTTTATATGATACTACTTTTGTCTCCCTAATAACTGTCCAATTATGCCAAAGAGAGTTGATAGCATTTACTTAGTTTCTGCCACAAATCAAGCTTTGACATATAGACTTGTAGGTTTTAACAAACTTTGCTGATTTTCTTTTTTTCTTCCTTTAATTTTTTTGGGGGGATGGCTTTAGTGAGGCTTTGGGGGTGGGAGTACAGGAGGCAAAAACACATTTTGCAGCCCTCTAATAGCATCTAGGCTAGTCAACATTCTTCTCAAAGGGTCGTGTGCAGGAGGAAGTCAAAACAAACAAAAACAAATAAGTGTGGAACTAGGTCTTCTTACCTACTGGAGTATTATACTTAACTCATCAAAAACTCTCAGATATATTTTCCCTAAGGAGATGCTTTCTAGTCACATTTCTAGATTTGTACATTTTATTTTTATTTTTTAACTTAAACATAAACTTGGTTTTATTTGTGTAACTAGCTAACATTGGATTATATATTGTAAAATGTATAATTGTAAAAATTTAACTATATAAGTTCAATTATGTACATGAAAGACTTGGTCTCTTTTTTAATTATTAGAATAAAGATTCCAAGAGTAAATAAAATAACCTAAAATATTTAATAATATTATTTGTCAGGAAGTCCTATAGGCAGAATGTTTCTTAATTCTTCTGGTTGTCTTTTCCTATTAGAGTTCTAACAAACCAAAAGAGACCTAAATTCTAATGATATTACAGGTGAAAAATGCCTTAGAAAAATATGTGAGAGCCCAGTTTTAAAGTAGTCATGGCAATCCATCTAATTAAAAATAAACTTTTATCCTTTTCTGCCCTTCCTAACTCTTCTACCTCAATGAAATTGATTACATTAAATTTTTAAAAGTTAGTAAATGTTTTTAATTTAAAAGGTTCCAAGAAATAGCAAATCATCAATTTGGAAAAATCAGCTACAAGTCTGTGCATAGTATCACACCAGATATTTAATGAAAAGGGCATTCTACTTCTCACATCAACTTGAGGGCTCAGTACATATGTACTTTCCAAAGGATATGAATTCATGGATTTCCAGGAAAATACTGAATAACCAATTAACCTAAAAATAAATCTGGGTAACTCTAGGAATGTTCTGAGTTTACAGTAACATTTTAGAGCCTCGGGGACAAGTATTGAGGAATAAATCTGTTTTAGTTTCTAATGCCAGTGAATTCCTTTGTGGCAACTTTTAAACCACAGGAATTATCCCATTTGGAGGCTATAATTCTCTTATAAGATGTGCTTCCCAATTAAAGACCACATCCAAGAAGGCATGTCAGTAAACATTATGGCTCCATGGATAAATCCTGAGGGAAGATTTAAATGGTCATTAAGAAGGGAGCTTATTTACATTAGATTTACAAATTTTCAAATAAATTCTATCAGTAAAGGAATGGCCTATCGGTGTAAAGAATATAGCAAAGGCTTTAGGTAAACAAGAGAGTCAATGTGTTTTGGCACTGAAGAGGAACTTTAGAGATCATATAAGAGGCATCTAAGAAAACCTTCATTTTATAGAGATAGAGTGACTTGTCCAAAGTACAGCCGTAACTGGAAATTTGACTTTTGCATTTTTCCTTTTTTAACTTGCCTGATCTCTAGCAAGTCCAAACACCATATTAACAAGACAATGTCATCCCCATAGACTATATTACATAATCGGTTTTCAGGATAAGAATGCAACATATACACTGCCATCATCCCTGTCACCTCTATAACTTGGTAGCCCGAACCTATGTCCCCAGGCATAGAGAATGAGAAAAACAGCCACAGTGACAACCTCTTTCCACTATTTCTCAACAAATTCGTGGTGCCACAAAAGGTCAATCACATAATTTTTAAAGTTTGAGGAAGAGGAAAAGTACATTTTGTACTTCATGGACTCCTACCTGACGTACATGCAACTGGTTGTCTGAGTAGCCAAACAGACTCCTATGCTCATCATCCCCAGATAGATGTAAACAAGTGTATTGGAGGCGATTATTAAGATTACCAAAGGATCCTTTGCAAAAGTATTCTTTCAGATGTTTTCACATTTCACTGCCTTTACAAAATCCTATTTAGATCAAACACTTTATCAATACCTGTAATGCTTGGATTCTCATCTGGAATGTGAAGGCACACTGCCTGAGAGACCAAAGAATCTGGGGGCTACAGGGTTCTTTCAAACTTACAACCTCTAAAGATAAACATGCTAATGCCACAATCCACAAACTTGCACCACGGGACATCTTAAATATTTAAGGGAAACACAGGAGTACTCAACATATGTGGAATATCGTGTGAAGTACTAGCTCACACTAATTCACAGTTTTGACATTAGATGACGTGAAAGTTAATGTGAAAAGGAAAATGAGGCTGGTGGTGTCCAATGTGATTCCAGGATTTGAGAAGTTGTGCAGTGCCCAACAGGTGCTCAGATCCTATAAGTAACTGTGATTATTTTAAAATGAAAATATCTTTTTTCTTTCCATTTATATGTATTTTAAAATAGCTATTAAATTGTTAAATCACAGATACTTATTCACTTAATAAGCAGCACTCTTAAGGTTTTGCTTGTTTGTGCCAAGGGGCCCCATGAAAAATACTAAGATACTAAGGGCTCTGTGAACTGAGACAGTTTGAGAAACTCTGTGCTAATGTAGAAGTGAGATACATATACACTGAATGGCTTAAAGGTTATATAAAATCTCAATAATAAAATAAAAATGACTAGAATCCCTAGTCAAAAACACAGATACACCCAAAATTATAAATCATAGACTCAGTATTATCATGTATTTATTAGTTGTCATATGTACTTTATTATATACAGCAGTGACTGGCTAAGACTATTTTTTCTAGAGTTCAACAGCCTTAGGTTCAAAATTTAATTTTATCATAACTGTGCACCCTGGCTCTTTAAATCTCAGTTTCCTAATCTGTAGTAATGGGAACAATAATAGTACTTACTTTATAGTGTGTACTGTAAAGATTAAATGAAATAATGCATGAAAACTATACATGGAACATAAGTGCTCAGTAAAATACTAGTTTATCGTCATTATTAAAATATACTCGTTACAAAGTTCCATTTCCAGGAAAACAAACTAGGTGCTTGAGACCAGTCCTACTGTATGTCTGTCTTAAAATGTTGAAATGAAATGAATAGAACTTTTTTTCATAATTTTTAAGGCATCAGGTTCTACTGAGGTAATAAAGAACTCTGGAGTCATGACTAGAAAAGGAAGTCAGCTCAGAGAGGTGAGCCTGGCATTTGAGGGCAATTTTGTGCTCAAAGCTTTTGTCAATGTCAAAAGCATAGCTGAGAGGCTAAGAAGGGGAACAGAGGTTTTAATAAACTTACAGTGCTGGGGCATAAAAATTAGCATTCAGAGCCTAGTAAGGAGAATATAAAGCCTGGTATGAGTTGGGATCTCAAAGGGTTTGGAGTAAGTATGACTCTAGAAACAGACCCTAACTCACAGAAGATAAATCCTGTTTTAAATCACCTCATTCTCTTGGTTGGTTTACAGTGATCTGGAATTACTAGTGCTCCTAGACTTGCTGCCTGCCAGAGGCCAAAAAAAAAAATCCTCTTTGGAATATCACTGAGATTTTCAAATTATCTACATTATTTTTCATATACCACACCTGGACACAATGAAAGATACCCAGATATATGAGAAGACAACAAAACCAAACATCTGGAGACCAAGAGAAACAAAAGAATACAGATATCAGACCCACTGTGGATTCAGATAATGGGACAATCAGAGGCAGGCTTAAAAACCATTATGCTTAATATGACTGACAAATTAAGCAGAAATATCGAGATCGTCAGAAAATGGTAGAATAAAAACACTTAAATGGAAATTTTAGGACTAAAATGCAATCAGTGAAATTAAGAACTAGTGGATGGGTTGAATAGCAAATTAGTGAACAGAAGATAAGTGAGAAGAAAATATGCAAACTAAAATATGGAAGAAAAGATGAAAAATACAGAAAAGAACATAAATTATATATAGGATATGGTAAGATATCCAGCAGACAGGTAACTGGAATCCCAGAATGAAAGGACTTAATAAAAGAGAAGCAGAAGCAATATTTGAAGATATAATGGCTGACAATTGTCCAAAACTGATTAAAGACATTAAGCTCCAGATTTAAAAAGCACTACAAACTCCAACCAAGATAAGTACAAAGAAAACAATATCTAGTCACATAATAGTAAAAACTGATGAAAACCAAAGGCAAAAAATACCTTAAAAGTAGTCAGAAATAAAACAAAAAAAAGATGCAAGAACACTGATAGACAGGTGAAATCTCAAGAGAAACAATGGAAGCCAGATAACACAACATCTTTATGAATATACTGAAAGGAAACTGTCAACATAGAATTCTATATCCAGCAAAAATGTCCTTCAAAAAAAAGGTAAAATAAAGATATTTTGCAAATATACAAAAACTGAGAGAATTTATCATGAGCAGATCCACACAAAGTATTATATACTAACTAAAGTATGTTCTCCAGACAGAAAGAATGCTTTGAAAACAAAGCTCAGAGATGCAGTAAGGAATGTCTTCTATAAAAACAGTGCCAATAAAAATCCCTCATAAATAATACATATAAAATTAAAACACACAACAATAGCACTTAAGTTGGGGGAGGGGGTTATTAAATGTATTAAAGTAGAAGGTTCTTTTACAGTCCAGGAAGTGGTAATAGTACTACGTTACATCATACCTTAATAAATCAAAGATGGATAGTGCAGCCTCTTGGGTAATCATGAAAACAACAATAAAGACTTAAAAATTACAAGCTAATGATGAGAGGAAAAGAGATGCCATAAGAAAAAGTAATCAAACAAAAATAAAACCAAAAAAAGTAACAAAATGGAAAGCATGAAAATAAAATAATAAAATGATAGATTTTAAACTCAAATGTATCAGTAATTATATTAAATGTAAACAGAATAAATGCTGTGATTAAAAAATGTATATTGTCAGACTAGATTTTTTTTAAAAAAATCCACCTATATGCCAATAACAGGCCACAAGCCTTAAATATAAGGATGTAGAAAATTTAAATTTGAAATTTGAAATTTAAAAAAGATATAATGGCAGCTATCAGCCAAAAGAAAGCTGATGTAATAGCAGACAAAGTATACTTTGAGGCAAAATATAATCACTGATTAACATGTACACATTACTATACATAAAATAGATAACCAACAAGGACCTCCTGTACAGCACAGGGAACTATACTCAATGTTTTGTAATAACCTATAAGGGAAAAGAATCTGAAAAAGAATATACATGTAAAACTGTGTCTCATATATATATGTATAACTGAATCACTGTGTTGTACACCTGAAACTAACATGACATTATAAATCAACTATACTTCAATAAAAAAAAATACAGGAGACATTATCAAAAAAGCTGCTTAACAAAATAAAAATATATATAGTTGTCGGACTCTGGGAAAGTGTTCTAAAGTGATGAGAGAGTAGTCATCAGTAAAAGGGGAATTTGTACAAGAATTCTATTTCTTTGCATTCTTGTCAATTCAACGCACACACCACACACCTTAACCTCAGACCTGAGATGCTAGAGATGCTCTAGTTGAATTCCCTGTATGTAAAAGAAGAAGGAACTGAGATTTCTTTTAAAATCTCTCTAGAGAAATTATAGTATGCCCAGTTTCAGGTTACACAGATAATTTGTGGAGAGTTTAGTTCATATTAGCATTCAGACTCTCCAATGCCAAGTTGCATGGTCTTTGTCTCCTCAAAACTTAAAAATTCAAATACATTATTTATTCTGAGCTAATTTTATACTCAAGTGAAATATTTGAGGTTAACTTCTAAAATATCAACAAGTACAGTATATAACACATATAGCATTAACTATATGTTAGGCAGTGTTCTAAGTATCTTATGCATGTTAACTCATTCAATCATCGTAACCAGAATTTGAGGTAAGTACCATCATTATCCCTTTTTTATCAACATAGAAACTGAAGCACAGAGAGTTTAAGTATCAAGATTACATAGATAGGGCTTCCCTGGTGGCGCAGTGATTGAGAATCTGCCTGCCAATGCAGGGGACACCGGTTCGAGCCCTGGTCTGGGAAGATCCCACATGCCGCGGAGCAACTAGGCCCGTGAGCCACAATTACTGAGCCTGCGCGATTGGAGCCTGTGCTCCGCAACAAGAGAGGCCGCGATAATGAGAGGCCCGCGCACCGCGATGAAGAGTGGCCCCCACTTGCCACAACTAGAGAAAGCCCTCGCACAGAAATGAAGATCCAACACAGCCATAAATAAATAAATAAATAAATAAATAAATAAATAAATAAATAAATAAATAAATAAATAAATAAAATAAACCCAAAGTTAAAAAAAAAGTAAGCTGAAATATTAAAAAAAAAAAAAAAAGATTACATAGATAATAAAGAGAGAGGCTAGTATTGGAATCTAGGCTCCAGAGTCTGTGCTCTTTACCAACTAAGAGAAGCCTCTGGGATTAACGTAGACTCTACCACAAACTAGATGTCTAACCTTGGCAAGACATTTCATATTTCTACATGTTCTTCCTAGTACACAGAAATGAAAAATTTTACAAAATATTACCTAAAATCCTTTTTAATTTTTAAAAACCTGATTTTCTAATAGCAAAGCTTTATTATGTAATTATATCCTTAACTGTAGAAAACTTACATGAACACTAGGCCTCTCCAGACAGTTTAATTATAAGTTTCCTGATTTCTGAACAATGTAAGTCAACTAATATTACTGTAAGAGTACAGGAAGAAAGCCTATTAATAAAATACAGGCATATTTTTCTGTACAATCATTATAAAGGCACTTGTATTTTCCACTAAAAAAGTAATTCCTGTTTTTGGCAATTTCTAACAGTGATTTTTTAGTTTCCCTCCCAAATCTCTTTTCTTACAAAGCTGTAGAAATTTTCAATTGAACACATATTCATGTAGCTAAAGACCACATTTCCCAGGCTTTGTGGCTACATATGGCATATGACTAAGTTCTGACCAGTGAGATCTGAGCATAAGTGCTATGTACAACTTCCAGGTCATTCCTTTCAAAGGAAGAGGAGTGCTCTCTTCTTTCCCTTCTTTTCCCTTTTTAGCTGACTGGATTTGATTAAAACTGGACCACTAGATGTAAACTGTGTGTTGAAGCTGGCACAGCAACAAGAAAAGAGAAGCCTAATTCTCTGATATTTGCGGGGCCATGATACCAGCCTAGATATTTATATGAGTGAAAAATACACTTCTAACTTATCGGTGAGCTCTTAACTTCAGCCACTGGCCATGAATCCTAAGTAATTTAGAACTAGGAAGTCCATCACAAAGTAATTTGTGTTTCCACACAAAAAGCTGTAATTAGGGAATATGTTCTTAGCCTTAACTTTAAGATAAATGTTGTCAACAATACAATAAAAGGACAAAATAAAATATCATTAAACTCCCTCACAATATAAAATCATGATAGCTTACAATAAAAAGACATGCAAATATGCTATGCACATTGATTATACAGGCTTATATAACCTCTGCACATAAATATAAAAATACATATATCTCAATTATATATGGTGTATCATAAATGTGACCTAAAATTAACAAGCCAGCTCTAATCTGACTAAACATTTAATTAATAACTTTGCTTGCTTCCTTGGAACTTAATTAAAGGAGGTTTTGCTTGTTTCTCTGTTTTTGTACTGATATAGATTCCCTTGTTTTCTTACAAACCAGTCCAGGGCAGCTTAAACTATAAACTTCTCTCAAATAGTTTCCTCAATGCAATAATTTTATTGATCAGATAGCTATACTTTGTAAAAGTATCCTGAAATTCTTCTTTACTGCTTTTAGTTTGGTTGGCATTTGATGACAAACTTGATGTGCTGTGGGTAATTAATGCAGGATACTAACCAGGGTTCTAAATTAAATTGCATTAAAAATGAGTATCTGGGTCCACACTGATTCATGTGCTTCTAATGAACACCTGAATAAGGTTTTTAAAATAAGATTTAATTCTTTACAGGATTAACTGAGAGGAACACAAACAACTCTGTGGGTGGTGTGTATATAGAATTATTTGCCATTAACCACCAGTCACACAACTCTAGACACTAGATTTGAAAAAGAAACTGTAAGGCACAGAGGCAAAGTCCTAGACCTGGTCTTGTATAATTCTCTTCTTGAGCCATGCACTATGGGATCCACCCGAGTCTAGATGTCTAGATGCACATGACTTTAGGAACTCTTTTCCATTTGTATGAATCCCCTTTGTAATGTATTACTTCTTTCTGCTTTTGCTGTAAGTCTGGAGGTTCTCTCATCCTTCGTCTATCTCTGACTCTTGGCATTTGTGCAAGAGAAACACTTATCTCTGCTGAGTAAGGATAAACATCCCTTGTCTATTGGCGCTACATTAATTAGCAGGGTATTCAGTTTCCCAGTGTTAGACTATTATGCTAAACTAATCCAAGCTCCCTTCTTGTATTGCTTAAGGTTGAATATTTTCATTGACTCACTGGCCTTAAGAAAACTATTTTTCTTTTTTACCATTAATCTTTGATTTTTACATATATTTATGAAATCAATTATGATATATTCATATGCCTCCAAGTGAAAATTTTCCCAACATTTGAAGATTATTTAAAAATTATAAATTATTTGTGGAGGAAATAAAATATAATTTCTTCAAAAGAAAAATAGTCTTGTGTAACAAAAACACTATTATATTCACTTTTAAGTTGCTCTGAAATCACACTCAAACAGTGGCCATCACTGACTAGCTTACAGATAAAATAAGAATTGAGAAGAATAAATTTAAAATATCCTATGTAGTAGCTTACAAAGAGAATAAGAAAAGCATAAGAACAAAATTAGAAGGAAATCAAAATCACTTGTCTTTAAACCAATGAAACACATTTGTATTTTCCCCATATAAAAAATTCAACTTCCACATAACTTAGTAAGCCAAAAAATTTAACAGTAACCCTATATAATTATCACACCCTTTTTTCTACCTCTTTTGCTTCACGTTGAGATTAACATTTTAAATGCAATATACTTACTGAAAAATGGTAGTACAAGTATGTTATAGCAAAAGCAGAAGAGCAACTATCATTATTAAGTGCTTACTATGTACCACTGTATAAAGTTAAATGAATTACCATATTCAATCCTACTTATACCTCTATGAGACACATATTATTATTAGCCCCATTTAACTGGAACAAATATATATATTATATATATATATAATACATAATAATAATATTAATAATTATATTATTAATTAATAATAATTATAATTATAACAATTATAATTATCATAATTATTATAATTATTATATTATATTATATATAATATAAATATATATATATATATATATATTTAGAGGAATTAAGTAACTTGCCTAAGATGAGATAGCCTATAAATGGTTCAAATGGGACTTAAACCCAGGTAGGTATACCAACAGCACACTTCCAAACTTTTCAAAAATATATTAAGAGCATGTCATAATTCTATAAGTACTCACTTAGATTCAAATCTTCCTTTAATTAGCAATTACACATGTATAGACTAAATAACAGCTCGAAGATATCACATTGGTGACTACTTGCAAATAAGAATCAGAGGATGCTTGAGTTACAAAGCCTCAAGAGTCGCATACTGACACAATTCTAGGAAGTTCTCTCTTCTCAGTGTTTTCTCTTGCCCCTCCAAAATCCCAAAGAATTTTAGAGCTTGGTAAGGATCAAAGTGGCATTACAAAAACAACATTGACCTATTATACTAATTAGAAGATAAATTTTACTTAAAAAGAGCTGCTACATGATTGAGTTTAAATTATTTCTAGATTTAAAAAAATGTATACAATTTAATGAGAGCAAAGGAAAGGACCAAATATAAAAAGTACTGAAAGAATGGAAAGCAATGAGAGGGAAAGAAAGACTAGTAAGAAGGAATGCAAAAAGGGAAAAGAGAAGAAAATGGATAAAGAGAAAAGGAGAGTATTTAAGAATGATAAAGATTATGAAAAGTAAATTACTAAAATAAATTACAAATCTACAAAAGTAAGTTACATGAGTAAAGATAAATCATAAAAAGTAGACTGATAGCAAAAATGAGAAATGAAAAATGAGAGAAGTCTGTGTCTATGACCATTCCTTTCTTGCAATCATCCACTAAGTATAGATTTCTTCATTACTCTTTTTTCTAGACTTCTCTTCTTTGGTAGCTATTCAGACACAGTGCTTGCTATTTTGTACGTAGGTCAGGAAAATACTAAGGAGACACCCTAATCCCTTACTCACAGTCTCTTGCCTTTAAACATTTGTTTTTTCTTTTTGAAGTACATAAACTAAAATTCAAGAGCCTGAATGGTCTTATGAAATACTAAAAAGTATTTTAGTTTATTCTTATTTTATAATAAATGTGTTTTCTTAATATACTATTAATCACTTTACATTGCTCTTCTGCAATATGACATTAGAAAGCGTATTTCCTTTCAAAGGTTAATATATTACTTATAATAGGCAAAGTAAGAAGCTCTTTCCAACCTGCCAATAAGATATTTGTTATAATGAAACGAAAATCAAAAGGAGTGATCCTTTCCTGTCTGGTCCTTTTCCAGGCTAACACTCATTTACAGAAATAATTCCATTTATCCTAAATCTGGAATTTATTACTTATGAACAAACTTAAGAAAAATGCTTCTAATGCAGATGAAATTTTGATTATAAACAAAATCTGCCTTTATAAGTATATTCACAAATCCACTGATTCACACTGGATATATTTATAAATTAACTTCTCAGTGGTTTGAAAATATGCTCAAGGACCCTAACTGGAAACAAACAGATATAAAATGCAACACCTCAGCTTTGAAAAATTGAGGGGAAATTTTAATATACCAAAAGACATACTACATAATGAAAGTAGAATCTATTTAAATAACCAGCTATGTAACTTGTCAATAGATTCCTATGTTAAAAAACTAAACAAAACAAAATAAAATGAACTCTAGTCATTAAAGGCACTGATACTCGAGAACATTCCAGGAATAGACTCTAAAATGTGTCAGAAAAAAATTAATTTACAACTACCTATTACAGTAAATCTTAGAAAGCAACTAACTTATACTTTTCCCATGTATGTTCTACTCACCCAGTCTAGGCAGGAGGAAGCAAATACAAAGAGGCAGTGAAGGAATAACACTATGATCTGGGATGAACTTCTTGCCACCACTTTTTGGCAAGGGATAGACCCCAAAGCAATGACAACCTTCTCTGATATCGCCTCTCTGTCATATCATACTCCCCTAAGCACGTATCTCAATGGAAAATGGGGCCAATCAATCAACTCTGCTATAATAAATTTGTTCCCAATCCTAAGATGTAAAAATTATCTTCAAAAAAACCAATGTATCAGTGCAAAGTGAATAAGAGTCAGGCTGAATGAATTTAAAATATTTATACATGTTTATACACATGTATGTGTATATGTTATACTCGAATTAAAGTTTACTTTTTATTTTAAAGAT
Source organism: Balaenoptera borealis (assembly GCF_965194805.1). Classification (NCBI taxonomy): domain Eukaryota; kingdom Metazoa; phylum Chordata; class Mammalia; order Artiodactyla; family Balaenopteridae; genus Balaenoptera; species Balaenoptera borealis. Next base: position 66,386,176 of record NC_138867.1, read on the forward strand.
CAGGAAATGAGCCTCGGAGAGGGTCATTAACATACTGCTTATGGTACATGATCACATGGCATTTAAATGGCGAACATGGATATAAACCTAGATCTATCCTTCTGACTCCAAAGACACTGCTTGCTCTTGGTGGTTATACTACACTGTCTTCCCTTCAAAATAAGTACAGCAAAATGATTAGTCATTCCATATTTATTAATGTTTATATGAAATGCACTAAGCATTGTGCTGGACACTGGAAGCTTACAATTACGTAGTGTTAACAACTTATACCAATAATAAGATTTATTTTTGTTAATAGCCACTGCTATATAAGGAAGTAAAGGGTAAAAAGTACATCCACTGAAGAGGTCAAGAAAGGATTTATGAAGAAAATCGTATCTAGAGTAGGCTCTCAAAGGGTGGATTACATCTAATAGGTGAAGAGAGAGTTTGACCATTAGAAAACCTCATGGAAACATTTCCAAAGCCATGTGACTGAGAAAGGGCTGGATTGGTTTAAAAACTGATGGGTTTGAGCATAGCTTTAATACATATTCACAGGACAGTAAGCAGACAGACTTGGCTGAAATGGTTGGGAGTAGAAACTTAAAAATGAATACAGAGAATAGAAGCAGATAATCATGAAACTGAATGCCAGGTAAAGAAATCTGGATTTCTTCCTGAAAGTACTAAGAAATTATTAAACATTTTTGAATAGAGTAATTACCTGAGAAAAGCAAGTAACTATGTATCAGTCTGGTAGGAGGGAAGGTGGCAAAAAGCAAAAGATAATTTTTGAAGGATGTTGGCAGAAAAAGAGAGGGAAGGGTCAAAGTTCCAAATCATGAAAGAAAAGAAGAAATATGATATCAGAACTAGAATTATGAAAGCTAGAAGGGGATAACAAGTCTCTAATTGTTTTCTCATAAAGGTTTTGGTTTGTTTAGGTTTAACCAGGGTGGAGTGGATTTCATTATTTTAAAAACATTTTATTTAAAGTGGGAGAATGATGCCTAAGTACAAATGTCCAATGGACCAACTGGAGAAGTAAGACTAAAGCTTGAGAGGGATTGGGGAGTCACGCTAATACGGATGATGAAATGAATTATAAGGACAAAAGAGAAAAACTGGCATAGTAGCACTTCTGAGTGTTAAGGTGTAAAAAGGGAACCGACAGAAAAAAAAGAGAGATAGCACATTACATTACATTTAAATGTGTAGACCTCGTTAAGGATGGTTTAAAAAATTGTTACTTCATTATGTTTAAAATTTTAATCTTAGCTGCTTCTGTCATCATCCACTGTAGAAATAGGAGTGGAAATATTCTGGTTTTAAATGACATGGTTTCTACCATATAGTTGCAAGTAGTTGACAGTAAAAACCAGCACCTGGCCCCTCAGCGCACATGCACAAACACACACACACACCCATTATGTAATCAGATAAGGCTTTCAAAATAGGAAAGGAAGCTGTCAAAAAACCCCTAGATACTACCTGGTGAACAGTTTTGCCAGTTCCTGCCCTGACCAACTGCCAGCAACAGTTTTCAACTTAATTAAAACATATGGTCATTAAATATACAAAAACGCATTACACATAGACATCTTTTGCACCATAGATGTATTCATAAGAAGCTGGAGAAAATATCATTTTTAAATTTAAGAGATGCTTTATCTTAATTTCTGATCTTAATTTGGCAGTGACTCAACTCAATTTTCAGTTTATCTGCCCTCTGGCCCCTCAGTTAAGCAGCTAATGTTCTATAAATAATATTTAATGAATTTAAAAAGCTTCCTATTTAAATAGGCCATGCAAAAAAGTTTTGTAAAACAAACAAAAATTAGTACCTCTTGTTGTCCATTTTGAAAATTGGAATTGTAGGGAGAGGGTGGTACGAGGTTGGGCAAAGAGGCTTTTCTATAGAATAAAAACAGTATTTCTATTAAATTATGGTCTCTCACTATAAAACTCTTAGAGGAAAACATAGGCAGAACGCTCTATATCATAAATCACAGCAAGATCCTTTTAGACTCACCTCCTAGAGAAATGGAAATAAAAACAAAAATAAACAAATGGGATCTAATGAAACTTAAAAGCTTTTGCACAGCAAAGGAAACCATAAACAAGACGAAAAGACAACCCTCAGAATGGGAGAAAATATTTGCAAATGAAGCAACTGACAAAGGATTAATCTCCAAAATTTACAAGCAGCACATGCAGCTCAATATCAAAAAAACAAACAACACAATCCAAAAATGGGCAGAAGACCTAAATGGACATTTCTCCAAAGAAGATATACAGATCGCCAACAAACACATGAAAGGATGCTCAACATCACTAATCATTAGAGAAATGCAAATCAAAACTACCATGAGGTATCACCTCACACTGGTCAGAATGGCCATCATCAAAAAATCTACAAACAATAAATGCTGGAGAGGGTGTGGAGAAGAGGGAACCCTCTTGCACTGTTGGTGGGAATGTAAACTGATACAGCCACTATGGAGACCAGTATGCAGGTTCCTTAAATAACTAAAAACAGAACTACCATACGACCCAGCAATCCCACTACTGGGCATATACCGTGAGAATACCATAATTCAAAGAGTCATGTACCACAATGTTCATTGCAGCACTATTTACAATAGCCAGGACATGGAAGCAACCTAACTGTCCATCGACAGATGAATGGATAAAGAAGATGTGGCACATATATACAATGGAATATTACTCAGCCATAAAAAGAAATGAAATTGAGTTATTTGTAGTGAGGTGGATGGACCTAGAGTCTGTCATACAGACTGAAGTAAGTCAGAAAAAGAAAAACAAATACTGTATGCTAACACATATATATGAAATCTAAAAAATAAATGGTTCTGAAGAACCTAGTGGCAGGACAGGAATAAAGATGCAGATGTAGAGAATGGACTTGAGGACGTGGGGAGGGGGGAAGGGTAAGCTGGGACGAAGGGAGAGAGTGGCATGGACATATATACACTACCAAATGTAAAACTGATAGCTACTGGGAAGTAGCCACATAGCACAGGGAGATCAGCATAGTGCTCTGTGACCACCTAGAGGGGTGGGAGAGGGAAGGTGGGAGGGAGACACAAGAGGGAGGAGATATGGGGATATATATAAATGTATGGCTGATTCACTTTGTTATAAAGCAGACACTGGGGAGACCTTCAAGATGGTGGAGGAATAAGAAGTGGAGATCACCTTCCTCCCCACAAATACATCAGAAATACATCTACATGGGGAACAACTCCTACAGAACACCTACGGAACACTGGCAGAAGACCTCAGACTTCCCAAAAGGCAAGAAACTCCCCAAAAGAGTTTCAAGAGGGCAAAAGAAAAAAGAAAAAACAGAGACAAAAGAATAGGGACAGGACCTGCACCTTGGGGAGGGAGCTGTGAAGGAGGGAAATGTCTCCACACACTAGGAAGCCCCTTCACTGGTGGGGACGGGGGGGTGGGTGGCAGGGGGGAAGCTTCAGAGCCACAGAGGAGAGCGCAGCAACAGGGGTGCAGAGGGCAAAGTGGAGAGATTCCCGCACAGAGGATTGGTGCCGACCAGCACTCACCAGCCTGAGAGGCTCATCTGCTCCCCCGCCAGAGTGGGCAGGGACTGGGAGCTGAGGCTTGGGTTTTGGAGGTCACATCCCAGGGAGAGGACTGGGGTTGGCTGCATGAACACAGCCTGAAGGGGGCTAATGCGCCACAGCTAGCCGAGAGGGAGTCCGGGAAAAAGTCTGGACCTGACTAAGAAGCAAGAGACCATTGTTTCGGGGTGTGCAAGGAGACGGGATTCGGAGCACCACCTAAACGAGCTCCAGAGACAGGCGTGAGCCACAGCTGTCAGCGCGGACCCCAGAGACGGGCATGAGATGCTAAGGCTGCTGCTGCAGCCACCAAGAAGCCTGTGTGCAAGCACAGGTCACTCTCCACACCTTCCCTCCGGGGAGCCTGTGCAGCCCGCCACTGCCAGGGTCCTGTGATCCAGGGACATCTTCCCTGGGAGAACACACGGCGCGCCTCAATCTGTTACAATGTCACATTGGCCTCTGCTGCCGCAGGCTTGCCCCACATTCCGTACCCCTCCTTCCCCCCAGGCCTGAGTGAGCCAGAGTCCCCTAATCAGCTGCTCCTTTAACCCCGTCCTGTCTGAGGGAAGAACAGACGCCCTCAGGTGACCTACACACAGACAGGACCAAATCCAAAGCTGAACCCCAGGAGCTGTGTGAACAAAGAAAAGAAAGGGAAATTTCTCCCAGCAGCCTCAGGAGCAGCGGATTAAATCTCCAGAATCAACTTGATGTACCCTGTATCTCTGGAGTACCTGAATAGACAACGAATCATCCCAAAATTGAGGTGGTGGACTTTGGGAGCAACTGTAGACTTGGGGTTTGCTGTATGCGACTGACTGGTTTCCGGTTTTATGTTTATCTTAGTTTAGTATTTAGAGTTTATTATCATTGGTAGATTTGTTTATTGATTTGGTTGCTCTCTTCCTTTTTTTTTTAATACATAGATATATATTTTTTTTCCTTTTTCTTTTTGTGAGTGTGTTTATGTGTATGCTTCTTTGTGTGATTTTGTCTGTATACCTTTGCTTTTACCATTTGTCTGTCCATTTTTGTTTTTTTCTGTATAGTTTTTAGTGCTTGTTATCATTGGTGGATTTGTTTTTTGGTTTGGTTACTCCTTTCTTTCCTTTTTCTTTATTTTTAATTACTTTTTAATTTTTTAATTTTGAATAATTTTTTTTACTTTAATAACTTTATTCCTTTTTATTATTTTTTTCTTTCTTTCTTTCTTTTTTTCTCCCTTTTCTTCTGAGCCGTGTGGCTGACAGGGTCTTGGTGTTCTGGCTGGGTGTGAGGCCTGTGCCTCTGAGGTGGGAGAGCTGAGTTCAGGACATTGGTCCACCAGAGACCTCCCAGCTCCATGTAATATCAAACAGCAAAAGCTCTCCCAGAGATCTCCATCTCAACGCTAAGACCCAGCTCCACTCAACAACCAACAAGCTACAGTGCTGGACACCCTATGCCAAACAACTAGGAAGACAGGAACACAACCCCACTCATTAGCACAGAGGCTCCCTAAAATCATAATAAGGACACAGACACCTCAAAACACACCACTGGATGTGGTCCTGCCCACCAGAAAGACAAGATCCAGCCTCATCCACCAGAACACAGGCACCAGTCCACTCCACCAGGAAGTCTACACAACCCACTGAACCAACCTTAGCCACTGGGGGCAGACACCAAAAACAACAGGAACTACAAACCTGCAGCCTGCAAAAAGGAGACCCCAAACACAGTAAGTTAAGCAAAATGAGAAGACAGAGAAACACACAGCAGATGAAGAACCAAGGTAAAAACCCACCAGACCAAACAAATGAAGAGGAAATAGGCAGTCTACCTGAAAAAGAATTCAGAGTAATGACAGTAAAGATGATCCAAAATCTTTGAAATAGAATGGACAAAATACAAGAAACATTTAACAAGGACCTAGAAGAACTAAAGAGCAAACAAACAATGATGAACAACACAATAAATGAAATTAAAAATTCTCTAGAAGAAATCAATAGCAGAATAACTGAGGCAGAAGAACAGATAAGTGACCTGGAAGATAAAATAGTGGAAATAACTACCGCAGAGCAGAGTAAAGAAGAAAGGAAAAGAATTGAGGACAGTCTTAGAGACATCTGGGACAGCATCAAATGTACCAACATTCGAATTATAGGGGTCTCAGAAGAGGAAGAGAAAAAGAAAGGGACTGAGAAAATATCTGAAGAGATTATAGTTGAAAATTTCCCTAATATGGGAAAGGAAATAGTCAATCAAGTCCAGGAAGCACAGAGAGTCCCATACAGGATAAATCCAAGGAGAAACATGCCAAGACATATATTAATCAAACTATCAGAAATTAAATACAAAGAAGAAATATTAAAAGCAGCATGGGAAAAACAACAAATAACATACAAGGGAATCCCCATAAAGTTAACAGGTGATCTGTCAGCAGAAACTCTGCAGGCCAGAGGGAGTGGCAAGACATATTTAAAGTGATGAAAGGGAAAAACCTACAACCAAGATTACCCTACCCAGCAAGAATCTCATTCAGATTCGACAGAGAAATTAAAACTTTTACAGACAAGCAAAAGCTAAGAAAATTCAGCACCACCACCAAACCAGCTTTACAACAAATGCTAAAGGAACTTCTCTAGGCAGGAAACACAAGAGAAGGAAAAGACCTACAATAACAAACCCAAAACAATTAAGAAAATGGTAATAGGAACATACATATCGATAATTACCTTAAATGTAAATGGATTAAATGCTCCAACCAAAAGACACAGACTGGCTGAATGCATACAAAAACAACACTGGTATATATGCTATCTACAAGAGACCCACCTCAGACCCAGGGACACATACAGACTGAAAGTGAGGGGATGGAAAAAGATATTACATGCAAATGGAAATCAAAAGAAAGGTGGAGTAGCAATTCTCTTATCAGGTAAAATAGACTTTAAAATAAAGACTATGACAACAGACAAAGAAGGACACTATATAATGATCAAGGGATCAATCCAAGAAGAAGGTAGAACAATTGTAAATACTTATGCACCCAACATAGGAGCACCTCAATACATAAGGCAAATGTTAACAGCCATAAAAGGGGAAATCGACAGTAACACAATCATAGTAGGGGACTTTAACACCCCACTTTCACCAATGGACAGATCATCCAAAATGAAATAAGCAAATATAAGCTTTAAATGATACATTAAACAAGATGGACTTAATTTATATTTATAGGACATTCTATCCAAAAACAACAGAACACACTTTCTTCTCAAGTGCTCATGGAACATTCTCCGGGATAGATCATATCTTGGGTCACAAATCAAGCCTTGGTAAATTTAAGAAAATTGAAATCGTATCAAGTATCTTTTCCGACCACAATGCTGTCCACTCTCACCACTATTATTCAACATAGTTTTGGAAGTTTTAGCCACAGCAATCAGAGAAGAAAAAGAAATAAAAGGAATCCAAATCGGAAAAGAAGAAGTAAAGCTGTCACTGTTTGCAGATGACATGATACTATACATAGAGAATCCTAAAGATGCCACCAGAAAACTACTAGAGCTAATCAATGAATTTGGTAAAGTAGCAGGATACAAAATTAATGCACAGAAATCTCTTGCATTCCTATATATTAATGATGAAAAATCTGAAAGAGAAATTAAGGAAACACTCCCAACTACCATTGCAACAAAAAGAATAAAATACCTAGGAATAAACCTACCTAAGGAGACAAAAGACCTGTATGCAGAAAAGTATAAGACACTGATGAAAGAAATTAAAGATGATAAAAACAGATGGAGAGATATACCACGTCCTTGGATTGGAAGAATCAACACTGTGAAAATGACTATACTACCCAAAGCAATCTACAGATTCAATGCAATCCCTGTCAAACTACCAATGGCATTTTTCACAGAACTAGAACAAAAAATTTCACAATTTGTATGCCAACACAAAAGACCCCAAATAGCCAAAGCAATCTTTAGAACAAAAAATGGAGCTGGAGGAATCAGGCTCTCAGATCTCAGACTATACTGCAAAGCTACAGTAGTCAAGACAGTATGGTACTGGCACAAAAACAGAAATATAGATCAATGGAACAGGACAGAAAGCCAAGAGATAAACCCAGGCACATATGAACACTTTATTTTTGATAAAGGAGGAAAGAATATACAATGGAGAAAAGACAGCTTCTTCAATAAGTGGTGCTGGGAAAACTGGACAGCTACAGGTAAAAGAATGAAATTAGAACACTCCCTAACACCATACACAAAAATAAACTCAAAATGGATTAAAGACCTAAATGTAAGGCCAGACACTATTAGACTCTTAGAGGAAAACATAGGCAGAACACTCTATGACATAAATCACAGCAAGATCCTTTTTGACCCACCTCCTGAAGAGATGGAAATAAAAACAAAAATAAACAAATGGGATCTAATGAAACTTAAAAGCTTTTGCACAGCAAAGGAAACCATAAACAAGATGAAAAGACAACCCTCAGAATGGGAGAAAATACTTGCAAACAAAGCAACTGACAAAGGATTACTCTCCAAAATTTACAAGCAGCTCCTGCAGCTCAATATCAAAAAAACAAACAACCCAATCCAAAAGTGGGCAGAAGACCTAAATAGACATTTCTCCAAAGAAGATATACAGATGGCCAAGAAACATATGAAAGGATGCTCAACATCACTGATCATTAGATAAGTGCAAATCAAAACTGCAATGAGGTATCACCTCACACTGGTCAGAATGGCCATCATTCAAAAAATCTACAAACAATAAATGCTGGAGAAGGTGTGGAGAAAAGGGAACCGAGTCACAGTGATATATCCTCAAGAGTGAAGAACCTATATTAGGTCACACTCTTGGCATTGCTCAGATGGGCGGTGAAGACCATCAGCCATGTTAACTCCAAATCCTACTCAAGCTCATGAACATTTACTGAGTACCCACTGAGTAAGTCCTGCAGGGAAGAAAGATAAATAAGGTGACAACTCAACCAAAAGACAGCCAATGCAAAATCAAAATCCATACTGGTTTTCTGTGTTAGTTCCAAATTCAGACTATAAATCTTAATTTTTGTTTGGGAAAAGAACATCACTGTATCAAGTCTCCCAGTCCTGTGTTCGTAGCTCCACATTTTATTGTTGTGTCTGCCTGATATTAGAATTATTGTGTAACCCTGGTAAATTGGTCCTGGATGGAACAGACTGATATCTTATTACAGATAATAATAATAAGATATCTTAGTACAGTCTCAGTTCTAGTACACTACATCAAGTATATACCTGCTCAATGTCAAGGTATTTATGAGGCAAAACATTTTAACTAGGATTCTCCAAAAAAAAAAAATCTCATGTGTAGGTGAGGAAAAAAAAAAGTCTCACGTGCAGGTGAGGAAAAATATGCTCTGTGAATAGAAGGCAAGGGCACACAATGACACCATATGTTAACACCAAATGCTGATTTTATTGTGCTCAGCTTCTGGTTCCTCCATTATCCCAGTACCCTATTTTTTAAAGCATAAATGATTAAAGATAATATTCAATATAGTTATGTTCATAATAAAGGTCTTTAGACCACTTGAGATCTCAGATCTAAAAATGAAAGAAAAAAATATAGACCAAGTACAAAATATTCTGCTTTTCTATCTGGAGCACCAAGTAACCCATGAGAAAGTTAAGTAAAAGCACAGATTTTATAAGTCAAATATACAGTCCATCACACTGGTTTAGTAGGCATATTAATGGTCTGGTACCTGATAGGCAACCACTGATTGCAATTCAATCACAGCATTTATTGCCTAGGTCTGTAAGAAACAGAGAGAAAAGGATTAGTGGTGAGGTGTGCTGCAAGTGAGATCAAGGGTACCCATGGGTCAGAAATTTGAAGCTGGAAGTAACCATGAGCATATAATCCCTGAGGATACGCAGCAATACTAAAGAGGCCACAGGACGGATAGGAGGCTTGTGCTGACACTGGGGTTAAAAGTAAAATGAAAGTGTATGACTAGGTGATCTGAAAAGTCACTTTTAGCTCTAAAAATCTGTTACTTTATACCTTATAATCTTTGCAGAGGCAGTACCATGTTAACAGGAACCTTTAGAGCCAAGAAGGAAAATCCAGTAAGAATAAGGGTAACTCTACTGAGTTGAAAAATTCAATTTCAGCCTTTTAAAAATAGTAGAGAGAAAAATGATGAATTTTCCCCATAGAAGACAGAGGAAAATGATTCTGCTGGGAGAATCTATCACTTATAGCTACTTGTTGCCTAAAATTGAGCATAGGACAATGATTTTTTGAAGTATATAAGTACAGGAGATAAACTGTATTTTATATTTTGTAGAAAAAGCTAAGAAGAATAGTCTTGTTCTCATAATGGAGTCTATGTGCCCTGTTGCCTCAATATTTTCCATTTGACTGGCTCCTTTTAAGCAAGGATACATACAAAAAATGCAGTCTAAAACAGGAGAAGGTCATATAATTGCTCCAAAAACAAATACCTTTTTAAAACTTTATATTAGCTATGAATTCTAACTAAAACTTTTTAATTCAGAAATTTAGATTTAAAGCTTACTAGGTTAAAAATATAGAAATGTCGTTATCAGCAGCAACCAAGTTCTATCTCAGCTAAGGCCATTTGATCGTCCCCAGTTTTTCAAAGGGCTTCTTAAACTGAGTATCAAAGTAAATAGCTTATCCTTCGGAAAATAAGTTCAGTTTGTTTAAGTATTAGGTTAATGCTCTGGTTGTTTTGTCTAAGAAAATCCATCTTCTCAATACAAAAGTATCCCTCTTTGTTAGGGGTTGGGGTCTATGAGCTGCTATTATTTTTCTCTTAATAAACTTTTAAAAAATACTGAAAATAAAATAGTTAACAAAATTAAGTTTTCTTTATTTTGAGGAAATTACACTTTAAAAAATTTATGGTACAAAAGATAAGACTTTTTCCATTTTAATCATTAAAAAAACCGATCTAGTTCAATATGTATTCTCATAAATTCACAAAAAGAAAACATTCTTCTGAAAATAGTTTATATTGAACCTAGTGTATATGTAGTCAATTTTTATATTAAACTATTATACAGTATGATTTCCTTTATAACATGTATTTCTCATTTACAGAAGATAAAATGACACAAATGTGAAGAAAAATTTTATAATGATTACTGAAATTTGATAGTAAACACGTATTATCATATAGACTACTACCTTCTTTTAACATATAGATATTCTAAAACATAAGTAACCAACAAGGAACTATTCTGAAAACTACATCAAACACGTAACTGGTGCTACCATACGTATGTTTCTGCTTCATTTATTTATTTATTTATTTATTTATTTTTATTTTTGGCTGTGTTGGGTCTTCGTTTCTGTGCGAGGGCTTTCTCTAGTTGTGGCAAGCGGGGGCCACTCCTCATCGCAGTGCGCGGGCCTCTCACTATCGCGGCCTCTCTTGTTGCGGAGCACAGGCTCCAGATGCGCAGGCTCAGTAGTTGTGGCTCACGGGCCTAGTTGCTCCGCGGCATGTGGGATCTTCCCAGACCAGGGCTCGAACCCGTGTCCCCTGCATTGGCAGGCAGATTCTCAACCACTGCGCCACCAGGGAAGCCCTCTCCTTCATTTTAAAAAATAGACATTCTGATACGTTTCCAATCAGAAATGTGGTTTCCCATCACTGTCCAACTAGTTTTAGAGTATATTAGATTACTGGTGATAGATATAAAAACTATTAATAAAGAACAGCTTCTTGACTTTTAAAAAGAACATGGCATTTTTGTTCATATTTACCTACCAAATACCTATGTCATTCCAGAAATTTCCACCCAGGTATTTTCTAGCTCTTATTTCAAATCCACCTTCACCAAATGCAGTTTTCCATCTAACTAATGTTAATACACCAGATGCTAAACATAACATTTGCTATTCTTGAATTTTTTAATATAATAACTATATTACAGTAGTCTCCATGCTCAAAAACTAGTTTGAAACAGGGGAATTATAGTTAGTCAATGTAACACTGATATGTGTTATTTAATAAACATTAAAAATGTTTCTACACACATCATAAATCTGGAGAAAAGAGAATAAATCAGCCAATTATTGAGCTATTCATTAATAGCTAGGTGGTTCTTTTAGTGATGGGTGATATATTCAAATATTTGGTCTAAAATTTTTAAAGTTTCATCTAGATGTTTACCAAGAGTCTTGTTGTATTAGTAGACAATGATTAATTAGTTAGCTGAATTCCTAATAGTTCTTGCAATATATCTTATATTTGAAAGTTAACTTTTCATATTGAGACAAATATTTATACATAATTATAATGTGCAAGGCAGCTTTAGGCTAGGCATTAGGCACTCATGAAATATTTTCCACCTCTTATTAGTACAAAGAAAGAAATTTTCTTATATAGCTTTGCTATCCTGGACTAGATAACCCTTTTAAATTCTATTTCAACCTTAAAAAATACTGCAAGGGAACAAAGTACAGAAGATTTATTCTTACAAAAGTTGCTTTCCAAATAGTTGAGTAGTATGCCAGAGGAAAAACACAGGAAACAAAGGCCAAATAAGGAAACTATATTATATGAAGAATCAGGAAAACCCAAACCAGTACATATATAAATGCTAGGAGCCTACACTATAAAACAGGAGAACTATAATGTTTAGCAGCAAGAGAACCTTCTGGTAAAAACATTCAGTAAGGTGGTAGGGGACTAGGTAAGAGCAAACTGAGGAAGATACATAACATTGCTGTGGAGAAATTCCATACATAGTAAATATTATATGCTAAGTATACCTAATGTAACTCATTTGGATGAGAAAGTTATAATTTTTAAATGATGGTCATAAATACTTTCACACAGCTTTTTCACATATATCATCATACTTAATCTTCAAAACAACCCTATGAGTTAAGTAGTTTCCAGTTAGGAAACAACAAAAGAGAAATATATAATACTTATATTACACCTTATATAAACTATTAAATAAGAAAAGTTAAGTCTTCCTAGAAAGTTTTAAAAACCACAAAAGCACTAAATATATGGATCAGGCATCATGTCTCAACAACACTGATGCAAAAAGTGACTGTGAGTTTATATTTGCTTCAGAGAAAAAATATACAATTATCTTTCCCCTCCAACCCACCCCCTCTTGTTTTCCCTTAGTCATGCTCTTCTATTTCCCTGGCATATCCTTTGTCCTTTTTTTCCTCCTCTCCTTATACTCCCTATCTTCACTTCAATTCCAGTTTCCTCCTTAAAAGCTTCCCCAAGGAATCTAATCTATTTTAATTTCTTTCTTCTCCGCATACCACATATAAGAAAATCCTATATCTACGAATCAATGGACAAAGGATTAATCTCCAAAATATCTAAACAGCTCATGCAGCTCAATATTAAAGAAACAAACAACCCAATCCAAAAATGGGCAGAAGACATAAAGACATTTCTCCAAAGAAGACATACAGATGGCCAAGAAGCACATGAAAAGCTGCTCAACATCACTAATCATTAGAGAAGTGCAAATCAAAACTACAATGAGGTATCACCTCACACCAGTTAGAATGGGCATCATCAGAAAATCTGCAAACAACAAATGCTGGAGAGGGTGTGGAGAAAAGGGAACCCTCTTGCACTGTTGGTGGGAATGTAAATTGATACAGCCACTATGGAGAACAGTATGGAGGTTCTTTAAAAAGCTAAAAATGTTATTACCATATGATCCAGCAATCCCACTACTGGGCATATACCCAGAGAAAACCATAGTTCAAAAAGACACATGCACCTCAATGTTCACTGCAGCACTATTTACAATAGCCAGGTCATGGAAGCAACCTAAATGCCCATCGACAGACGAATGGATAAAGAAGATGTGGTACATATATACAATGGAATATTACTCAGCCATAAAAAGGAACGAAATTAAGTCATTTGTTGAGACGTAGATGGATCTAGAGACTGTCATACAGAGTGAAGTAAGTCAGAAAGAGAAAAATAAATATCGTATATTAACGCATGTATGTGGAACCTAGAAAAATGGTACAGATGAACCGGTTTGCAGGGCAGAAGTTGAGACACAGCTGTAGAGAACAAATGTATGGACACCAAGGAGGGAAAACCCTGGGGGGGGTGGGGATGGTGGTGTGCTGAATTGGGTGATTGGGATTGACATGCATACATTGATGTGTATAAAATTGATGACTAATAAGAATCTGCTGTATAAAAAAAATAATTACAAAAAAAAAGAAAATCCTATATCTAGATCTTATTCTAAAATTTCATTTGCAAATCAGTTGTTTGAAACTTGGAATGGAGTTTTATGTAAGAAAACTTGCTATAAAATTTCTGGGTGTCTCATAAAAGCCTTTTAAATTCATAGCAGATACACAATTTGAGGTGAAAAGTAATAGAAAATTGTTTCATAACATTACAGTAGCTTTAACAAATGTTAGTGTTTGTTCAATTAGCAGAACATGAGGAAACATAGCCAGAGTTCTGTATTGACCTGAATGGAGCTTTTGGATGCTTTTTGGAAGGACCTTCAAAGTCTAATAGCAGTGTGCAAAAAACAGTTAATATCGTAGGCTTGAGGTTGCTATCCTTAGAAAGATCTGTGTGCAAGGTTGGTCTTTGGATGTCTTCTGGGACCTCTGATTTGGGGAGGGTTCTCACCATTCACAAAATGATAGCTCACTATGCCTAAACTGTTTGCACAAACAACATGGTCTATAGTTAACATTTGTTTTCCTTCTAGGAGAGTGTACCTACATGATCAGCCCCCAGTAAAAACCTTAGGCACTGAGTCTCACATAAGCTTCCCTGGTGGAGGTTTCACATTTTTTTCTTCCAGTTTTATTGAGACACAATTGACAGAGAGCACTGTATAAGTTTCAGGTGTACAGTATAATGAATTGACTTACATACATCATGAAATGATTATCACAATAAGTTTAGTGAACATCCATGTCATATAGAAACAAAATTGAAGAAATAGAAAAAAATATTTTCCTGTGATGAAAACTTTTAGGATTTACTCTCTAAACAACTTTCATTTATAACATACAGCAGTGTTAATTATATTTATCATGTTGTACATTACATCCCTAGTACTTCTTTATCTTATAACTGGAAGTTTGAACCTTCTGACCACCTACATCCAATTCCCCCTCTCCCTACCCCCTACCTCTGGTAACCACAAATCTGATCTCTTTTTCTATGAGTTTGTTTGTCTGTTTTTGAAGTATAATTGACCTATAACACTATGTTAGTTCCTGTTACACAACACAGTGATTTTTCTATACATTTCTATACATTTCAAAATGATCACCACAGGTCTAGTTACAATAGTCACCATTCAAAGATATTACAGTTACTGACTATATTCCCCACACTGCACATTTCATACCTGTGACTCATTTGTTTTGTAACTGGAAGCTTGTATCTCTTCATCTCTCACCTCTTTCTTTCCTCCCCCACCCCCCTCCCCTCCAGCAACCACCTGTTTGTTCTCTGTATCTATAACTCTGTTTCTGTTTTGTTATGTTTGTTCATTTGTTTTGGTTTTTAGAGTCCACATACAAGTGAAATCATACAGTGTTTGTTTTTCTCTGTCTTACTTATTTCACTTAGCATGATACGCTCTAGGTCCAATAATGTTGCAAATGGCAAGATTTAATTCTTTTTTATGGCTGATTAATAGTCCATTGTATACATATACCACATCTTCTTTATCCATTCACCTGTTGATGGACACTTAGGTTGTTTCCATATCTTGGCTATTGTAAATAACGCTGCAATGAACATAGGGGTGCATATTTTAGAATTAGTGTTTTTGTTTTCTTCAGATAGGTAAAATTGCTGGATCATATGGTAGTTCTATTTTTAACATTTGTTATCACAAGTAGTTGCTGGAGGAATTTAGTGCATCTTGCATAACTCTACCGGAGGGGACTCCTGGAAGTTTGCATCTGGTTTTCTCCAGCCCATCCTGCCTGTCCTTGAACCTTCATCCTTTCCCTCCAGGCTTCCCCTGCCCCAACTTTTTTTTTTTTTTTTTTTTTTGCTTTTTAAGCTTTTGCTATAATAAATCACAGCAGTGAGTATGCCTATATGCTGGGCTCAGTGAATCCTTCTAGCAAATCACTGAATTTTCAAGTGGTCTTGGTATACTAACCCAACATAGGCTGTTATGTTTTCGTCTCATTTCCATTAAATGTATGAATATTTCATCCTTAGTACAAATAAACTAGTAACAGTATTCTGAGTCTTGTCATTTCTGATTAGGGTTGTTTGAGGTTCTCTGTATATAAACAAATGAGCAAAAGAGGAAGATTAATAATAACTAAACCATATTAGAAAAGTAGAAAAGTTAAATAAGATGTCAATATGTACATATGAGGGGAAAAATACTGCTTGAAACAGAATAAACTGAGATGTGACTTGGGAAAGGGGTCCAGAGTAAAGGGAGGAAAGGAAGGAAACCTGGAACATAACATTTCTATGAAGAAGGAAGAAGGTGGTAGATGGAGACATTGAGTCCAGTCATTCTGTCCTTGTCACCATATTGGTGCAGAACATCTGGGTTGCTAAATCCAGTGAAGAGCAATAATTGACATCTGAAGTACAAGTGGGTGAGTACTTAGTAAATACTTGTTGATCAAGCTCAACTTTCTCGTAGAACAGTTATGGAGTCACCAAGTTTTCAAGAAATTATGAATAAATGAGATATTCTTTTCAGAAAAAAGTTTTTAAAAAACACTCACTGACAAGATGCCTGGGAACTTTACAACAACTTATTAGGAACAAAAAAGAAATGCAGGATACGTATCAAAAAATCAGAACTTTAAAAATATCAAATAGTAGCAAATAAACTCTTACATGGGCAACTAATAAAGTAAAAAAAAGATCTTTAAAGGTAAAAAGACATATTTTGAGATAAGAAAATTCTGACCACAAAACAAAACGGGGAATTAGAGCATAAGAGGTTCAAATTAGAAGTTAGATAAATCAAAAAACAATTCAAGCCCTTACCAAGAGTCTTTAAACCAATCATAAAAAGTTCTTTAAATAAATCAAAAACAGGAAGTAAGATTATAGCTGGTCCACTTAATCTTAGTAAAAATAAATGCACTCATGGGTGAAAAGTATATTGGGAAAGGTAATAATAAAATCACAATTTGTATAGAGTTTTACATTTTTCAGAGATCATTTGTACACAGTATCTCAGTTGAGTCTTACAGCAACTCTATAAGAGGAACAAAGGTCTTAAAATCCTCTTTTAAAAGTGAAAAAAGATGTCCAGCTAGATGAGTGATTGATTCTAGATGAATTAACTAATAAAAGAAGAGATGACACCAGGACCCATATTTTTCTAATCCTTAAAAATGAGATTTCCTTTCCCCACCAATGTATTTCAAAATGTGTCTCTCAGAAGTTGCCTTAGAGATATGTTTGCAGTGAGGAGGAAAAGGTTAAAAAGAACTATCAGGCTCTAGCCAGAAATTTTAAAAGAATTTATCAGAAAGCAAATCAAAGACGGAACTGTGGACCTTTCAAATAAAATGTGTAACCCAGTAAGTATCATAAACAACATAGATGAACAATGTGATTATATATTGAGGGACCTGCTCATATGTTTTCCACATAAGATGTAGAAAGCTGGAAACAGTATCATTTCCAACCTTACAACAAAAAAGGCAGTTAATTTACAAAACTGCAAATTTCCTTGAACCCATCAGAGAGCTCATCTAAATACAGACAGACACCTCCAAGGAGAAACATGATGTGGACACCTGATAATCTGAAGCAGAGGCCAGATGGAATGCAAGCTGGTAGGAACCAGCTAGAATTTCCAACAAATTCCTAAAGGCTGAGTGTGAACTAGCATGAGAATGCAGAGTCCCTGAGAGCCAGAAACATCAGGGGAATGCTCATCTAGTAGTCACAGACACTTCTCCACATAACCTCACAAGATGCTCACAAGAAAAACTGGGAGAAAGCAAGAGACTGGAGAGAGACTCCCTCCTGTAGCAGGCCTGGAGGAGAGGAAAAGCAGCTATTGCAGGGCAGAGGAAGCACAAAGCTCCATCTAGTCCCCTCTCCCCCAAGAAACAACAAAAACCTATAGACCTCAGGGCACAGGCGAAGACCTGTAAAGAACAGGGAAAAAAAACTCTCCATCCCTGGAGAAGGAAGGGGAGAAAAAAGTCCTGAACCAAGACTATTAGTGATCCCCTACCACTGGGATAGGACAGGATTATTCAGAATGTGACACTCTTGAGACTCAGGGAAACAACCCCTGCCTAACACTGAGGCTGAATCAGAACAACAGAGAATGCCATTTCCTGCCCAATACTACTGGTAAGTAGTAAGCGTCAAGCAACAAGCCAACCAGTCAACTTCTAGGGGAGGTGCCAGATAGAAAAAAGAAACCCTCTTTAAGGCTCGGAAACAAATAGAGGACTTGGAGCTAAAGGCAGACTAGATACTGAGTAAAACTCTTGAGCAAACGGGCCTCCATCCTGAGCACAAAGTAATGCTAGAGAAGTTTGAAGCCTGTGGCATGTTGATACCAAAGCAACAACAAAATCCAAGCCCAGCTCAATCCCTGACTAGATTAATTTAACTGCTCTGCCCACACATTAAAGGACTAGAAGCGATCTGGTCACTCTCCAGGCATAAATAAAATTTACCTTAGCCTTTTTTGTCCTACACAAGATGTTTAGCTTTCAGCAAAAAAAATACAAGACACACAAAAAAAGAATGAAAAAAAGACACACTGTCAACCAACAAAGAAATAAAAATACATATTGATATGACGATGTTATTGGAATTATCAGAAATTTTTAAATATCTAGGATTAATATGCTAGCGGCTCTAGTGGAAAAGATGGGCCACAAGCATGAACAAATGGGAGATTTCAGTAGAAAGATGGAAATTATGTAAGACAATCAAATTAAAATGCTAGAAATAAAAAACCTAGTAACAAAGATGAGGACTGCCTTTGACAAACTCATCAGTAAACTCAACACAGTGAAGAAAGCATCAGTAAACCTGAAAATAAGTCAATAAAAAGTACTCAAACTGAAACACAAAGAAAAAAAGAAAAAAAGAGAACAGGGGCGTTGCCTGGCGGTCCAGTGGTTAGGAGGCTGGGCTTCCACTGCAGGGGGAATGGCTTCGATCCCTGGTCAGGAAACTAAGATCCTGCATGCCACACGTGGTCAAAAATAAAAATAAAAAAAAAAAAAGAGAGGACAGGTCATTTAAGAGCTATGGGGCAATATCAAACAGTCTAACATATCTGCAAGGAAAAGAGAAAAAAAAGAGGACAGAAAAAATATTTGAAAATATAATAGCTGAGAATTTTTCAAAATTGATAGAAGACAACAAAACACAGATCCAACCTGCCCAGAAAATATCAAGCAGGATAAAAATCCTACCTAGACACATCATAATCAAATCCCAAGATAAAGAGAAAATCTTGAAGTCATCCAGAAATAAAAAGACATATTACATACAGAGGAACAACGACAGGAATTACAACAAACTTCTCATCATAATTTACCATACAGAAGACAATGGAGTGATAATTTTGACAGAGGTATCAAACATCATGGAGCAAAGACAAGCCATGACTACTTCACCCTGTCCAAATTCCTCAACCAAGGAACCCTTAAGTATAATAAATGATTGTTTTACACCATGACTTTTGAGGGGTAATTTAGTTAACAGTGGTCTACACACCCCTACTTCTACTTTTGTTTCCTCTATATTGATACCTGAGTGGACTTTTAGAAACACAAATCTGATCATGTTTTTCCCTCTGTGAAGTAAAAATTCCCATCAGCTTCAATTTGCCCTCAGAGAAAATCAAAACTTCTTAACTGGGTCTTCAAAATCCTCTCTGACCTGGTCCCTGCTTACTGATCCAGTCTCACCTCTCAGCATTCCCCCTCATACCTTTTGTTCTAGCCATATCAAGCTACAAGAAATCTCTTAAATATACATACTTAGTCTTACATCTGTATTGGCTTATGATTCATCAAAATTAGAGAGGCTTCCCTCTGAGCCAAACCCTACTATGATTCTTTTTTTTTCTTTTTTTTTTTAATTTTTATTTATTTATTTATTTATTTTTGGCTGTGTTGGGTCTTCGTTTCTGTGCGAGGGCTTTCTCTAGTTGCGGCAAGTGGGGGCCACTCTTCATCGCGGTGCGCGGGCCTCTCACTATCGCGGCCTCTCTTGTTGTGGAGCACAGGCTCCAGATGCGCAGGCTCAGTAGTTGCGGCTCACGGGCCCAGTTGCTCCGCGGCATGTGGGATCCTCCCAGACCAGGGCTCAAACCTGTGTCCCCTGCACTAGCAGGCAGACTCTCAACCACTGCGCCACCAGGGAAGCCCCTATGATTCTTAATAACTAAAATTGTAACTCCTGTGCCACCAAAAATACAAAGAAATCTGACTCTGCCTTTATTCTCCAGACATATGTGATGCCAAGCAATAACCTGATATTACCAGCACTGCTCTTATTCTTCTGAGGAGAGTAACAGTCTTAGAAAGTCCAGAACCCCACAGCAGGGTTGGCATTTGGGAATGTATAACAAAGAGAGTACTTAATGCCTGATACCTGAAGTTTAGCCTCTGCCAGTGGGACCATTCTCAGGAGGGAGGGAAAAATGAAGAATGCCCACCTCTTTTTTCCCAGGCCCGAAATTGTAGGCTAATGATGTTAGCCAATCACAAGCCCCTTACATCACTAGTTAAAGGTTCAATGGTGAATCTCATCACATCATTTTTACTTTCTTCAGGACTGAAAGGGGCAAGTTTCTATTTTTTCCTCTATTCTTCAATGGAAAAACTCTTTAACAAGAACAAGCACACTTTCTAAACCAAAGGACCTTTGCACAGGGATTTTGAAAATATGTGTTTTATTGTCTAACTTCTGGAAGAAGTCAGAGATCCTCACAGCTTTGTGCTTAGAAACAACAGGCAGTAGTCACAGTCTGTTGATACTAAGGGGAAAGAGAGGAAGAGAAGGAGGGAGGGGAGGAGAGGGAGAGGGAGAGTGAGGCAGAGGGAGAGAGAGAAAGGGGTAGGGAGGGAGGGAGGGAGGGAGGGAGGAGGAGACAGAGTGGGGAAGTCAAGTCTGAGAATGTCTGCCTCAGGAGAGGATTTTTACCAAGGACAAAAGCCTTTGCACATGCTGCTCCCTCTGTCTGGAACAACCTTCTTTCAATTAATTTTTCACTCAACTCATTCCAAAACTCTCTGTCAAAATTCAGCTAGACATCTCTGCTTTTCAACAGTCATCAAATACATGATGGGCCCACTCTACTCTGGCATTATAATAGGTAGTGGGGATACAGAGGGGGTTATGGCCTCAATTTTTCTGCACTCATGACGAAGCCTAACAAATTCCAATCTCCTCCTCCACCTGGAAGCCTTCTCTCACTTGTGAAGGCTAAGTTTAAAGCCCACAGCCTGAATGTTTCCATAGTATTCTGGGTTTATTTTTCTGTCAGAGATCATTTTATTATAATCATCTGTTGACCTATCTCTTCTATTAGACAGAAGCTCTGTAAGGGCTGGGACTGTTTTACTTCTATCCCTTCAAGACCTAGACTTTTGTTTGGCAAGGTCAATAAATATATTTTTAATTAAAGAAGGAACAAAATAAAAAAAGAGTGGTTTGAGACGGTCTAACTGCCTTTTTAAAAGTAAAAGAAGATGCAGATTAGGTACTAGAAATAAATCACACATAGTAATAATTTTAGATATTTCTATCTGTGAATCACAAATAATGCATATCATACACTATAAAGCTCTACAAAGTTAAAGATCCTGCACATATCTTAATTAAAAAATAAAATTCACACCAACGTTTCATAATACCTCTGGCATTGTTATAAATAATTCAGAATCACAGGAAAAGACTGTAAGGATCAGCTGAGTACATGAGAGAAACAGGAAAAAGGAGGGAAAAAACAAATAATTTGGTAATCAAAAATTTTTAAAGGAAAAACTAAATTCCTTACAAATTATTTTGCCTATTTTTCTTACTATAGCAACAAAACAGTACAGTAGAATAGATATTAAAGTAGCACAGAAAGGCAATTCTTTCCTTTAGGAATGCTTTCCTTATAACTCTTCATATCTGATTACCTTTGACTGAATATGCTATAAATATTGAAGAATAAAAATATCACTATTTAGAGTATACATTTTTTAAATACAAAAGCAAAGGCATTACCCTATTGCCCAATCTATCTATACAATTGACCACATGCAAATGAAACACTTAGGTCAGTTGTTTTAAACCATCTCTGGATAGCAGTGAAAAATAGTAAGCTAAATTAAAGTAGTCTTTATGGATATATTAGACGTTTATTTCATTAACAGATAAATCCTGATCTTGGAAAAATCAACCATTATATATTTCTATATATATTAAGGCCTTTGTTGGTAATTTCCATAGACCCAATTTAATAAAATGATCATATATATAATATATATTCATTTTTTCAAAGGGTATCTGCATTTATAATGTGAGCTAATGCTGTAACAGAAATCAATCTGGCAGGATTAGAAACAGAGTGGGGAGGCAGGTGTGGCCAGAAAAGAGCAATAGGAGGAATCCTTCTGGTTGTGTACCTTGACTGTGGTGGTGGATACATAACCTACAAATGATAAATGTCACACAAAACTAGAAACACATACACACACATACAAATGAGTACAAGTAAAACTGGGGAAATCTGAATTAGATTGGTGGATTCTGTCAAGACGTTGGAACCAAGAGGCTAGAGGACAGCACCCAGAACACAGAGAAGTACTCCCAGTGAGGGACTAGGCCCTGATCAAGGTACTGGTTACAGGTGTTCTGCTGGATATCAAACCTAGTTACTGTACTAGCGTTTTGTTTTGCAAGATGTTACCCTCAGGGGAAACTAAATAAAGGGTACATGGGATCTCTCTGTACTATTCCTTACAACTGCCTGTGAATCTATAATTATCTCAAAATAAAGAGTTTAATTTAAAAAACTCAATCTGGCACAATCCACCCAATTTTCACAACACTTCACATCCCAACAAGAGATATACTCACTCCCTCCCCCTTAATCCCCAGAGTCTCTTCATAATTACAGCATTAGTTCAAAGTCCAGGATCTAATCATCTAAGTCAGGTCAAGATGCAAATGATGATCTTGGGTACTGCATCTTGAATACAATTCTTCGCAATACAAAGACCTGTGAACTGAAGAGACAAGTTATCTACCTCCCACACATCCAAAATACTTAGTTTTCCAGGATACAATAATCACAACAGATACTTCCATCCAAAAAGGTGCAGGTGGGGGTAGGGTCTAGGAGGCATATAAATGTCACGGGTCTATAATAATTCTAATATCCAGCAGGGCACATGTAACCAGTACCTTGATCAGGCCCCAGTCCTACTCAGTGGGAGTATTTCTCTGTGTTCTGGGTTCTGCCCTCTTGGTTCCACCATCTCAATCATGTTTCCTTTTCCATAAAAAAGAAGCCCGTGTTTGTAACTGAAAACTTTTCTCAGCTTTTTTCCTGCCTACAGAGATCCACAGGTCTCTTCATTTTGTGTTGTTTCATTCCAAGTCCAGGCTGATATAATTGTTTTTAAAATTTTACAGGTTTCTTTTGTATCAATTTATGAATCCATTCATTCAGGCAAAAGCCACGCCCACAGATCTCTTTAAAATAAGTCCTTCTCAACCCTGGGCAATCTATGAGGCTGCTGTGGGACAAAGCCCTTCGATTCTTAGAAGCCCTTTTGTTTAACAGAGAGGAACTAGAAGGCACGTCCTTAAGATAGTTGGAGAGCTTTCTGTGTGTCTGAAAGAGTCCATGAGGACCACCTCAAATCTTTCTGAGATCTTAAAAAAGATTTTATAGTTGCACCTTAGTTTCATTTTTGCCTGGAGTCCACATTTTCCTAACTTTATTCTGGATTGATCTTTGTTCTGAAGCCCTTTCTTACTTTGAGAATCCTTTGCAGGCTGGAAAAACTGTCCTGGACCCTTTATATTTCCTCCAAATTCTGCTTAAAACAAGAATTCCTTTTTTAGCTCATCTCTCTCCATCCATATCTCATGAGATATACCTAAAAGAAATGGCTGACAACACTTTAGACATTCTGCCTGGAAATCTCCATTGCCAGATCTATCAGTTAAGTATATTTTCTCGTTTCCATGCTACCCTGAGTGACAGTTTTGCTAAACTTTCTGCCACTAGATAATAAAGGCCTTCTTATTTCCAGCTTCAAATAATATTGTCATCACTTTCTTTCAAGCCCTCACCAGCCATCACCATGAATCCCTTCCAGGTTTCATGAATAGTCTTCTCCACCCACCAGCTGGTCCCATGTACATTTAGTTTATGTTACAGCAGCACCCCACTTCCAGATAGCAAATTATGTTCTGATTATCTATCGCTGTATAACAAACCAAACTTAGCCGAAAGTAGCCGAAAAAATAATAACCCTTTTATTTTGCTCGGGCGTTCTGTAGTTCAGGACTTTGGACAGTGAATAGCACAAATGGCTATCTCTTCTGACTCCATGATATCTGGACCTCAGTTGTGAAGATCCAAACAGCTAAAATTAAACTCTATTAGCTAAATGTCTATAGAAATAAACATGGTACATTAGCTTGCATAATCTTGCTTATATTTTTTTTAAGCAGGATAAGCTCAATTTGGCCACAAGGCTACCATGAGTTCAATTCCAGGTAAAATGGCAACAAAGGCCTTAAAAATTAAATGTTTTGATTATAATACAAAACAAAATAAATCTTAACTGCTTTAAAATTTAAATATTTCATACAGATAGGCACTGATGATCAGATCTTTTTAATGACATCATTGATCATGTAATGTGTTATAAGACACACTGTATTTTCCACTGAAAATTAAAATATTACCTGAGAAATCTAATAGCAACTATTCGAAGTTCTCAATATGATAAAAATTTACTTTTAATATTCTGCACCAGTTTAATTAAACAGCATTTTTTCTTCCACTTAAAATGAAGTAAAGAGATATCAAGAACTCATGAGATAATAAATTATTTTTAATAAATCTGATTAATGTTTACCTATATATTTAAATTGAAGAGTTATTTTTTTTCATTAGATCACTAGTCTAATATAGAAATTAATCTCTGACTTTCAGAACTTTCCTAAATATGAAGGTCTTGTTTCTGATTCTTACTCTCTTTCTCTCTGGTTCATTACATAGAACTAAACTTTTACAATTTTATTTTATTAAGTAGAAGTTATATTCTTATTCTTTATTTTATAAGCTGATCCTCAGGATGATTCATTTAAAAAAAAAAAACTCCTCCTTTTTAAATAAAAATTACAGAAATAAAAACCCTAAACTGAATTACTGTTTACCCTCCTGAATTTGTTTTAACTCTGATTAAATGCATTGACTCTCCCCAACAGAAAGACGGTTCTTATGTTCTTATTCTTGACAGCACCACTGTAGTAAAATAAGTATCTACCTACTTATATTTACTAAAGGAAAAAAATGCACAATTTTTTCTCTACAAATATTTAATGACAAGATCTATTATTCACTCTTTAGATTTCTAACTTCCATTATTAGTAAAAATAAGGTTTTACAGAAATCACAGTTGAACTGAAAAAAAAAAAAAAACCCTAAATTTCTTTTTTTAATCTAAATTAATCAACCCTAGTTCCCTAAGCACCTCCCTTTATTGCTAGTGTAGTCTTCTGATATGAGTAAGGAAAGCATTGGGTGCTGTTTGTTCCTGACAGGTAGTAACAGCCCATGAGATCTACACACACAATTACAGAAAACTATATATAATTATCACTTCTTAAAATTCCTAAAATAAGGGGAAAAAATCCTTCTGGCTCTTTTTTATTTCAAAGAAAATTACTGAGATAATTTTTTCCTGTTTCAATCTTATTACTTCAACTCCATGAAAATTTTTTTAAAAAGAAGAAGAAAGGGAAAGTATTTTAATCAAATAATCTAAGTGAGAAGCAAATCAGGTAGAGCACTGACAGGCAATCTCATATTTTATTTTATCTTTGTACAGAGTTGATGAACCATATTATATAAGTTACAGGTGTACAACTTGGCCATAAAAAAGAATGAAATTTTGCCATCTGCAACAACCTGGATGGACTTGGAGGGTATTATGTTAAGTGAAATAAGTCAGACAGAGAAAGACAAATACTTCATGATATCACATATGTGGAATCTAAAAAATAAGGCAATCTCGTATTTTAAATCCATAAAGTGAACAATTTACTAACACTGGAGTAGTTAGGAAGGTCCTCGCTAATGAGGCAGAATTTGACTTGTATCCTGAATGACAGGAGAGCTTGCAAAGGCAGAAGCAAGGGTAAGACGAAGGCCTACCTTTTCCCACTGATGGAAACTGTTAAAGTTGATTACTATTTAATAGAATTTAAATTTGGAAAAGGAGACTGAGAATTTATTCAGATAGTATCTGGAAAACTGATCTGAGCAAGTAGGTCCCTGAGCAAAGGCACCAATCATTTTTGTTCTAGAAATGAACATCTCTCAGATAAGACAGAGGAACTCAGTAGATGCTCCAACTGGATGCACAACTTTGACATAAGAAAATATAGGAGCTGGCTAAAGGCAACTGAAGGGAGCTAGTAATAAAAGGCAGAAAGCTTCCCTCACAGTAACACCTGATGTTAAACCTCATTAGCGCTGAAGAAACTAAGCCCAAACATTCATTAAGAACACAAAAGCTTAGTTACTCTCAAAGGTAGAATTAGCCTGAAAGTCCCAGCAAGTGGACAGGTGATGGAAAACTAAGCATTAAAAGGTAGTGGAAGAGCCAGGAGGAGAACCTTTGAGTGTCAGCTAGGAAAGTGCCCTCCTTATTTATTTTGCCCTCTCAGAGAGACCACTTGGAAAGTGAGAGGCTTCCAAGGATACCACGAGTTCTAAAGAACTGGGCAGTGGTGCCAGCTCAATCTTTTCTTGGTTTGAACTTGAAGAAGCATGAGCTCTCATCCAGTCAAGAGAGGAGAATAATTCCCAAATAAGAAACTTAAAATACCCCTACGCACTTCACTCTCCCAACAACCCCTTGAAAAAAAAAAAAAAAGAAAAAAATTAAAATAAATAAATAAATAATCAATCAGGAATGTGGACATGGAGGTAAAACCAGGGAAGTTCCATTTATATTTCAAATAAAAACTTGTGGAGATTCCTAAGTCTCTGCAAACTCCCAGTGTTTGTTTAGTTACTTCCTGTATGTCTCTGTAGCGAATGAAATGAAAATTCTAGACATAAAGAAAGGACTAGGCACTGTGGGAGAAAAAAAATTGACAAAGGAAAATGGTAAGAAAAAGTCAAAGGTTATAGTCATGGTTTGGAAAAGATAGAAGGGTATGCAGGTAGGTGGCCTGTGATGGAACAGGTCTCCAGATTTAAGTTACAGAAAGCTCCCAATGTTCTTTCACGAGGATACTCCAGGTTAGAGCAAAAAAGAAGTTAGTCTGGTTATGTGGTTACGTGTTGATGAAAGTGCATATAGAAATTATGCTCATAATTTCTAATACACATTAAATTAAGATATACTATTGTAAGCAATACAGAAGTAATTTTGTGATAGCTAAAAACATTCCATTTCCTTTCTGTATTTGGGCTTTTGTCCATACCATAATAAAAAGTTATAACTTCAGCTCTGAAATATTTTTCTTCATTTTCTCTTTTCATATCTCTCTAAAGGCTAACAAAGGATGATGATCAGGAAGAGGGATAAGATAAGGTGATAAACAGGATAAGGTAATAATCAAAGGAAAGCAAGAAGAAATATTGACTGGATCACATATAATGTTCCCATGGAAGTGGGGGCACATAGTTTAGAAACCACATGCCTGAAGAATGTACATTCTTTCATCAAATATTGAGTACCAATTAAGTACAAGCCGCTAGACTACCAAGTTGAACATGATGGATTTTTATAGTCTTCATGTATGCTCACCTCCTTTAGGTATGTGAATTTTTACACTGCTCTTTATTTAACAGGCAAGTCAATACATGCTTGCTAAAACAAAGTTTCAACAAAGAAGGAAGGCTAATATATTGAGATTTCCCTACCTATTAATCTAAGTTTCAAAAACTTCTGGAAGAAGCCATGGATCATTTAAGTCCACTTAGCTTTCCTACAAATTTGAATCTACTCTCCCCCCAATCCAATTCATGACTGCTTTCTAAAATAAAATTGTGGCCTATAAAAATCATTCAGGCACTGACATAGCTGGAGTCTCAAGTCTTGCTTCAAAAACCATAAACAGCTTTTGAATATCTTAGGAACTCAAGATAGTACCTTAACACCAAACACATTTTATTAGTTGCCCTAGGATACAGAGTTCACATTGGACGCATCCAGAAATAGTGAACAGATTCGGTAAATTTACTGGGATATGGAACACACCACTCATGCCATCTAAGCCAGACTAGCTAGTGTGATAAGTATTTACCTCTCATTGTATCATATTTTTCCCTATCTTAATGCTAGTCCCTTCCTTTCTATCACTCCTAAATGTATTTCTTTCCAAATTTCTATCCCCAGGCCTCTGTTCTTATTTTACCCCTATTCCCTCATTAATTTAACTCACTTTTATAGCTGAACTGTCTTTCCTCCTTCCAAATTCCAGATTTCTGCTAAAAGTATCACAAGTCTCAGTTCATTAGTCATGTTAACTACAAATTATTTTAAAAATTTCTCTCTTCCTCAGTGCTTACAACTAGACAATCCCATCTTTTTAATTCTTCATTTTCATTCTTAATTTTCCATTTCATTTGTCACCATGCTAATTCAAGGGCTTCTCAGCTCACATCAAGACTATTAGGATAGCCTCCTCACAGTCTTTATCTTTAGCCCTTTTCCCTTCTTCAGCTCCTCTTACACAATGCCCTCAGATTAATTGTCCTAAAACAGAATTCACTATTTTTTGAATATGCTTGAAAAAAAGACTCTCGAGTGCAGACAGAACAAAGCTTTCATCCAGTATAGTTGAAAAAGTACTCAATGAAAATTTGGAAAGCCTGAGTTTTCCAGGCTAAACCTCACTCAGTTTTTAAACAATGGCATATCATATCCTTCATGTCTCTGAGTACCAAGTTTCTTACCTAGTAAAATAACTAGGTCAGCCCAAATAAGCAGTTTTCAAACTTTTTAAAAGTTTTTGGATTGTTTTGGATTCTGACACTGTGAATATATAAAAGAGATTAAAAAAAAAAAAGAAGGTTGCTTATTCAAGAGTTTTACCAAGAACCCTTGGGAGAGAGTTCTTGAACCCTGCAGGGGTAGAAGGGAGACAGATGCAGAAATAGCTGTTGTAATGCTGTTGGAACATGATGAAGATGGGAACTGAGGTACCTGCACTGTGATCAGAGAGGAGAAGACACGTGTAAGAAATGTTTAGGCAATGGAATTGACTGGTTTTGATGACCACTTGGCGATAACAAGGGAGATTAAAAGAGGATTCATTTATGGCAGAGGTAACTCGTTAAATCGAGTTTCCATTTAATAAGAAAGAGAAAATAGAAGGAACTGGGAAAGAGTAAAAACTGAGCTGCTCTGGTTAAAAACAGAAGGAAGCCAAGGGCCTTCTGGTAGGATTCTCTCCCTCTCACTCCTAGGCACCATATGGGCCTTCCACTGCACCTCAAGATTCCAGGGAACTCAGCATGAAACCACTGAAAAGGATGATTTCACAGTTGCCTTACAGTTTTAAAATGCTACCATCTGTTAGCTAAGCATTGATCCTGTGTTTGATTTTTCTACTCTGGTCAAACAGCTCTTCTTACCATTCCTTAAACATAGTCTACATTGCTCCAACATCAGCCAGTTTTGAAAAATCTCCAAAGTAAATTCATGAATTTCATATCTCTAATAGAAAGTTAGAAATGCATGTTATTTTTGAAAGTATATTTCTGTTGTTTATGTTATGATGCTATTGACAACATAATCACAGGCAGTGCAACGTCTGCATCAAAAATAGTAAATTAAGGCCTTTCCATCTTCATCTTTCCACATTCACCAGAAATTAGACTTTAATAAAAATGAATACATCAGTGGGAGGAAAGGGGCTTAAGATGAAGTTTCATGAAAATACATACTTTGAAATATAAATAAGGTCAGACCTGTTCTGTTTCTTTATCTCTTTTCCATATTAGCTTCTTCATTTATTTCTTTATGAATTTCATAATGTCTATATAATGCAGTAAATTACTGTAAAAGATTTTTAAGTAAAGTAGAATTCTTTCACAATGCTTTGTAGTTTCCTTCATCGTCTCCCTTTGTTCATGTTTCGCATCGAATGACTGAAATAACATATTCCCTACAAGAAATCTCAGGATCAAAAGAAATAGGGAAAATAGCTAAGAGTTATTAGCAGTACTTAGATGCCACCCAGAAGCCATCCTAGGCCGAAGGACAAGTTGATAAGACACACATCTCACAGGTAAAGTGGTGAATGTACTTGTTCAAATCAACACAACTTGCACAAAAACAAAACAAAATAAACAACTTACCTTACTCTATAAGGAATATAAGGTGGTTTACACTGTTTATATATGGCAAAAGAAATTAAATTGGATCCTACAGGAAATGAAAACAAGGGTAGAAATAATATGGCAGATAAGAATAAGGCGAAAAATGAATCTCATTACAGTGGTCCCTAGGTATCCACAGGGGAGTGGTTCCAGGATCCCCGCAGATAGCAAAATCCGCAGATGCTCAAGTCCCTCACATAAAATGGCATAGTACAGTTAGCTCTCTGTATCCACAGATGTGGAACCTGCAGATACGGAGAGCCAACTGTATGTCCCTACCTGTTGAGCTGAACAACAGCCTATACAGTACTGACTGACAAATGTTAATATATACCTACGATAGTTTTTATCATCTTAATGAATTTTAAATATAACTTTATTTGTTCCTAGCCTATTAAGAACTCTAGTTTACATAGACTGTTTAGGAGAATTATGGCCCAATGTGAAACTATTCATTCATTTGAGCATTTACTAATTATGTCTCTATATGCCAAAAATTAAATATATATCAAAAGTTATGTGTACTTACTCTCCATATTCTTACCTATCTCTTTCCATATTCTTACATATCTATAAATTTTGACTGGTCTAGCAATATAATGCTATCTCTACATGTACTTTACTATTTGATATTTCAGACTGCTTGAGGAAAGATCTCTTTTGCTAGATGATAAGCCCATAAGCATAGGGACTATATCTGTTTTGTTCACCACTACATTCCCTAGAGCCAGGCCTCCCAAGATAGAAAGCCTCTGCTACCTGCTTTGATTCACTTATGTCTTTACAAGTTGCTGTTTTATCTAAATTTGTTTTAAAATACAAAGTGAATAAAAGTAGTATTAAATTACCTTCCTGCAACTACATATTCAGTTATACTAAAATAAGAAATGATAAACACCTATTAGGTAATATTTTATTTAATCATTCATTTATGTAAACACCAAACATAATTTGAACATCTCATGTCAGGCACCCTGCCAGGTAAAGAGCATGAAAAAGATAAATAAGACAAAGTCTATTCCTTGAAGAGGCTCACAAATTATTAGCGAAAACATTCTATTACAAAAATCTAATATATAGGGATATTCAGGATATACACAGAGGATGTTACAGGATAATGGCAAAGAACGCACCTAACTCTGCAGTAGTTTCTACACAAGTATTGATATTTTCCTAAATAATATGAAATTATCTGTAAAAAAAATTCTTCATAACGTATGAATGAAAATTCTTCTCATATTATTTTATTTACATAATATATGTGTGTTTATATCATTTTTTAAAAAGCATCCCATCACTACAAACCTGTAACATAATCCTTTCCAAATGTTACAAACACTGTTTTAGGCAAGAATACAAAAACCAGCCACATGTTATCAACAATTATGACTCAAGCCTATCACTCTACCTGAACATCTGAATGATGTGAAACATTTCCAGCTTCCCAACTAACAGACTACTTCATTCTGTTAACATTTATTTAACATCTATTATTTGACAGACTCTGGGGAAGAACAGGTCTGATCTTCCCTGCTCTCAAGAGCTCACTGTAATAATGTTATTTCCATTACCATCACACTGCTAAAGCAATAATTTATTTTGACTCTATCTTTGCTTTAGGACAATTAAGGAATCTTCTCTTCATACCAGAGAACTAAAATTATAATCACTGTATATGTTTTTCATTAAAAGTTTAGTAGTATATGTTGATATTTTTGCTAAATATTTTGGAAATAAATGAAATCAGAAATAAATTATTAAATAAAACAACTCATGTTAAGCTGTAACAGGAAAAAAACCCAGTAAACATTAACTAGCTCCACATAAAAGCATTGCCTGTGATTTCAGAGTAAAATAAAAACAACAGTAATAGGGAGAAAAGGAAAGCTAGTCCAATAAACTTTACAAGCTAGCAGGTATTATTTCTAATCACTTGAAATGGTTTACTTTTTAATGATAATATTGTAATATATAATAATAGTTTTATAATTTAGATGAACCTGGTTTTCACTCAGGATAAAAATAACAGGGCCAAGCTAGGTATCCCCCAGCCATATAGCAAAATAATTATCTTATAGTAAAATCTCACTCTTTTCTTATAAAATAAATTCTTAATTACTAAATTTTCCTCCGTCATTCCTTATCTTATTCTCTACTCCCCTCTAGAAAATCAACAGGTAGACGTACTTCATAGAGTCTGTCATAGCAGAGAAGAAACAAACACAGATTTGTTTGGAGACCATCCCTAGATTTTCTGCCATCAGTTCTTAAGGATGAACCATAACAATGCCTGGAAACACATTAGAACTGACTGTGCATATTCTTTTTCTAAAGTTAATTATTGTAACTGTTTTAAAATCTTGTTATTTTAGAATAAAAACATACAGAAAGCCATACAAAATAAATTTGCGGCATTATGAAATTTTATAAAGCAAACATATCATTATTGTAAAGTAACCACCACTGTGGTCAGGAAAAAAAGAACTTTGCCAGCCATCTCAGAAGCCACGGCCATGAGCCCCATCCCAATCATAACCTCTTCCTATCTCTCATAAGGAACCATTATCCTGACATGTACAGTAATCATTTCCTTGTGATTTTTTATAGCTTTGTCATCCAAAAATGCATCCCTACATACTATTAATTGCTGATTTCTAAAGGTATAATTATTTTACATTTGGTGCTCCATACGGATGTTAAATAGTTAATATATTTTAAAATATAAATGCAAAGATCAAAATCATCTTAAATGTTTCCTCTCTTTTTTTCTTTTTCTCACAATAAATATGAACAGGGTGATTTTTTGAGGAAAAAGATATTAATTAATGCTGCATCTATAATTATTTGGCAAATAAAATAATATGGTGACTAAAATCCATATTCTAAAAAGGCAATGATTAGAAAACAAACCAAAAAAAATTAAAAACCAAAAGCCAAAAATGTTTCTGGGATAATTATTACCAAAAAAGTTATTAGAAATTATAGAATGGCTCAAAATTACATCTATTCAGTTTATATATCTCTCTTTTAGTATGCACATTTACCAAAAAAAGTCTTTCATGAGCAGTGCTAAATATGCTTATGAATATAACATGGTTACATGAAAACATAAGACCACCTAAAATTTAAATTTTATTTTACTAAGATTTTTATTTTCTAATTTTAGAAGAAAGATTAGAACTCACTGTAAGGTGAAATTTAATCTGCTTTAAAGTAACTTTCCTGTATATAAAGTTAACTACAGATATTTGGAAAATACAGAACTATATAGATAAAAATAAAATCATGCATAATCCCAGTATCAAAAGACAATCACTTTTAACATTTTAGCCTATTTTTTAATTAAAAGGATTATTCATAATTTACCTCATTATGCCTCCACTATTTCTTTTTTAAATAAATGGTTCTGAAGAACTTAGGGGCAGGACAGGAATAAAGACGCAGACGTAGAGAATAGACTTGAGGACACGGGGAGGGGGAAGGGTAAGCTGGGATGAAGTGAGAGAGTGGCATGGACATATATACACTACCAAATGTAAAACAGATAGCTAGTGGGAAGCAGCCGCATAGCACAGGGAGATCAGCTCGGTGCTTTGTGACCACCTAGAGGGGTGGGATAGGGAGGGTGGGAGGGAGGTGCAAGAGGGAAGAGATATGGGAACATATGTATATGTATAGCTGATTCACTTTGCTATAAAGCAGAAACTAACAAACCATTGTAAAGCAATTATACTCCAATAAAGGTATTTAAAAATGTATACATATATATATATATATATATGTATAACTGAATCACTTTGCTCTATAGCAGAAATTAACACATTGCACATCAACTATACTTCAATAAAATAAATTTTAAAAAATAAAATAAAGAAAAAAAAGTAGTTTATCTTTCATTATCCATTCAATCTCATAGATAAGTGAAGACTAGAAAATAATGAGACTACTTTTTAAACATATCAGAATTTATGCATGCAAGTATTTTTTTACTCTGAAGATGCAGCTAATAAAGAAAATATTTTTCAGAATGCTTCCTTGAGAACTACCTTGAAATTCAGTAGGTATACATACTAATCACTATCTTAGAAATGGTTCCCAATGGACTCTAATATAGCAATATTACGTGACAGAATTTTACCAAACTTATTGTTTGTTCCTGTTTCCTATTTTCTTCCCTGAATCTTTCAAACTTCTATATCTATACATTAAACATGAATTATGTTGATCATTTTTAGAAACTGTCTACTATTAAGAATTCAGGAAATCCTACCCATGAAAATTACCATAAAAGTTTGCTACAGAAAACAATTGCATTTCTAAAAATCCAATTGCAATATAAGATTCTGTAAGTCAAACTCTTATCTTTTCAGGAACCTCCATTTGAAAAAATTTAGAGATGTATTACCATTAAAAATAAATTGACTTAAAGGTATAATAAAAATGCCACCTAAGAAATCAAATCTCTTAAAACTAATATTTAAGGTAAAATTATGAAACATCTGATAAAACATGTGCTAATTCATAACAAATTGTAAAATCCAAATACTGACTTTTTTCTAAACTACATTTTCTTAGGACCAAATTACATTTTAAGGGGTTATTCTTCCTATAAAATCTAATTTCACTCCTACCTCTGGTCAATGCTCATTTTCAAAAACCTTGAAATATTTAAGAGGGTTTCTAAAGCTAATTAAGTGTGAGTACTCTCTGAAATACCAAAAGCACCTTATGGATGCACAATGATTACGATTACGATGATGATGACGGCTATGACAACAATGATGATTTATCTATGCTTCTAAGAAGGAGATACTAAATTAGTTCAGTGTTCCCTATAAGATCTCCATGGTGAACAGAAGGCTGCATCTTTCTATACTATGGAATTTTGAAAAAGTACTTATATAATTAATTTCTTAAGATGTAGATCCACAAACATTGTACGTCCTTTACAGCAGACCACTGATACTATCTAATGCCATCTAGTTGTCAAAATTAGTGGTTATTTAAAAAATTTTTCCCATTACTGGCAGGCCAAACCTAGGCACTTCTTTCTTGATGTAAGAGACGGATGAGATGAGTATCTCACTCTAGCCAGAATCCTTACACTCTTCACGGTTGGGTCTCTGCTTTACTTTACAGCCATTACCCAAAGGTGAAAAAGAAGGAGATTGTTCAAATAAATGCCGTGTCCTGGGCCCTGCCTTATCTGCCTTTTCTGTACTTTTTCTTTATATGCAGCAGCATCCCTTTCACTCACCTTGTCCCCAAGAGCTAGTGTTTAGCACATAGCAAGCTTTATGAGTACAATCAATATCTGATGAAGTAATCACAAGCAGTCTCACTTTAATCAGTTTAGTATACGTTTAAAGTATTACACAGTCCCTGCAAGATGCCCAAGATTTTCACTTCTCTTAAGTCTGCATACTCTTCCTTGTGCTGTGTTTGGGGTTATAATTCTTCTGGCTAGTTCCACTCTTCAGACTAAGGCTGAGGTATTTCCTTTGGAAGAACAAGTTCTTTTTCCCTTTTGAGCCACGGTTCTGGTTTTAAAGGCTGTTTACACAGAATGATGCCTCCCTTCTACCAACTAAACATGTATCCCTCTGGTAAAGTTTCAGGTACTTAAAATCGATATTTCCTCAGGCTCCAGGCCCAACTCCACTTGTTCCACACCAAGGAAACTGGTTTTCCTCCACCCCAAACTCAATCTGCATGTCTTTTATGGTCAGTTCTGCAAACACAGTGTTTTCCCAGCCCCTTCAAAACACAGTCTCCTCATTCTTAAATGTTATTTTTCCCTAAAGAAAACCTACTCCCCCCCCAACTTTTTTTTTTTTTACAATTCTACTTCCTGATGCCATCAACTCTCTAAAATCACATTTACAGTTCTTCTAAAAAAAATACATCACCTAGCCAAGGATAGGCCACTGCTCTTCCTTAAGAATTAAAAAAAAAATTCACATTTTCATTTTTGCCCAGACTCTTTTGCTCTCTTATCTTGTATTTCCTTTAATTTACAATAAATTTATTTATGGAACTGAATTCAGTGAAGGGGATATTTAGCCTTATGATGTGTAACTAAAAGCTGCAAAAGAGAATAATGTAATATTTCTATGTATTTTTAAAATGCTATATGCAGAAGAGGAACTTTTCACTTATAGAATTCTTATGATGAATTTTATGGAATAATTACTACTTAATTTTTATAAATCTGCAACTTCACAAATCAGGCACACTTAAAGATAAGAAACACCTTTAACATCCTGGAGTTAGGACTACTCTCTTATCCTAAGTTTCTTCAACAAGACTCACAAACCCGTTTGTATTTCACTTTTAAAGTGATGAGCCTACTTCCCAAGACAAAAAGAATAATTTCTTAAGTACCAAAGGGAAAACATGGATGGTCCAATGCATTTTTCAAGAACAGTGGTTAAGAAGAAAACTGACAATATAACTTAGTAAAATTATATAGTAACTTACATAATCATGGAAGGCTTTTGCTTCACTTGAATGTTCACATGTTTCCCGTCTTTCTGGAGCTGCACAGTAGAGATCCCAAAATACACTAAAAAAGTAATTATGGTAACATTAAGAAAATCATATAATGTCAAATGAGAGATCACAATTCCAAAAATTAGAAGACAAATGTTCTTCACACAAAATGTGTTTTCTTCTTCAGGACAAATATTTATTTGAAAGATTTAATTACAGACAAGGCTCGTCATGTAATAATAGGGTATAACCTAGCCATTGTTTAGAAATGCTAAGGTTTTTCCAAAATGAAAATTTAATTTAAAAAAATTTAGACTGTCATTCTTAACTGTCTATTTACATGACTTAAACACATGATTGAAATAATTATAATACTTTCCACAACTTCCCCATGAAGAATGAAAAGTTTTTAAAAATACCAAGTTAATCATTAAGGAATTAAAGTAACTTTACTTATAAAAGTGGAATTAATTTTTTCAAGATAATTTTGTTGTCCAATCCCCAGGCCGATACCCTATCCTGACCGTTAAGTCACACCTGTCAAATAAATATATTTTCTTAAAATATCCTCTGGTTTTCCCTTGTAATTACAAAGAAAGGTTAGTAATTTTGAAAATTAAAAAATTCACACTAACTTTCTTTTTTTCTTCCTACTCAAGAACAATGGGAAAAAGCAAGACGGAACTGGTTGAGAAAAAATAATTATACTGCTTACAAAACATATGGCCCCAGTCATCCTCCCATTTATAAAATTAACAATGAACAAGAGCATGGGATTAAAATTCAGGAAAGCAAATGGCTGAAAGTACTGGCAATAAACAAAGGTAATTTTACTAATCAACAAGTATTTTTTATTATACATTTCCCACTCTATAGAATTGGAAAGTAGGCTAAGCCAAATGGTTAACAGCACAAGTTTTGGAATAGGACATATTTGAGACAAAAGCTGGCCCTGCCGTTTACTAGCTCTTTTTTTAAAAATCTTTATTGGAGTATAATTGCTTCACAATGTTGTGTTAAGTTTCTGCTGTACAACAAAGTGAATCAGCTATATGTATACATATATCCCCATAATCCCCTCCCTCTTGAGACTCCCGCCCACTACTAGCTCAATTTGTTTAAACAGATAGGAATTTCCTCCTCTATACAATGGGGTTGCTGAGAAAATTAAATTATACAAAATAAACACAGGGTCTTATAGTAAGCGTATTATTAATAATATCATCAACACTATAATTAGCTTGCACAAAAGCTTAAAATGCATACATATTGTTAAGGCAGGTCATTCGGCTGAGGGCACAGTTAACAATGGTACAATAAAACTTGGTAAATCAAACTGGTCCCTTTGTTTTGACCCTTGAAGTCTCATTTAACCTGGGTCTCTCTCCTCAGTTAGGATAAAACATTCTGTATGCCTTATAACACAATTAATTCAGTAAAAATAAGATTACCCTTAGAGGTGAAAAATATGAAAGATTAAGTACTGGCATTTATTTCCTTTTAAATTTCTACAATAAGCAAGAAATACAAAGCAAACAATAAAGACCAAGTTAATTTAAATAAACTTCAATTCCTTTAGGAGAGTGAAAGCAGTTAAAAGTTGTACCTGACCTCCCTCTATCCCTTTTGGGACAAAAAGTATAAGAATTATACACAGACAAGGATACAGCTTAAAGTTTTCCACCTGGATCAGGTGTGTTATGAATTACAGTATACTGCAATTATTCTCATTTTCATGTTCTTAAGGAACTTCAATGCTCTTAAAACCAAAATTTTATAATGGTTGTCTTTAAATTGTGTTTAGTTTAATCACAGAATATTATATGCAATATTATGACAATGTTTCTCTTTATGGATTTAATAGGAGGTCAAAAATTTGCAAGAGTCAGATTAAGGATAATAAACCAAATTACTAAAGCAGATAACTTTATATATGGTATTTCTAACAATCCTACATTACCTATACATTTTTTCCTTGAATAAAGGTAAAGAAATATATCCTTTTAAACTCATTTATCCAAGGGAGAAATACACAGTTCTACAATAATAGAGACATCAATACTCTACTCTCAATAACGGACAGAACAAGCAGACAGAACACAAGCAAGGAAATAAAGGGCTTAAATGGCACAATAAACCAACTACATCTAATAGACATACACAGAACACTCTAACCAACAAAAAGCATACACGTTCTTCTAAAGTTCACATGGGATGATTTCCCAGGATAGATCACATGTTAGGGCACAAATTAAGTCTCAATAGACTTAAAAAGATAGATATCATACAAGGTATGTTCTCTGACCACAATGGGATAAAGTTAGAAATCAGTAACAGAAGGAAAATGGAAAAATTCACAAATTTGTGGAAATTAAACAACACACTCCCATGGGTCAAAGAAGAAATCAGAAGGAAAGAAGCTAGCAGAAGGAAATAATAAAGATTAACGCAGAGATAAATGAAATAAAGAATTAAAAAAAAGAAAATTATTAAACCAAAAGCTGGTTCTTTGAAAAGATCAACGAACTTGACAAACCATTAGCTAACAGACTAAGAAAAAAGAAAGAAGACTCTAATTATTAAAGATTCCACAAAAAACTGTTAGAACTAATAAATGAATTCAGTAAAGTTACAGGATAAAAAAATCAATATACAAAAGTCTGTTGTAATTTGTGATGTTTGTTTTTGTGAATCTACACTAACAATTAACCATTAGATATAGAAATTAAGAAACAAACCCATTTACAAATACATCCAAAAGAAAAAACTACCTAGGAATATATTTAGCCATGGAGGTGAAAGAGCGATACATTGAAAACTATAAGACATTGATGAAAGAAATTGAAGAAGAAATTAAAAAAATAGAAAGATATTCCATGCCACGGATTGGAAGAATTAATATTGTTAAAATGTCCACACTACCCAAAGCAATCTACAGATTCAATTCAATCCCTATCAAAATTCTAACGGCATTTTTCACAGGAAAAATAACCTTAAACTTTGTATGGAACCACAAAAGACCCTGAATAGCTGAAGCAATCTTGAGAAAGAATAATAAAGCTGGAGACTTCCCAATTTCAAACTATACTATAAAGTTATAGTAATCAACAAATACAGACTTCCTCTCTCTACAACCTGACATGCTGGAGGCCCAGGAGCTTTTCAATTTCTCTAATCCAAAGCTTGAATCCAAAATACTATCCTTGAAATGTGGTGGATTGATATTCATGAATAATGTTTTAGATTTACAGTCTCTTTATTCCTAAGCAGAAACAAGTGAAAAATCTCTATTTTACAAATGAAGAAGATAGAGACTAAATACAGAGAAGCAAAACTTGCACAGTATTGAAATCTTTGTTCTTGTATCATTTATTATTATTAAAAATTTCCCCACCTAAGTTAAAAGAAAACACAGGATTCCCAGGTTGAGGATCTCATCCAAATACTTTTTCCTTCTATCCTGAGAATGAGAGTCAAAGTGACTAGCTAGCTTTCAATATCTCTAGGGAACATAGAAAGCAAAATGGTTGTCAGAGAAGTCTACGAGGGTGGGTAAACATGCCAGATGTGTCCCAGAAGATGGGATGCTAACGTAATTATATAACCTTCATGCCACTGGCAAGATCTAGAATTCCATGAAAATAAAAATTAAAAGAAGAAGCAAAAAAAAACCCTGGGGAAGACATTTTTTTCTGAGGATCAAGTCATGTTGTTATAAGTTCAAGTCTTAAAATAACTAAGGAAGTTATTTCTTGTTGACTGTCCCAAAAATACATTATCAATTAATGTTAGTTACTCTTAACCTATATTGAAGAAAACTGTCCATTCGTAACACTACAGAGGGTAGTGAAATGTACATGTACCTGCTCATCACCTTAGAACTTCCACATACATGTACTTGTATCATTCCTTAGCACTGCTTAATACTTTCTAAAATGTAAGCATTAAATTTTGCCCCACTATCATAAAATTCTCACATAATCCTGGATTAGTAACAAATTCATATTTTAAAGTATCATCAAAATAGCTTACATTTAATAAGTATGTGCTAAATTCAAGCATCATATACTAAACATTTTTCATCATTTAATCCTCCTATTATTTTCCCATTTTATAGATAAGGGAACTGAGGCTTCGAAAGGTTAAATAATTTACCTAAGGGCCACACAAGTGGCACACAAGTGGCCACACAAGTGCCACACAAATGGCAGAGCTGGGCTCGAACTTTTTATCTTACATTGTTTTGCCTCTAATGTGCGTGTGGTATTAAAAATTCTTATTTCAAAGATGCCTTATATTCTGATGATGGGCAGGTTTATACAGCTCTGGCAGTGTGAGCACCATCAGCTGTTCCAAGAGTGTGGTAGATAGAGACCTGTCCTGGATAAGACAGCAAACACTTTGTTACCCTACCTTCTACCTTGTACTCCAACTCATTTCCTGAGTAACCTAGGGCAACCACCTCCTCACCCTACACAAGCCGCCAGTGATCCATGGATGTCTCAAGACAGACTGGACTCAGAAAAGACAACTTTCCTGAGTCATTTATATCTACTGTCTGGAATTAGCCACTCATGATGCTCAAAAGGGGGCTGTAATTAGTGTCTTATTAATAGTGGGCCACTAAATTCTGCTCCCTATTTAAGAAATAATATCTGTTACTGAGATGAGTACTGGTTACAATTCAGAAAACTTTAATTCTGAGTTTGATCTTGAGCAAATACTTTTGTTCCATAGTTTTTTTATGTAAAGAGAAAATATCTGTTATGTATTTTACAGACTTTTGTGCAGATACAAAGATGATTTACACTAAAGTACTTTTAAAATAAGTATAAAGGTATTAAAAGTATTCTAGAAAAGTCTCATAGAGTTATTATGGCCAGAAAGAAAGTTTTCTTATTTAGTAAAATTTGCCTCAATTTCCTTTCTAATCCTTTGCATTTAATGGAAGATTCCGTCAGTTTTTTTTTTACAATGTCTTCTCCCCACCAAATCTTCCTCTGTATTCCACATTCCTTTCCTACTCTCCCAGACACATTTCGCTTCTCCCCTATAGCCTGACCACCTGTGTTCTTTGCTTTCTCTCTTGCTAATACTATTTATTCCCTTATCACTGTGATTATACTCTTCTTCTGTCCTAGTTGTTGCCTACATTGTCTTATATTGATGTTTAGTTTAACTTAATTCAAGTAAATAATTAGCTACGCAATGCCTATTACAGGCAAGAACTAATGAGTAAGAACTAGTCTGCCAATTACAAATATTATACCATTTTAGTAAGCCTGTTGACTAATTCCAATGCTATTATTTTCACATAAGTATTTGGTTATTCTTAGCTATACCTGATGTCATCGTTAGATTCTAAAATCATTAGAGTGCTAGCGTGCTGCAAGATTTGACTTTCCACTGCCAAGTGGCAGAAACTGGATTATCATGATAATCTTAGTTATTAGTTTATTTTCTCTGCAATGTTATACATATTTAATTACAGGATATAAATACATAAGCCCAAAGTTACTTCAAAAGGTGTTTTACATATAATATTAAATAAAAATGAGTCACAGTTTCTGCCATGAAAACTTTAAATAGGAAGTTTCAAAAAGTGTGTATTTTTGAATTACACAAATCTAAAAGGACATTAATTTCAGAGGAAAGAAGTTTCTTGCCATTTGTATTTCTGAAATTCATGGAAGAGAGTTGGGAACTTTTAATTAAAGCATACTAAGAGGAAATATGCTTTCAAGAGGGATTTGATCAAGGTAAATGCAATGAACACAGGAGGGAGGCCTAAGAAATATGACAGCACTGGGGCATGGTGCAAACTGGGAAAGAAGAAAAGAAATGATAAGGGAAATCATATCAAAAACAAGAAAAACAGTTCCAGAAAGTAAAATCACACACTTTCCTCTATCCCATACTAAAAGGAGAAATTCCCCTCCTCCTCTCTCTCCAAGGCCTTTGCCCCTCATCTCTCCTGTAGTTTATTCTGCATTTTTGTGCATGTTTATTGCTCTTTCATGCATCTTCAACCTCTCCTACTCTTTTCACCTCAATCTATACACATGCTCAAATCTATTCAATTTTAAAAATAAAAATGTTAGGTCCTGTTCCATTGTTAATCCTGAAACTACTACACACATCACCACACACTTCAACTACTCTCCATAAACCTGGAGCTGGAAAAATGAAATATAACAGCCTTCTAAATTTCACTTTCACTACTCCACTGAAACTGTTCTCCCCAAGACCACCAAAGTTCACTTTACTTCCCGATTCAGGAAAATACTTGTTGTTGTTGTTTTTTACTTTTACCTGCTACAGATTTAATCTCTCCTTTGAATGCCTTTCCTGGTTCCCATACATTATTCTTTCCTGATTACCCTCCTTCCTCTCTAAGTATTTTGTTTTGAGGCTCCTCTTTATCCACCTACACTTAAAGGTTGACTTTGCCCAGAGTCCCAACCCCAGGCCCTGCTCTTACTTGTTACACTGGCAGTTTCACCCATGAACACTCTTCCCTACAGTATAGTCTATGCTGATAATTCCCAAACCATTATGGGCCTGTCTCAGACCTACAGATCCAGATCTCTGACTGTATAGGGCATCTCTCTCTGAATGTGACACAGGCATCTCAAAATTTAATCTGTCCGAGCTAAATCATGGTCTTTTTCCCAAAGCCTGTTGCTCTCTCTATACTCCCTCACTCAATCAATGGCATCAGTGTTCATCCCACCATCCAAATCTAAAACTTGGCAACTTCTTCATTCACCTCCAATCTATTCCACTCAGTGTTCACTATCTGGGGTCCATCACCTAATAACCTTTCAACTGGACAATAACAACTGCCCTGTAAACTAGACTCTGCCTCTGCTCTCAATCCTCTTCAATCCATGTCTATGGTAATGCCAGGTATCTAAAAGCACAAAGCTAATCATGTCATATACCTTGTTTAAGATCTTTGAGTTCTAGTCCAAAGTCCTTGATGCACTCCAGGACTTCGTAGTCTGACCCCTGCCTTTGTTTCTAGCCTTATATTCTATCACTTCATAGTACTGCATCTACAATTCAACTGATCCAAGAGACCTGCCTTTCCTTGAATGCATAAGGATCACTTTTAAGATTTCATGCTAACTATTCCTTGCCCAAAATACCATTTTCTCACTCAACTTTCAAATCAGC
Source organism: Balaenoptera borealis (assembly GCF_965194805.1). Lineage (NCBI taxonomy): Eukaryota > Metazoa > Chordata > Mammalia > Artiodactyla > Balaenopteridae > Balaenoptera > Balaenoptera borealis. Next base: position 66,430,055 of record NC_138867.1, read on the forward strand.
TCAGATTCACTTTCCCTGTGTAGCCTTTCCTACCTCTTCCAAGCTGATGTAAGTATTCCTCCTGTATTGCTATTATAACCAGTACATACCTCAGTTATAATACTATTAATTGTTTATCTCCCCTACTACTTATTCCCTTGAAGGCAGCATAATTTTGCACAGTAAATATTTGGTGAAAAGGCTTAAACAACAGGAAAACTCCACTTACAAATATTCTATAAAAGACAGAAGTGAGAAGAAGTCATAAAAATGCAACTGGTCCATCCAACAGGGACTTTTAGTATAACCAAATGATCAAGCAGTAAGTTCTCAAAGAATACACGTTATCCTAATCATCTGGACCTCAATAGCAGCGACAGCTTTCCCAGTCAGAAAAAAAAAAAAAAAAAAGACAACCTGAAAAAAGGCAGTTCTGAATCCCTAACCTAGGGCACAGATTATGAAGCCCAGCTCTAAAGAGTTAAGGATAAAAAGGTCAGGCATCTCAATATTGTCAAGATATCAGTTCTTCCAAACTTGATCTATAGATTCAATGCAATCCCAATCAAAATCCCAACAAGTTATTTCATGGATATTGACAAACTGATTCTAAAGTTTATAAAGGAAAAAGACCCAGAATAGCCAACACAATAATAAAGAAGAACAGAAATGGAAGACTGATACTACCCAACTTTAAGACTTATTATAAAGCTACAGTAATCAAGACAGTGTGATATTGGTAAAGAAGAGATAATACATCAATGGGACAGAAAACAGAGCCCACAAATAGTCCCATATAAATATAGTCAACTGATCTCTGACAAAGGAATAAAGGCAATACAATGGAGCAAAGATAGTCATTTCAACAAATGATACTGCAACAACTAGACAACACCCCATGCAAAAAAAAAAAAAAAAAAGAATCTAGACACTAGAAATCCTTCACAAAAATTAACTCAAAATGGATCACAGACCTAGATGTAAGGTATAAAACAATAAAACTCCTAGAAGTTAACTTACAAGAAAACCAAGATAATCTTGAGTATGGCAATGACTTTTTAGGTATAACATTAAAGGCACAATACATAAAAGAAATAATTGATAAACTAGATTTTGTTAAAATTAAAAACTTCTGTTCTGCAAAGGGCAATGTCAAGATAATGAGAAGACGAGCCACAGACTGGGAGAAAATATATGCAAAACACACATCTGATAAAAGACTGTTATTCAAAATACATAAAGAACTTTTAAAACTCAACAATAAGAAAAAAAACAACTCAATTAAAAAATGGGCCAAAGACCTTAACAGATACCTCACCAAAAAAGATACACAGATGACAAATAATCATATGAAAAGATGCTCCACGTCGTTGTATGTCATCAGGGAAATGCAAATTAATACAATGAGATACCACTACACACCTATTAGAATTGCCAAAATCTGGAACACTGATAGCAACAAATGCTAGCCAGGATGTGGAGCAACAGAAACTCTCATTTGTTGCTGGTGGGAATGAAAAATGGTACAACCAGTCTAGAAGACAGTCTGGCAGCTTCTTACAAAACTAAACATATTCTTAGCATATGATCCAGCAATTACACTCTTTGGTATATACCCAAAGGAACTAAAAATGTATGACTACATAAAAACCTACACATGGATGTTTATAACAGCTTTTTTTATAATTGCCAAGCTTGGAAGCAACCAAGATGTCCTTCAGTAGGTGAATGAATAATTAAACCATGGTACATCCAGACAATGGAATATTATTCAGCACTAAAAGAAAAGAGCTATCAAGCCATGGAAAGGCATGGAGAAACTTTAAATGCATATAACTTAGGACAGTGAAAATACTCTGTATATTACTATAATTGTGGATACATGTCATTATACATTTGTTCAAACCCATAGAATGTACAACACCAAAAATGAACTGTAATGCAAATTATGGACTTTGAGTAATTTAGTGTGTTAAAGTAGGTTCATCAATTACAACAATGTACCACTCTGGTGGGGAATGTTGATAATGGGAAGGCTATATATGTGTGGAAGCAGGAGGTATAAGGAAAGTCTCTACCTTCCCCTCAATTTTGTTGTGAACCTCTGAAACAGCTGAAAAAAAAAAGTCAGGCCTCTGCTGGATTTAAGGCCCACAGTCATGGCTGGCTACACACAATGATCAGGAAAGCTTAGGATCTGGGCAGTTTCCTGGAAGAGGGGATCCACAGCCTTTCATCAGTTCTCAGGACATTAAAAACACTGAAAATAATGTACCTTTTGCATGTGCTAGATTTAAATTAAAATAAATATGGTCTAAAAATATTTATGCTCATTATTTACAATTTCTTTGATATCTCTAACTAAGTAAAAATTTCTTAAAATACCAAAACCACAGAGGAAGAGCTCCCCTGAATCTAAGAGCCATAGAAAAAGGAAGGGCAAGAGCAGATTTAAGAGCTATACCTTCTGATAGCAAAGACCAAAAAAACTCAAGTCTGATGGAAGCAAAAAGCCAAAGTATTCAGTGAGTTTTTGTCAACCATTTACAGTACGAGGATAGGTTAAATTCATGAGGAAGGGAGAAAAACAGAAATAGGTGCAAGAAATAGAATTAATTCTATAATGAAAAACTTAAAATCCTCATTTTGTTAACCCACTAATCCAATAGGGACAGACTTCTAAAGTGGTTTCTTGTGCCACTTTGCAGACCTAATAGGAAACATACAAAATATAAGGGTGTCAACAAGTGGGAAACTCAACTACATTCAGCAAATAATTAAGCGTTTCTAGTCTAGATCTAGATATCATAAATACAGACTATGTAAAATGAAAAACTGACTTTTATAACACTATATGTTACAAGAGGTCAGTCTTAAACCCCAGGAAAACAGCACAATGACAGTGCTTAACTGCAGTGAACCGTTGTTCCAAATAAAGGAACAACTCTGAACCAAAGGACTGCACCTGTTCCTGCCATACGTATGTGAGACAAACAAGGGAAACCCACAACCACAACTGACCAAGTGTGGTTCTATTCACCATGGAACTTCTAGTAAAGCACATTTTCAGGGGAGAGATTAAAAAGATGATGGCATGAAGTAACGGACCAAGGAAACCATGTGTACGGCACTAGAAGAGAGCTTTTGTTTTTTCTTTTGAATAAGATGTTGAGAGATAAATGTATAAAGTACTGAACAGGAAATGCTCCTAACTGAAGAAATTTTTTAAAAATAAAAGAAAAAGAAAAGCCTAGCTGGCCCATTTGAATACCTAGACTAACAATTACTGCTGCAGAAAAGTCACATACCTGGGCATACTTGTACCACAATAAAATTTATAAGTTCTGATATCAACTGGGCCTTTAATACTGACTGACCATCTTTGTGTACATTCCTAGTCAGTTCTAGCTCTGAGTCTATACAGAATTATTTCAAACTTTTTTGGACTATTCTCTCTCCTAAAAATTTACCACCATCACCACCACTACCTTCAGTAACCTCGGGTTTAGATGAGGTCACATGGGTGGGGCCCTCATGTGCAATTAGTGCCCTTATAAAAAGAGACACCAGAAGGCTAGTTTGTTAGCTAGCACGTGCTTGGTCTCTCTCTCTCATTCTCTGTTATGTGCTCACTCTCTCTTTCCCTCTCTCTCTCTCTGCCATGTGAGGACACAGTAAGAAGGCAGCCATCTACAAGCCAGGAAGAGAGTTCTCACCAGAAACAGACCATGCTCAGCAGCTTGATCTTGGATTTCTAGCCTCCAGAACTGTGTGAAAATAAATTTCTGTTGTTTAAGCCACCCAGTCTATGGTATTTTATTACGGTAGCCAAAGCTGACTAATACAATATCATACTTATAGCTGGAGATTCCACACACTGGTCACAATTCCAGCTTGATTTAATAGAAGTATCTTTAAGTTAAATAACATTAATGCTGGTTTTGAGTTTATTTGTTTTTTATTCTTCTAAGTGCTACCTTTCAGAAAATAATTGTAGAAAATGAAAAAGTATAAATGAGAGGCATGAAATCATAAACAGGTACAGTGCAGGCCTACTGAAATGCATCACCAATCTAGTGAAAATGGAATTAAAGATACTTACCACCACCAAGAATGTAAGAATCCTGGTGGTTCCCCCAATGTGATGTTTTTTTCCCATCTTATCTAAAATGAATAAAAGAGATATTAAATACTTTCCTAATAATACTTTTCTTACACATATTATAAAGCAATATTTTTCCATTTAAAATATTATGATAATATATAAGATTTTCATGTTATTCTTTACTCAAGTTTTAAAAATACTCATTTTATATTGTGATTTCCTGACTGGATAGTTTGAGAGAAGATGCCACCATTATTTTCCTGAATTTGCTTCCCACTGTGCCATAATTTCAGAAGATATTTCAAGATCTTAAGACACATGAAAATCACCATTATTAACACCAATATGAAAATCAGTTATCACCACTAACCCAGAAATTTGCAAGAGATTGGGCTTAATATGTAGACTCTAAATTATACTCTAAGGATTGAATTTTTTAATAAGTTCCTTATTTGAGGGGATTGGAGTAAGAAGGTATATGACTTCCATAAGAATTTTTAAAAGATGGTGACATAAACTTTCCAATTATTTATATTTCAGATGAGTTGGAGTTCACTATAATAAACATTTAAAACAAGGTCAATATTCTCAAAATTACAAGTTCTGACTAAATGCTTTTTACAAATTAAATTTAAAAATTGGAAAGCTGTGTGGGTGTTCATACAGTGCCTTTTTTAAGCATTGGATCACAGTCAACAGAAAGGATAAAAATCTTTGCATTCAGGTAGATAATATTTTAGTAAGGAAGATAGACCATAAACAAGCAAACAAACAAAAAAAGGAAATTGTATTTACATTAGAAATAGAAGGTGACAAATGCTGTGGAGGAAAACAAAACAGTGAAGGAGGATAAAGAGAAAAGGTAAATGTAAGTTATAATTTTAGCTAAGGTGATCCAGCTTTGAAAACAAACAATCCTTATGTATAAGTATATCCTGTAGTTTTTTAAATAATTAAAAATATTTAACAATACTCCAATCAATAAAATGTGCCCACAGGCCCTTAACACTACTAGGAAGTAAACAACTATAATTATAGATTTCAAAAAATTCAAGGAATCCTTTCTATCACCTACTATGGAAGAAGTTATCCCAAAAGGATAAAAAACAAAAACATTTAAAAATAAAAACTTAAGAAGTGGCCCTAAATGTAAAAAAAGAAAAAAAATCAAAACCTCTCTAAGGAAGAGATGCAAAACTTAAGTGCAATTAAAATAACTGAAACTGATTACATTTTTAGAGTTCTTATGTATACAAAATATAAACCACTGGGAACCTTGACATAGACAAGTAATTTGCTCTCAAAAAACAAACAAACTTTCTAAAGATTAGAGAATTATATATGTGATAACCATTTTAAAAAAGAGCTAAAAGGTGAAACTCTAGCAATTAATGAACTTGAATTTATAAAGTCTAAATGTGATCTATGAACCAGAGCATGTTATATAAATGTAAGCCAGATCCTAGCTTGAATTCTCCTAAGCAGTAACACTCAAAAAAAAAATTTTTAATGTATACTACCTTTTATCTGATAATTTCAGTTGATCAATATTCTATCTTTTTGGTTCATGAAAAAATAAGGAATGGTACTTAATGAATCTTATGAGAAATAAAACTCTGATGTCCTGCTAAAGTTATGATTTAGTCAGAAACTTGTGTCTCATCTTTCTCTCAATCCTTTCTCTTACCATTTTTTCACTAGTCTTCTTGAAAGGGCATAATAATGGACCTCACAGATGTGCCCCAGACATACTAATATTCCTAACCCCCGGAATCATCCTAAGCATATAAACAGTAAGTTTTTTAAAGTAGTGTCCTTATGTTTCATCTCAGTTCATCTTGACTTTACATAATACAACTGTGAAATAATTAAAAGGAGAATGTGAGATGACTTATGAAGAGTCAAAGTAGCGTGACTAGCTCTCAGTGCCAGACTGTGCTGGAGGTAGGATTAGACTCACAGTCTAACATGAGTCCCACTGCACCACATCAGCTACTAAGCAGTCTCCTTCCTGTACCTTCACAACTTCCACAACCAATCATCAGCTATTTCAGGAGATAAGGTACTCTAGGAAAATAACTATATGGTTTATATTTGATATGGTCTTTCACAAGAGGAAGTCTGAAGGTAAAGCATCTGTATTTTAAACAGTATTACATCTTATTATTCCTAAGAGAAACTCAAAATGTTTCACATACATCATCTTTTTCATCCTCAAACATTCTTTACTATATCGTGAGTAAAGTTCATCTTTCTCACTTTAAATTGCAAGTCTGTGGCAGAAACAGCTAAAACTTTGGTCCATCATACTGAAGTTAACACAAAACTCACAGTTATTCAATGAACAACAACTAACGTTTTAGGTATTTGCAAAGAAGAGGTCGTTATACATAGGAATATGTTTCCATAGTGAATGGTATTTTTTGCCTCCAAACTAATTACTACTCTAGATATTACTTGTTTAGAGAAAGCATGAGATGATGCTCAAGAAAACAGAACCTGATCTATAGAAAACTTTGGCACATTTACTGCAGCATTTTTAGAAACAATGAAAATTAGAAACAACCTGAAAAACATTCACCAATAGTGAATGTAAAATAAATTTTGGTGCTTAAATACTACAGAACAGTGTGTAATCATTAAAATGAATAAGATATATCTATATGGAAAAATAGCCATGCTATATTGGTTTTTCAAACTGGAGATTACAAAAGGTTGGAGAACAAATACATATAGTATAAAACCTTTCCTGTTTAAAAAGAAATGTATGAATATGTAGATGTGCATTTGGGTGTATGCATATTAAAAATGACACCAAACTTACAACTATTATCTCTGGAAAAAGCTAAAGGAAGACTTTCATTTTAAAATCATATTCACATCCACATATGTAGTTTAATTTTTTTAGCAAACGTGTATTAATGATGGATGGGGTTGAGGAATAGCCAGAAAATACTTCTAAATGTCAACAGTCATTTTAGGAACAATTCTTCTGCTATTTATGAAGAGGCATTTTCTGTTGTACTGAGTTTCATGGGCTTCAGGCTTGTTTAGGTGTTTAAGCGGCATCTGTGCAAACAATCTCTCTCTCTTTATTCTATTTTTCCTTCTTGCATTATTCCAGGCCCAATGTGTAGTCCCTAGTCCTTAGGCTTTTTGCTGTTTAATCATCCACCTCCCTTCCTTCCGACATTAGTCCAGCTAAAGGCCGTATTCTCCTGTAACCTTGTAAATCCCAAGGCCAATTCCCACTGCCATATTCTGCATCTGAGGGCCCTGTCTGTGATTATGCAGTGTCTCTATCATATGATCTAGTGTTTTCAGCATCTCTATGTAAATGCACAGCCAAACATTGAATCATGAATGAAAGGTATATTGGCAAGAGTAAGACATGCCATATGGTTTATATCTGAAAATTATAAATTACAAACTATCACTATCTGATAGCAATTCTTCTTCTAGGAATTTATTCTATAAATATGGTCACATGTGCAAAATTATATATGAAACAATTTTCATTGAAGCATCATTTGTAATTGCAAAAGACTGGAAACAATCTAAATGTCCATCAGTAGGGGGCTGGTGAAATTATGGCACATTTCATAGAACGAAATACCCTACAACCACAAATAAAGAATTATAAATTTAATGAACCAATATAAAACAACTGAAGTCGAACAAGTGAAACAAAAATCAAAGCACAGAACAGAGCGTATAATAAAAAAAATTTGTGATACACACACATACAAACATATATACATACACACACACACATTTACTTATCATCTCATCATCATTTGCTTCCAGTAAGGTATACTGGTCAGTTACCTATTATCTCTCTGCCCCAAACCCACCCCTCCTACACTCCATTCTACACTTGGTGCTTGGATTCTGAAAATTACATTTCCTAGGCTCCTTGCCAGCCAGTTTCCTGTTAAGTTCTGCTATCAGGAGACACTAGTAGGAGATCAAAAGGCAGGAGGAAGAAGAGAAGTTTCCTGCCCCTGGCTCCAAAGGAGTAGTTGCTGGTTGCAGCAGGAGCAACAAAGCCGAGGTGGGGCAATTCTGGATGTCGACAGCACCTTTTTTGGGGGGTTCCAGCCTCATCAATGTGGGACCACTTTAGACAGTCAACAGCATCTCCAACAGCACAGCAGTTCATGTGAAGCTCATGGGATACAAACTTTACAGAGTATTCCTAAAACCTTTCATACTTTTTGAAAACCAATATTAAAAAAATTAATACCCTGAAAGGATAAAGCTAGTTCCTGTGTTAAGAAAAGAATGCATACCTATGTACACATTTGTTGCTAGACAAAATCCTGAGACTTCTAATTTAGATATAATCCACTGTTCCTACTAATTTTCTAAAACCTTCCATGTATAGAAGTATCGGTGCATCCATACAACTAAACTAAATGTAAAAAACAGTAAAAATTTTTCCATCCTAATTTTAAAAAGTAAAGCTGATAGATGTGTAACAGGAAGAAAAATCTGACTGTACTTTGAAGCAGATATAATCCAAAACTGTGCTGTTCAATGTGGTACTCATTAACCACATGTGGCTCTTTACATTTAAAATTAATTGAATATTCCTCAATTGCTCTAGCCACTTTTCAAGGGCTCAGTAGTCACATGTGACTAGTGGAGAACTTACTATACAGCAGAGATTAGAGATCATTTCCATAATCATGGGAAGTTTTATTGAATAGTCCTGCTCTGCTTTAGAAGGAAGGTAGAAGTCCTCTTAAAAAGGAATACCCTTTATTGGGAAAACTCCTTGATGCATATGAAGGAAACAGGAAAGTTAAGGCAAAGAAAAGGTATCAGCCATAAGGAGGAGAAGCAGCAGGGCTGTAATACTTAGTGAGAGCAAGAAATTACAGCAAGAGAACCATACTGTCCTCCCTCCCCCTAGTAAGCCCCAGAGATGTTAGCGAGGACTTGAGACAACCTATTATATTAGGGATTAGAGCTGGAGCCATTTTGCTAGAAAAGGTAGCCCCAGGAGGTAGGAGGATTGTGGGCCATCCAGGTGACAGATACTTGGAGCACACACGTGCACGTAGGATATATATTTATACTTGTACTCTAAAGAAATAAACTACACACGATAGAAAAGAGGGGAATTCCTTGGCAGTCCAGTGGTTAGGACTCAGGGCTTTCACTGCCAGGGCCCAGGTCCAATCCCTGGTCAGGGAACTAAGATCCCATAGCAAAAAAAAAAAAAAAAAAAAAAGAAAAGAATCAGTCAAGCATTAAAATAACACCTTTGAGCATTTACCACATGCCAGGCCCTTCAAATCACTTTACATGTAGTAACTCAATTAAACCTCAGCGCCACTTTAAAGTATTATTATGATTATCTTCTTTTTATAATTAAGAAAACTGAATGAGTAAATATAATGTAGAACACAATTCAAATCCAGCAGTGTGGCCCTTAAGTGATCGCTCTTACCCACTACACTATGTTGCCTCCAAATTAAAGTTCAAGAAACAGGTAAGGTAAGGAAATTATTATTATTATTTTGTCTCTTCATATAGGTGAAAAAATAAACAGAACAGAATTTTGGAGTCTATGGAGTTCAATAATTTAGCATTCCTAATAAAATCTGAAGAAACAATCCATTAGATATTTTTAAGCTTCTATTTCTGGCTAACTTATTGGCTAATTTATGGCAAATAAGGGCTAGTAATATAGTATAAACAATGTAAAATTTTTAAGAAGAGAAAAAAAAACTAGATCTCTGCAACACTCTAATTCTTAATTTTATTTGCTACAGACACCAAGCCTCATTCTGAGGCATGAATACCATACAAAATTTCAGAAACAAGCAGGAATTATCTTTGCATAATGAAATAATATAACGCAGGAAAAGAATCGTTTTTAAAGAACCCAAAATAACAAAAATTGATATAGAATTGCAAAGAAGATTTCTTAGCATTCTGTTTATAATTATTGAATACTGAAAGATAATAAAATATAAAGCAGAGGAGGGGCTCTGTATTGAGAATATTTCTAAAGAATATTCCATTTTGTCCTCTTGGTGGTAAGAAAATGAAAAGTCATACAAACTACATTTAGGATTCAGGTAGTGGTTTAGGATCTATGATGAATCAGAGATAACAATGACCTTTAACACAGCCTGGCTAGAGAAATGTTTTAATTTCTACTGTTATCCCAATGTTATCTCTTTTAACTAAGAAAAAAAATAGCTGGGCTAATAGTGCCCTACTATTCTGACTGATAACAAAAGCTATCAGAAGCAGTCCAATTTCTGACAGGCTAGGCCAAGGGCAGTATAAGAAAGGCTAAGCCCAAGTGAGAGATTAGGCTGCTGAGATACACATCTTACTTGTTCAGATGATGCCTGGAGTTCCAACTTGACCTTCTCACAACTTCATCCAGAAAGCAAACCCATATAAACGAAAGAGGTGGCCCAGCACAGTAAATCCTGGCTCACAAGGGCTCATTAACATCATAGTCATCTATATCCTCATTCATCCTGAGGGAGAATGCCGAAATTGGAAGAAGCATTCTACTTCGCCTTGAACCAGTGTGAGAACATCGAATACTTGAGTAATTGGTGCCACTTCAGTCATTTCCTTTTTATCACAAATACCCAACCCAAATAAATAGGTCCCCCTGATTTTTAAGTTCCTTGTATAACAGTTCTGAATTAGGTAAAAATCTGGGTATAGAGTAAGAATTTAGATAAGATGGTCCTTCACTACTCAAATAACTGAAGAAGTCATTCTACAATGAGCAGCCTTAAATTTTCCAGATGATCCAAGTGAAAGGAAGAGAGAAAGCAATGCTAAATAGGGTACAAAGCTCTAAAAGATTACATTCTCCTTTCTTTGTTGTCCATAGTTAAAGAGGATGGGTACTGCCATTCACACAGACACTGCAGTACAAACCTAACGATGCTATTCTTTTACTTAAAAGAATAAAAGTTCTCTTTTGCCGAGAAGATAAGTCCAAGCTTCTTGGCAGAATATGCAAAGGCTTTTAGGTAAGAATGCACTATCAGCACAGAGAGGTGGAGCCCTGAGAAAGCTTTCCTAGAAAAAGCTACTTCTAAGCTAGTCAAGGAGAGAAGGGGAGGAGATTTTAGGCAGTGAATAGCACCGAGTAATGCCCAGATGAGAGAAGGCTTCTGGTATGTATAGGCAAACACAAGCAGCTGGTATTATGGAAACCTAAAATATGAGGGAGGACAATATAGCAAGCTATTGAAATTTAACCAATTGAAATTACAGTCAACCCTCTCTATCTGTAGGTTTCACATCCACAGATTCAACCAACCACGGAGAGAAAATACTTGGAAAAAAAATTCCAGAAAGTTCCAAAAAGCCAAACTTGAAATTGCTTCCTACGGGCAACTATTTACATATCATTTACATTGTACTTACATCTATTACATAGCATTTGCACTGTTAAGTATTAGAAGTAACCTAGAGACGATTTAAAATACATGGGAAGATAAGTGTAGGCAATGTGCAAACACTGTGCTATTTTACATAAGGGACCTGATCTCTGTGGATTCTGGCATCCACAGCAGTGGGGTAGGGGTGGGGAGGTCCTGGAACCAATACCCAGTGGATACGGAGGGACGACTGTATCTAGAACTCTAGGGTATACTCAGCAATGGCCTATTACAAATCTACCTCCAGACTTCCATTTTAAAATCAAGGTAATTTTGTATTTTATCTTCTATTATTTTTATTTTTAAATAACTATACAAATATATATACATATATATTTCTTGTTTTAAAACATTCTACAAGTAAGGATAAAATTCCCCTTCGATTCCTTTAACATCCCCACTCCCATCAACAACTAGTCTGGAATGTATATTCTTTCAGACCTTTACTATACTTCACGTTCGTAAGTATGTACCCACAAAAATATATACGATTGCTTTATGTTCAACGATTTCCACGTAACTATTCTGGGAATCACATACACCCCTCTCCAAAGTCCAATAATATTGTGTCTTCCTGGTGAAAATAGTTTATTTTCAGCTTAACTGATTCCTCTTGTGAAACTGACCAGATTAATAATTCAGAGATATCCTCAATTTTGTATTCCAAATGCAGCCAGAGAAAATAAAATCATGGTAAATACTTGTTAAAAAATGTGTAAATCTCTTCTGGAATTATAATTTTATTTTTACCAAGTAGCTCTAGAAAAGTTGTATATCCATTGTCCATCGAGTCAGAAGCATATCAGTACAGTATCTAGTTATCTGTTCAATCCACATAACTTATTTGAGTCCTAGTACCTGAACTTCCTTAAATACGTTAGCAACATTTTTCTTTTTTGATGAAGTGATTATTAGTGTTGCTAAGAAAAAATAGTCTTGGGAACCCCCGAGGACTCAGAAAATTGAGCCAATCCAAAATGCTCCTTTATATAAGGAAAGTGACCAGTAAATTCTTTTATCAAGTTTCATCAAGTTTTCAAATGCATTAAAATAAAACTTGAAAATCTCCATAAGTAGCTTTAGTTTCTTTTAAATATAAGTTGGCAGTGATTAAGAATATAATTATTAAAAGCATTCTCTTTGCAATCTCAGTCACTTTATAATATCAAACAGTGAATGTGACTCAGAAAGGTTACAGACCAAAGTCTTCTAATTAATTATTTAATGAGATATGGATATATTAAACTTCTGTTTTGATTTAAATAAACTTTGAAATCACATTTTTATTACATGGCATATATTCCTTCAATAGTAAAACAATTGACTTCTTAAGTTCTGAGCATACCTCTCAATTTTCTTACTTGCAAACAGGCCCTAACAGTTCACATATATTAATTAATTAGATAAAAGATTGGGGGGCTACTACGTGTGTTTGTTAACTTGTGTGCTTGTTGGAGGATAGTGAATCTCAAGAAGGCTGTACCTCAGGCAGGGCACTTTGGTCAAGGGGTTGCCCGTCATATCCCTGATCTGGAAGGGGCAAACTAGTGAGATCACTAGAGACAATGTAATTTTGATCAGCACTGTCCCACAGAAACATAAACATATGCCACAAATGAGAGCCACAGATGTAATTTAAAATTTTCTAGTAATTACATTAAAAAAAGAAAAAAGAAAAATAATGTTAGTAACTTTATTTTGTCTAATATATCCAAAATATTATCATTTCAATGTGATCAAAAATTTTAAATTATTGATATTTTATATTCTTTTGTTCACACCAAGTGTTCAAAATCCCGTGTGTAACTTCATACTTACAGCACTTCTCAATTGCATTAGTCATATTTCAAGTGCTCAAAAAGTCGTATCTGGCCAGTGGCTACCATACTGGACAGCACAGATATAGAGGGGAAACCAGGGGCTTTGGAATTAACATGGACCTAAGGTTTGAATTCTAGTTCCATAACTTACTAAGCTATGTGACCATAAGCTAGTAATATAAACTCCCTGAGCCCTGTAGCTCTTATCAGTAAATCAGGAATAATACCATATGCCTTGCAAATCTCTTAAAAGAACTATAGATAATATAATATTTATTATAATTATAGATAATATGCCTGGCATATATATAACTCAATAAAATCCTCCTCATCCTCATCATTATATAAATTAGAGAAGGAAAAAATAACATTGTAAGAGAGCTCAAAGTTTAAAATATTGTGAAGGAGAAAAACAGAAAGAGAAACAAGAACTTGAAGCAAGATTATCAAAATGTTTTCTAACTGAAGTTTCAGTCATCAACCCACTATTATCCACACAAAACAAAAACCAAAACCATATTTTCCAAAATTGTGAATAATGCCAAAATAAGATATTGCTAAAACTAGAGATATGATGGTGTTTAAAGGTTCTATTTCTACAGGGAAAAAATGGCTGGAAAGTTGAGTAGGAGGTTATTTGCATGGACATGGAATTTTGGGATACTAAAAATGCTTACAAAAAATCTACAAAGAGTATATTATGCATTCTGATAACTGAGCATTCATTATAAAATACATAATGATTTTTTTTCAAATAATTGTTACAGTATATTTTTCATTCACTTATATAGGATATCAAAATACAATGCAGAAAATATACAAAACATACCTCTGATAAAAATGTCTGGGCCGATTTCTGAGCTCCTACATGGAGCAGATATTCATATACGTAGAGTGCTAACCTGTAAAATGAGTAAAATATTTATTGAGAAGAGGTATATTTAAAATTCATTCTTTAAATAATGCACACACCTTTTCATTACAGAAATATTTTTCACACTAACAGTGACAGAAAATCAACTCTTCCAACATCTTTTCAATGGGAGTTTATACACATATGTTCAGAAAGAACTTTAATTAAAATAGGACGCAAAAGAATAAGACACATTTTTTCTTGGCACGAAACACCTAAATATGGATTTTTGTCTTGGATCATCTAACTTATCAAGCCCTCAATTCCCTTTGTTATACCTAGTATGAATTACTAACTTAAAACCAAACATTAATAATTCCCATAACCTACTTGAAGGTCTAATTATTAGTAAAACAAATGAATTAAGTTATTGGACCTTTACAACAACACTATATCCTTCCATCTTTCTGGTGAATGTTAACATAAATTCCAGCTGTTTACATATCTGTATGCCAAAATGGGTGTTGAATGTCCATTTTAATATATTTGTTCAGGCACTCTCTCCTTATTCTTTAGTTTAGATTGCTAAACCAATAATATTTTAGTTTAAAAGAAATTCAAATTAACAGCAAATCACAGCATTAAGTAAACTTTAAAGGTACCAGATTATATTAAGCATTTGGGTGCTTAGAGTTTAAAGGTTAACACGGAAGTACATATAAATTTATCACTCAGATATAGAATATTAAGTATGCACTATACATTTATACTACTCTCATTATCTTGTGGATTCAGAATTTTAAGCTACACCATGTGGCTCAATTTTAGTTACGCTGTTAACAAAATATTATTCATAAACCCAAATTAGTCTGAGGCAGTATTTTTAATGATATCTTGGACTGATGCCCAGATGGCTCACAACAGTTCAGTTTCTGCTACACTGTATTTACCAATATTGAGCCAGGTTTACAGTAAACAAAACAATGTAACAATAACCACAGTTCTGTAGAGCTACTCCATTTCTCTTGCCAAGTGAATTTATGATTGTTAAAGACTGATGGCATTTGAAAAAATGAATATTTTCCCCATTTTCATGAAAACATAACATGTATTTGTCATGAAAAGGGAAAGCCTGTATATAATCACTTGCTCTGTCCATTTAATTCTTTCCATTCCAAAACTGCCAAACTCTTAAGATGAGAATTATTCTGTAGTTACTAAGCACCATGAGCAGACATCTGTTAAAGTTACTCATAGATGAAAAGTATGTTGTTGACAGTGAGTATACGAATATAATTTAGAAACATCTCCTATTCTCTTCAAGTTGAATGCCACTTCCTGGATCAGTGCTTCTCAACTCTTTTTCTACCCTAACACAGGTAGTATGTCACATCCCTGTGTGATGCTCCTTGAGGAAGGTTCATACCCCAAAGTATGTCATATGGGATATGGGAATTGAAATGTTCCTGTAGTTTCAAACAAACAAACCCAACTGGTGATTCTTATCACACATTCTTCAAACACACATATCCCACATACTCTGTCTCTCCACTAACTACTTCCAAACCCATCACATGATTCCTGACCATGATGGCAGATTTCACCTTGAAAAAAAAAATATTTGTGAATTTCTCCTGGAGAGACTGAAGCCTCAAAATTGCCTGCCAGTGGCAGTGTGGCCCTACTGCCTACGGCCCTACAGCCTCGGGTTATTCCTTGTGGCTTGTAAAATCTTGGGCCTAGAGCCATACCAGTGGTGCAGTCTGGACAAGAAAGCCAGGCCTAAGTCAAAGGCTCAGCAGTAAGGATGTTCCACCAAGCTTGGAGAAGTTGGAAGTGAGAGGCACTGAGTGAAGCAGAGGCACTGTGGTGGGTCTGGGAGGGGGGGTGCGATAAGAAAACAGACCCCAGAACAGTCAAGACCAGAGCACAACTGTTGCTGTGTCCTTGCAGTAAACACCATTCCTTAAAGTTAAGCAAGCCACTTCCTTGTAACCTCTTCTTTGTAATATTAAAGGAGATAATATATTTCTTCTATGTTTTCCCCCAATTAATTAGGTAGCAAAAAGTATATCTCTTTATAAGTAGAATTTAAAGCAACAATCTCCTCTCTCTCAATGGGCTCAGGACAGTGATTCTAAAAGACCTATTGGCGGAGGCACAGAATCAATGGGGGGAAGGGGTTTCAGACCGCAGAACTAAAGATTTTGAAGCGTCTTCCTAGGGGTGTGCTTGTCCTCCTACCCTTAGAATCTGAGCTGTAGCAGGACATCGTGTTGTTATCAACAGGATGATAAAATGGGACAGGGCTGAGAAAATCTATCTATAACACCGCCTCATATATCCATGTTCTGTAACTCCCTTGAACAAAATGAACGCTTCCCAGGCAGTCAGGACCTATACTCCAGAGAGAGTGGCAGGGAGCATCATATGGGTGAACAGTTAATCAACTCTACTGCCTTGATGACTCCAGAATACATCACTAGCAAATCTCCAACATTTTAACTACTACCTCTGTGCATAGGATTTTCCAAACCTATGTCTTTAGCCCCATCCTCTCTACCAAGCTCCAAACCTGCTTCTCCAAATTACTGTTTGAAATTTCTAGCAAGATAGCTCTCTCTTAACTTGACCACGTGCAGAGTTAAATTCACCTTCTCCCTCTGTTTACAGTACCTGTGCTCACTTTCAATGAAACACAATTTCTGAGTCTCAGTTTCCTCATTTGTAAAATGGGAAGGATACTTTCCTTGTAGTATTGTTGAAAGGATCAGACAGCACAGTAAATAGTAACAATGACTGCAACAGTTTCAGCTAATTCTGTTACATATTATATTACCAAGTCACATACTGGATTCCAACGCCACAGCCTCTCTCACATTTGCCATTCCTTTCTATCCTCCCTCCTCCTCCTGAAGAACCACTAGGAGCCACATCAATAGGAGTATTTGTTCTACCTTCAGATACAGATACTGTGTATTTCCCATTAGCTGCCTACAATAGAGGCATTAGGGCCACCAGAAGTAAGAATCTCCAGGAGGTTCTGGGGGAAAAGCCCTGCAATAAATTATTTGTGTATGAATACAAATGATTCCAGGGGAGTGAGGAGTGACACTTGTCCATCCGTGCAGATGAATCATAGCATGGTCCCTTACCTAGTGACAGGAGATCATCAAACATTTTATTCGGATTCAGTTTCTACTGGACAGTAAAAATTTAAAAATAAATATTGAATATACAAATATTTAAAATGTGTACACTCTCATATTAACATTTTCATTTTCCTTTTTAGGATCTTTAAGAAATTTAACTACTTTTGATAAAGTACAAAGTGGCTATTTAATCTAGTGGCTTATAATGTGATCCAATTACACAGAAAAAAATTAATAATCATGCAGTAAGAGTTTGTTTGCAGAAAGTAGACACAGACTTTTTTTTTAAACATTGATTAATGAAAAAGCATATCAATGATTCATGGATCATATGCCTTTAAATTACCTTCATTTCATTCTAAATTTCAAATAGATACCAATGACTGAGTTAACAAAATCATGACCAGGAATTCTAGAGAGGAATGCAAAGCCAGAATGCAAAATATATCTGAAACAGCTCAAGACCTTCTGTACTCCCTGGTTACTGCAGGCTCTTAAGCTTTAAAAGTAAGAGCAAAGGTAGAGGTTAAAATGGGAAGAGAACTGAGAATAGCCAAAGCCTGAGCCCACCTGGCACTGCCCTCAAAACAGTAATTACATATCACCTACCCATGCGATTCACACTCAACTCACTGTCCCTCAGTTACACACATATACACTCATGGGTGCCATCAAAGGCAGAACGGAAAAGTCAACCACCACTGATAAAACTTCACAATTCAAATTCTATCAATCTCCAATTCTGATAGGGTCAAATCTATTGATATTTCAACTAGACTTCATGGATTCAAAATCTCTAATAAATTTGGATGTTGACCAGTCTACAGTTTAACTTTTTAACCTATTTACAAAAGGAAAGGGGGAAATCCCACTCACTTTACTTTGCACATGATTCTAACAAAAGTGGATTTTTTTGTTAATTACAAAATATATAATTAGAAGGGAATTAAAGACATATAAAAATGAAAAGAACACAGAAAGATGTTAAACCTCTGACTACCCCCCACCAAAAAAACCCCAAATAAAATTAAAAAGCAATAATGAACTGAAAAAATAGGATATACAATCAATAGGACAACAAAAGGCTAATATGCTTAATATATAAACAGCTCATATAATATGTCCTGCCAGAATAAGAAGACCTTAATTTTTAAATAATGAGCAAGGATGGACGTTAAAGGTCAAATAAGAATGGCTACCTATGGCCAGTAAATAATCCTAAGGAAAAATATTCAACCTCCCAGCCATAAACAATATTTTAAAATTTCACCAATCAATGTACCAAAGACTCTAAAAACATTAAAGCATTCGGTGCCTAAAGGGTAATATATGGACGTGTAAATGGTACAGCTTTTCAAGAAAATAACATGGCGAAGTGAAAAGGTAAGTGAATGAGTAAAAAACACAAGTGTAGAATAGCTTGTATAGTACGCTCCCATGTATATGACACATATATTCTTCAGAGGTAATTCATATACATACAGGCACAGGAACAACAAGCTTAACTCACCAGGCTTCCCCCTCTAGTGGAAACATATGTATCCAAACAGTATCTTTTATTGCAAGGATTTTTTTCCTAGGGAGTGGGAGCCTAGGATAAGAGGCAGACTTTTTTACTGCATAAACTTTCTTCTGTTTGATTATTTCCCCGTACTTCTTCTATTACGTATTTAAAAAGAAATAAACAAGTAGATAGGAAAAAAATAATAAACCTTTTGTGAACTTTGACCCAGTAATTTCTATTCTAAAATACTATTTTAAAGAATTAATCCGAAATCCAAACAATTTATAATGAAGCTCGTGGTAAAATTATAGCAGTGAAAAACTGGCAAACTAAATATCTGATAAAAGGGGAATAGTTGGATTGTGATATATGCAGGTGATGGGAAAATATATTTTTGAAGATGTTTAATGAAGAAATGTTCGTAATTCATTGTTAAAAGTGTGAGCATATATACACAGAAATATACATACTGCATTGAGAAAAAGAGTAGAAGGAAATATGAGTTATAGCTACTGGTAGAAATATTAATAATAGAAGAAGCAACAGATGAAGTCCAACTAGTATGGATGTAGCAGAAAAACTAAATAAAGCATAAAACCAGTATGGTCTAATCAGAGTAAGAGCTAACATCCCCATGCCTCCTTCAGAAGGCCTGAGGACAACTCTTGTTATAGCACTGTCCTCTAATTAACAATCATAATGGTAGCTTTGTGTCTCCAGTAAAAGATTAAACTTTGTGCCACTCATACTATACAAAAATCTAAGATATCTTTTCAAAACCAATTTGGCAATAAGTATACGTCAAAAGCTTGCTAAAAAAAGTTCACACGCTTTGACCCAATAATTCCATTACTGGGAGTCTAGCCTAAAGAAATTATCCTAAATGTAGAAAAGCTTAATGCCCAAAAATTTTTAACCAAAGAACATGTAGAACAATCAAAATATAAATAAAAAGAAAAATGGCTAGATTTATAGTAAAATATTTTGCATTAATTTCATGTTTGAAAATATAACTCAGAATTTAGATATATTCATTCAACAAGCACCTAAGAGACTTCCCCCTGCTTAATTCTTGAACTTTAAAATGTGAGAAAATGTTATAACCATACCACCAAATAAAATTATTTCAAATTTACCTTGTGAAAATTACAAAATCTAACAAGGAAACAAATCTTTACCATTCACATGAACAAAATCTGTTACATGCTTGCCAAGAGGTATCATCTAACAGTACTAAGACAGTTAAGTATTTAACAGCACATCTACAACACATAATGTCATTTGGAGTCTAATTACAGCAAATTCTCAACTACACTTGTAAATAAGGACTTCACAGTCTGGAAAAGGGGTAAAGAATTTACTTCACTCTATAATCTAGCTATCTAATTTGAGATTAAATCTCTTGCTCTGAAGGAAATGGTAGAAAATAAGGAACTATGGATAACATATAAAAAAGGTTTTAAAGACAGTATTGTTAATTTGCAAAAAAGTTCTCCAAGCTACACATAAATAAAAGGTGAATACTACCTATAGTTCAGAGCTAATTCCTAACTCTCTCTCTACATACACATATATGTACATATGTCAATATCTATGCATGTGTGTATAATACATCTATATAAAACAAATCATTATTTCACAAAAGTCAGTCAATAAAAATGACCTAATGTGTTTAATCTGAATTTATAGAACAGTTAAAATGGATATGACTGTTTAAATCATAGAAACAATTTTTTTAATCTTATGAACAGGATTCATCAAAAGTTTTCTTTATATTATACATGCTAGTTATAATAACACAATTTAATGTTCATAAAACTTTTCAGGAATGTGTGCCACTTGTGGATAACATTTAATTATGCCTCACAATATATTCCTATGAGGCAGAGTTACGAACTATGTATAAACATCATTAGGTAAGTACTCATACAATGAAAAGTCCAACTACCAATAAACAGCTATGTCTGTCAGCCTGGTCATGATATCCTATATCTACTTTTCACACATTTACCTATTAAATAACCTGTCTTTTGCATGCCATTCTTTTAATATTCCAAAAAGATGCAGTGTTGAAACTGAAAAGCAAGAGAAAGTAGCCATTTAATATGAGAAAACACACATCCATCCCAAACTTCAGTGATGAAAACTGATTTCGCCATCTTCTTACATTTAGCAAGGAAAAAGGAAAAAAAAAGATTCAAACATAAAGCCTTCAAATTAACAAATCCCCACCTGTAGTTTTAAAATTCTTTTGGTTGATTCACTATATGTGCAAAGGTAGAGGGAAGACACAGTAGGAGAATTAACTTCAAAAAACAGCTGTTCCTAATTTCTCTTGAAATTAAACTACTATAACACATTTTGTCTTGTTTATCTCTGTATCTCCAGCACCTAAACTAGTGAGTACCCAATAAATATTTTTTAATGAAGGAATGACTCTCTTAAACCAGGCATGAGGCACTTACAGAATCCTTTGGTTTCCTCTAGTCAAGGCATTCAAAGGGGAAGCGTAAGGAATCTCCTTAGAGACCTACTTTAGCATTGACCTCCTCGTAGTATCCTTAAGCTTCAGCCTCTCAATAAAATACTATCGTTTAACAGCATGAATGTTACTAAAACAATTCCTTCACACTGATTCCTATCTCTATATACAAAGGGTAATTTTTTTAAAGAAATAAATTAATCCATTTAGTTGTGGGTGGTAGATATCTGTTGTTTTGTTATTTTTAATAAAACAAATCCTCAAAAGACAATAACCTCCCTCTCGCCTACATCCTTAAAGGAAATAAATCAAGGTTAGGAAATAAACAATAAAAAGATTGTAGAGGGCTAGAAGAGGGCTATTTTATAAAGAATGGTCTAGCTGTTACATTTAACACTGGTGAGCAGTATGTGCTGCAAAATGCTACATCCAAAATCCACTCCCCATCTTTTGTCCTTAAATCCCAGTGTCATTAACTCGAGAAGCCGCAGACATAGAGAACTTAGAACAGATTAAGTTCTCCTAATGGACAGTAAAAAGTCATGTGGGATCTAGATTCCTACCCACTGCTATATTTAAAATGGATAACCAACAAGGACCTACTGTACAGCACAGGAAACTCTGCTCAATATTATGTAACAACCTAATCAGGAAAAGAATTTGAAAAAGAATAGACACATGTATATGAATAACTGAGTCACTTTGTTGTACACCTGAAACTAACACAACATTGTTAATCTACTATACTCCAATATAAAATAAAAACTTTTAAAAAAGTCATGTTGGATTTAGAAAAAAGAACTCTCTTATTCCTGATCCATTGTATAATTCCACTGTTGACTAATGACACGTATCAGTATCCACATGTGTCTCCTAAGTGATAAAATGCCAAGAGTTAGCCGGATCACAGCTAGCTAACAAGTAGCAAGGAGCATTTGGCAACCACCGAGAGACTGCTCATGGGATTGTAAGTAGTTTAGCAATGAAACTAGATCAGCCTGTTCAAATTTTCAACAGAGCTTACAACCTGGTGCTAAGGAGGTGTGAAAAATTAGAAATCTGTTTCTAACATTGTCTTTTTAAAGTTCTTCATCATAAACAGTGAAGCTAAAAAACAGATTTAGCATGTCAAAAACTGTCTATGCAACCACCCAATAATATTAATATCCAGCCTTTGTTTCAAATTTACTTAGTCTATTTTCTATACTCTCAATATCAGTTTTAGAGACTAGATACCTGATATACATAAAGATACTGAAGATACTAAACAGAATTAAATGTTCTGGTGCAGAGATAATTGCATCAGTTAAGACCGACAGGGAAAGGAGTGAAAGATTTAACAATTATTAAATGGATAGCTGGGCATAAAAAATATTACTTTGCCGATGTGTCATTGATGTCATAAATGATAGACAAGTAATGCTTGGGAGTATGGATTTGGAATTAAATGATTTGGTGTGCTTAGAAATAAAAACACTTGCCTTGTGCAGACAGGCAAATTCATGATTAAAATGACTATCAATAGAGGAAATAAAAAGGCTAATATATAAAAATAAGAATTAATTTAAAACTAATCAAGAGTTTATAGAAATATGGTTGTTTATAATATAGAAATATGGTTATTTGTAAAATTTAGTAAAAATTTCTATCCATTCTTTAAAATAATTGTTCTTGCTATAATCTCTCATTTGATTTTTTTTTCATAAATTTATTTATTTATACGTATTTAATTTTGGCTGCATTGGGTCTTCGTTGCTGCACGTGGGCTTTCTCTAGTTGCGGCGAGCGGGGGCTACTCTTCGTTGTGGTGCACGGGCTTCTCATTGCGGTAGCTTCTCTTGTTGCAGAGCACGGGCTCTAGGTGCGCGGACTTCAGTAGTTGTGGCGCACGGACTTAGTTGCTCCAGGGCATGTGGGATCTTTCCAGACCAGGGGTCGAACCCGTGCCCCCTGCATTGGCAGGCGTACTCTTAACTACTGCACCACTCCATCCACTCTTAGAGCTAAGCTATATACATTGGAAATACAGTACTGGGTATACTTGATAATAGCACTTAGTCCATTTCAATCCAGCTTGAAGATTATACATTATACCCATGCTCCCACCTGCCCATGGAATCTTGATATATATTGTCTGATATACATAGTTCTGTTTGTGTCATCCTTACAGAGAGCAGATTTTCTTTTATATCCACCCAGAATACTAGTAGCTTCCTAACACTTGCTGACCAACCTTGGGAGTCATCCCATACTCAATTTCAATGTATTAACATCAAAATTAACACCAGACACCAGACTTCCACTTATGCCGTGGAGGAGTAAGTGGGACTGAACTTGCCCTCTTGCTGCAGACAACTAGAAAACTGGATATATGAAACAACTGGTTTTAGATACTGGACAACAGGCAGTGCAGACCTGTAAAACTTGCAAAAAGAGGAACATACAAGATTTGAGTCCTATCATAACCCTAGTTTTCTGCCTCAAGGCACATTCCAGAACAAAGTGCAAGGAGGGAACAAATCCAAATACAGCACAGTGGTCTCAAGTTGAAGAGATCAAGGAATTAAACTGGGGAGGATTGAGGCAGCTGGAATTTGTGGGCAGAGTATCAGACAGGAGGGGGCTACACAGCAAAATAACTCCAACAATCTGCATAGGAATCCCTTTGCCCATGTATAGGGTGGAACTCCACCAAGCCAGGCAAAGAACTGTTGCTCACAGAGGGCTGGGAAACCACTAACTACTCACAGGAGAAACTTCAAGAACACTACTCACAACGAACACCAACAGCATTCGGTAGAGACCCACGGGCCACACTTCAGAGGTAGCACTAAACTAGTCCTAAAGTAAAAGTAGACTTACCCTAACCATAGTGTGTAATTTTAACAACCCAAATAAGCTTTTAACAACATGCAGTGTAGCCAGATTAATTTGGCTAGAAAGTAGCTTTAAGTAAAGATAAATATTTTTTAAAAAGTGATACCAAGTATCAAGTCAGAGATATTAAAATAACTTTCAGGTTGGTGAATGACATGGCCACTGGGGACAAGGGGAGTATGGGAAATCTCTGTACCTTCTGCTCAATTTTGCTATGAACCTAAAACTGCTCTTTCTAAAAAAAGTATTTTTCAAAGCATTTACACTGGGTAATGGGGCTTCTTACTTCCCTCTCTCTGCTGTTTTGTGTTTTGCAAATTTCTATAATCAAGAAAAAATTATTTTAAAACTTAGTCATCAGTTCATATCTCCTTCCCCAAGCTAATTTTAAATTATTATCTATGTGTAACATTTTCCTCAAGTACAAATGAACAGTAACAGTTTACTCTAATAATAAGTTAATAACCAAGAAAATATCTTCTTTATAAATAATATAAATTACATATCCCAAGAAATTAAGATGAGTGGAAAACATTTAAAAGCAGTCTAATGTTTTTCCTCTGGCTACTAAGCACTGAAAATAACTTACTCAGAATTTCTTCCAGGCTTTACGATTTTTTTTTCTTTTTTCACCTCATGCAGAAGTTTATTGTAGAACTGAAAATAAATTGCATCATTTAAAATCTCTCTCTTCTACTTATTTACAAGACAGAAACAGACTCACAGACTTTGAAAGCAAACTTATGGTTACCAAAAGGGGAAACGTGGTGGGGAGGAATAAATTAGGAGTTTGGTATTAACATATACACACTACTATATACAAAATAGATAATCAACAAGGACCTACTGTAGAGCACAGGGAACTCTGCTCAGTACTCTGTAATAGCCTATATGGGAAAAGAATGTGAAAAAGAATGGATATATGTATATGTTTAACTGAATCACCTTGCTGTACACCTGAAACTAACACAACATTGTAAATCAACTACACTCCAATGTAAAATAAAAAATAAATTAAAAAAAAAACAACTCTCTCTCCTTATTTCTGTCTTTTAAAGAGTGCACACAGCAGAAGCTATATGTATAGGCAGCACCTCCTCACCATAAGACATCATTTCTCTGGTGCCCAGCAGGTCACATGCCAGGTGGTTGCAACCCACGCCACAGAACCAAGTGTAAGATCAGCAGTTCAGGACCTACCTTCCTTTCTGAGGCTCTTCAAACTTGGGATCACAGAGGTGAACACTTCATTCTGACTGGGTTTTAGTAACCTGTATCCCCAACAAGTTTAGGGAACTGTAAATCCTCCAATATCCTTCTACTCCCTGCTTCATCAACATTAATAGTCTCCTCACTAAAAGTGTGAGGCTCCCTGATGTGGACTGAAGTCACTATAGCTTATTTCTCTACCCTCAGGTTTCCATGTGATGGGGACTTCTAAGGAGTCCATGAATAGAAATGAGAAGAACTTGATCTGACATTCTTATTTTTCTTAATTCTTCCTGTTAATTCTCTTTTCTAATCTTTGCACATGCTATTTTGGCATTGGCATTTAGATCTATTCTGCTTTATATCTGCTTTCCTTTAGCACTCACTTTACATTCCCTACTACTTCTTGCACCTTCTTTTTAATTGTTTCACCTTGTTCTAACTTCCTTAACCCCAGCCAAATCTGTATGATCATCTAGCTATAACATATTTGGTGACGTCTTTAGTTAGACCTACTTCATTATTGCCATGTTTAAAGTATCCACATTAATATGCACCATTCATTGAGGCTAGTGCTTGTAATTCATTTTCCACTTTCCCTAGAGGAATTCTGGAAGAGTTTTTCTCATAACAAATTCCAGCAATGTCTCTGATCTGTACTCCTTAGGGCACATGCAGAACAGGGAAGAAATGCTTCAGAAGAATACACCCATAGACACAGGTCCCAGAACTCTTAATACCACAGAAGGAAGTGGGCAGGTGTTTGAAGGAAAAACCCAACTTAGGAAAGACACAGGATAATTCTTCTCTGATTTTCAGAGGGTATAAAATGTATATTTTTAATCCCTATTTGAAGCTATTTTTAAAAAGCTCCATATAAAATAATTAGAACCACAGGGGTTTTGTCTAGGGCTTAATCCATTTCCTAGTATTAGTTTGAAATATTTAGACATTTACAGCATTTGCTCTTTCAGGACATTTACTTATCTCTTTATTAGACAACTCTTAAGCATCTAGTTTGTGTAAAGTATTGAGAACCAATGAAACATCATTAATTTAGGACCCACTAAGGCAGAGTTTGTGGCAATATGGTAAAAGAATGCATCTTTACACTAACAAAGAGTTTAACAAATTAGCAGCATAAAGATAATTCTAAATATCTAATGTTAGAAAGAAAAACACTTTCAAACATCCTGATAAATTCTACAAATAAACACTTAATGCTCATCACCATCAACAATTAGTAAGCTCCTACCATTGTTCTAGGTCTTGAACCAAAAAAAAAAAAAAAGAAGAAGACACAAATTTTGCCCTCAAGTAATTTTCAGACTTGTTAATCGGAAGAAAAATATAATTAAAAATAAGATCAGTAACACAAAGTGGCATATGATTGGTGTACAGGCAACAAAACATCAAGAATTCAGAACAGGAAGAGACCACTGTAAGAGACTCTTTACAAAAGGGCTTTAACTGACAGAGGAAATTGTACTTAAGCTAGGTATTAAGGGAAATGGGATAAGCAGGAAGAAAAGAGGACGTTTAAGTAAAGGATAATAGCATGAAAGAATTACCTAAATTATATACAACACTGTGGCCAAAATAAAATTCTCTATGTACCTGAAAGTAATAAAATGTTTCACAAAATATTCCATTATTGAGACAGACTTCTCGTATCACTATGCAATAGAAAGATTTTACTCTATTATATAGAATATGAGAGTAATAATAGGAACTTATATTTATACTATTTTATAGCTTATAAAATGCATTCACATATGAAAGTGAACATTTAATTATTTAGTAGCAGTTTATAGCAATGTTATTTTATTAAGAATTTCTCTACATAGTTCTCTTTTATTTTTTCAGATTTTTTAAAACTAAGCCTTTTTATGTACATTTGTAATTGAGAAAAATGTTCATCTAGAAGGCATTCCCTATGGCATTTCCTAATTAAAATTTAGGTTACCAGGTAAAGCTTTAGAATACAGAAATTTATTTTGTACCCCAAAACATAAGTAAAAACCCACATTTTTTTAAATATCAGAAAGTGGGATCTATATATCTATAAATTTAGATAAAGTTATTCTGATTCTTCAGTTATATTTGTATCTAAAAATAAATGTTTAAAGTGTATCTCTACATAAGGAGCTAAAATAATCAATAGATAAAAGTGAAAAACAGACAAGGGGAGAAAATAGGATTAAATACAACATGAACCTCTTCTAAATTAATCTCCAGATACTCAATTTCCAGTCAATTGCACTAAGAAGCATTTGGCATCCATGCGTGCCTAAATCAATGAAAAGAGTGACCTAAGAGATCTTGACTTCCTTAAGTCCCAATACAAATAATCAAACTCCTTGATTTTAGATATACAATCACAGCATAATCACCAAATTTGAAAATAAAAGGAGATAACTAATATATTTAGATTCTTGAATCAGTATCCCAAAAGAACAGGCACTCTGAAACACTGCACTAAATCTAATAAGATTAACTTGACAAAAATAAATGTACAATACTGTGCTTGAATCAAAAATCTTGTACAGGATAGACAAATATAACAATAGCCCATATAAAAAGAGAGGTTTTAGCTGACTGCAAGTTTAATATGAATTAATAGTGTATTAGACCACCCTGCCAAGAGCTAATTTTACCTTAAATGCATTAACATAGAACTAAAAAAGGAGAGATAATAAATCCTAGAAAGATGAAGGGGAAAAAAAAGACAAGTTGTGAGCAATGGTTGGAAGTTATCAGTGATGCATAACCTGCAGAAAGTAAAGACTCAAACACTTAATAGGTTGTCAGCTATTAGAGGGATTGGTCTTATTTTACATGGCTAAAGAGGGTGGAAATAAAACCAATGGGTTAAAGTGCTAAGAAGGCAAATTGTAACTCAACACCTCAAAGACCCTTTTTGTAACCATTAGAGCTATCCAAAAATCTTATAGGCTGAGAAAAGAACCATTTTGGGGTTGGGAGATGTGAGTGTCCAATCTCTGAAAGAGTAAAGGAACAGTACAGGTTGAAGCTGGGGATACTGCAGGGGCTTTATTCATTAAACAGAAGTTTGGATCAGATGAACTTTAAAATACCTCTCAAATACAAGATTACATAATCCTATTATTACTAAAATGTGGCCCAGAGCAATTGAGTGACTTCCAGATCAACAGAACTATTTGGTAAAAGAGTTGAGATTAGGATATATGACTCAGAGCTTAGTCTGCTGTATCTCGAAAAATACTGCAAAACAACATGATTCAACATCTTCCATGAAGAAATTATATTCCCAGGAAATATCACTCTGTGACCAAGTGAAAGATGGAGAAGTGGCAAGCTTACCTGTCAAAGTCAACCTAAGGCAACTGTTAGTACAACCACCACTCCCACCACCCTGCTCCTCCACTCAAACATTAAGAAGATAAACTGTTTCTCCATGATATAAGTCTGTGTCATTCCTATAGATCATGTGGACCAATGTTCCAAGGTTTCCAAACCCAAAATGGAAGATAAAAGCATGTTATCTATACCTATGGGAAAAACCTGACCATACCAGTGAAAGATTAGTCAACTGACTCCATACAAGTTGGTTTGATGGGTAAAAAGCAGAGTTCCAATCAGTAAGTGGAAAGAGGCATATTACAATAAAACTCTATCTAAAAGAATAAGCAATTTCTAAACACATTTACTCTTTCCAAATTCTCCCAGATGTTAGCAGAGAATTGCTACATCCTATATTAGTTTAAGCTTTTTAACCTAATCTACCCTATAATTAGAAACCATACTTTTTATTCCAAAACAGTTGAAGGGGATAAATTACACTAATATTGACAATTACAAAGCCAGTTAAATAGAAAATGTGTTATAATCGGTTCATGGTACCAAATCAGATTACTATGCTGTTTCAGTGTTTCCTTGGCATGCCAAAATATAATTTATAGAACGTAAGTAAAATATTTTAGCAAAGGTCTGCCTTCCTTAATTGACTTCCCTAAATGTCTGCAAAATTAAATGTGTTTAAAAGCAGAATAGTTTGCAGATCAACACTGTCAGGTGCACAATCTATTCCTCTATTTTTAACAGTTTCCTTATGATGAACCACAGTAATGTCCAGGAGAAATACCATAGAAGCTCCAAAACAGCAGATTAACTGAATTTACAGAGCTTTAATAAGCTTCTATTCTCCCCCCTCAGTTACACACACACACACACACACACACACACACACACACACTTCTAACCTCTTCTACAGTACAGACTCTTAGTTGCCTGGAAGGTCTCTCCTCTGAGTAGTGAGAAACAAAATTATTAGCTGGACATATTACTCCTCAGCTAAAAGATAATGTTCCCCTATTTCCCTTGAAGCTGGGTATGTTCACTTGCCTGAAGTTTGGCCAAGGAGATAGAGATTTAAGTTGGAAGACTTACACTAAGGGGTATTGTTCCACATTCCCTTATCCCGCATTCAGCCTATAAGGTTGGAGTGATGTTTCAGCCTCCATCTTGGACCATGAGAATGAGCCACTCTAGGAATGCCAGATGCAATGGACTGAATGTTTGTGTTCCCCCAAAATTGATTTGTTAAAACCCTAATCCCAATGTGATGGTATTTAGAGGTGGGGCCTTTGGGAGGTAATTAGGTCATGAGGGTAGAGTCTTCATAATGGCATTAGTGCCCTGACAGGAAGAGACCAGAGAGCTAGCTAGCTTTCTTTCCATCCTGTAAGGACACAACAAGAAGTCAGCAGTCTACAACCTGGAAGAGCATCCTCCCTGGAAACACACTGTGCTGGCACTCTGATCTTGGACTTCCATCCTCCAGAACTGTGAAAAATAAATTTCTGTTCTTCAAAAGGCACTCTGAATATGGTACTTTATTATAGCAGCCCAAGCTGACTAAAACACTAGAATAAAAAGGTAGAAGGGGTATAGATTCCTGACAACTGCATGGAACTGCCATTTCAGCCTTGGATTCTCAACCTTCAGATTTCTTTTATTTAAGAGGAAATAACTTTTAATCTTATTTAGGGTTTCCAATTATGTGCAACCTAATCAACTCCTAACTAGTACATGTGCTGCTAAGTCAGGCTTACTCTCCAGTCTTCCCATAATATGACTTCCACACAACTCTACCTGAACCACTCTTGCTGCATTGTCAAAAGTGGTCACCATGCAATCCTTGTCTTAGTTTACTCCTTTAGTGTATTTGACTCTGGTGATAACTCCCTCAGACTTAAGACCTCAAATCACTCTTTACTCATTCTCCTCCATATCTTAAAACATTGCTTTGTTTTTTCTTTTTCTTTTTTTAAACTCTACAAAATATTTTATTGCTTGGGTGTGCAGAATAAATTTAGGAGGCAGAAGAATAAATACTGGCTCTCAAATTTCTTTGCTAGTGATACACAGAATACAAAAGGAATAGTTTGACAAGTTACAATCAGTTCAGTTTGGGATACACTGTTTGAGTATGAGTCTGAAACTCCAAGAAGAGTCCTACATATAGAATTAAGTTGACTTTTTTCATACAAAATTATCTAGCACAATATATTGATTAATCAATATAATGCCAATTTATAATAACGCCAAGTTCTCATTATATGTGGGTCATTTCTTGAGCACTCTGAACTGTTACACTGACATACAGTACTTGCCCACTCCCATGCCAATATTACACTAGTTTTATTTTTAAAGTCTTGTTATTGCATAAATAAGTCTCCACACCTTATCACTACCACATCATCTTCTTCCTCTTCAAAACTGTCCTGGCTGTTTTGGCTCTTTTTTTTTTATATATATACAGCAGGTTCTTATTAGTCATCAATTTATACACATCAGCATATACATGTCAATCCCAATTGCCCACTTCATCACACCACCACCCCCACACCCCCGCGGCTTTCCCCCCTCGGTGTCCATACATTTGTTTTCTACATCTGTGTCTCAATTTCTGCCCTGCAAACCGGTTCATCTGTACCATTTTTCTAGGTTCCACATGTATGCGTTAAGATATGATATTTGTTTTACTCCTTCTGACTTACTTCACTCTCTATGACAGTCTCTAGATCCATCCACGTCTCAACAAATGACCCAATTTCATTCCTTTTCATGGCTGAGTGATATTCCATTGTATATATGTACCACATTTTCTTTATCCATTCATCTGTTGATGGGCATTTAGGGTGCTTCCATGACCTGACTATTGTAAATAGTGCTGCAATGAACATTGGGGTGCATGTGTCTTTTTGAATTATGGTTTTCTCTGGGTATATGCCCAGTAGTGGGATTTAAGGAAACTCCATACTGTTCTCCATAGTGGCTGTATCAATTTACATTTCCACCAACAGTGCAAGAGGGTTCGCTTTTCTCCACACCCTCTCCAGCATTTGTTGTCTGTTCATTTTCTGATGATGCCCATTCTGACTGGTGTGAGGTGATACCTCATTGTACTTTTGATTTGCATTTCTCTAATAATTGATGTTGAGCAGCTTTTCATGTGCTTCTTGGCCATCTGAATGTCTCCTTTGGAGAAATCTCTATTTAGGTCTTCTGCCCATTTTTGGATTGCGCTGTTTGTTTTTTTAATATTGAGCTGTAGGAGCTGTTTATATATTTTGGAGATTAATCCTTTGTCCGTTGATTCGTTTGCAAATATTTTCTCCCATTCTGAGGGTTGTCTTTTCGTCTTGTTTATCGTTTCCTTTGCTGTGCAAAAGCTTTGAAGTTTCATTATGTCCCATTTGTTTCTTTTTGTTTTTATTTCCATAACTTTAGGAGGTGGATCAAAAACGATCTTGCTGTGATTTATGTCAAAGAGTGTTCTTCCTATGTTTTCCTCTAAGAGTTTTATAGTGTCCCGTCTTACATTTAGGTCTCGAATCCACTGAGTTTATTTTTGTGTATGGTGTCAGGAATTGTTCTAATTTCATTCTTTTATATGCAGCTGTCCAGCTATCCCAGCACCACTTATTGAAGAGACTGTCTTTTCTCCATTGTATATCCTTGCCTCCTTTGTCATAGATTAGTTGACCATAGGTGCATGGCTTTATCTCTGGGCTTTCTATCTTGTTCCATTGATCTATGATTCTGTTTTTGTGCCAGTACCATATTGTCTTGATTATTGTAGCTTTGTAGTACAGTCTGAAGTCAGGGAGTCTGATTCCTCCAGCTCCGTTTTTTTCCCTCAAGACTGCTTTGGCTATTTGGGGTGTTTTGTGTCTTCATACAAAATTTAAGTTTTGTTCTAGTTCTGTAAAAAATGCCATTTGTACTTTGATAGGGATTGCATTGAATCTGTAGATTGCTTTGGGTAGTATAGTCATTTTCACAATATTGATTCTTCTAATCCAAGAACATGGTATATCTCTCCATCTGTTGGTATCATCTTTAATTTCTTTCATCAATGTCTTACAGTTTTCTGCATACAGGTCTTTTGTCTCCCTAGGTAGGTTTATTCCTAGGTATTTTATTCTTTTTGTTGCAATGGTAATTGGGAGTGTTTCCTTAATTTCTCTTTCAGATTTTTCATCATTACTGTATACGAATGCAAGAGATTTCTGTGCATTAATTTTGTATCCTGCAACTTTACCAAATTCATTGATTAGCTCTAGTAGTTTTCTGGTGGCATCTTTAGGATTCTCTATGTATAGTATCATGTCATCTGCAAACAGTGACCCTTTTACTTCTTCTTTTCCAATTTGTATTCCTTTTTCTTCTCTGATTGGCGTGGCTAGGAGGTCCAAAACTATGTTGAATAATAGTGGTGAGAGTGGACATCCTTGTCTCGTTCCTGATCTTAGAGGAAATGCTTTCAGTTTTTCTCCATTGAGAATGATGTTTGCTGTGGGTTTGTCGTATATGGCCTTTATTATGTTGAGGTAGGTCCCCTCTATGCCCACTTTCTGGAGAGTTTTTTATCATAAATGGGTGTTGAATTTTGTCAAAAGCTTTTTCTGCATCTATTGAGATGATAATATGGTTTTTATTCTTCAGTTTGTTAATATGGTGTATCACATTGATTGATTTGCTTATATTGAAGAATCCTTGCATCCCTGGGATAAATCCCACTTGATCGTGGTGTATGATCCTTTTAATGTGTTGTTGGATTCTGTTTGCTAGTATTTTGTTGAGGATTTTTGCATCTATATTCATCAGTGATACTGGTCTGTAGTTTTCTTTTTTTGTAGTATCTCTCTCTGGTTTTGGTATCAGGGTGATGGTGGCCTCATAGAATGAGTTCGGGAGTGTTCATCCTCTGCAATTTTTTGGAAGAGTTTGAGAAGGATAGGTGTTAGCTCTTCTCTAAATGTTTGATAGAATTCACCTGTGAAGCCATCTGGTCCTGGACTTTTGTTTGTTGGAAGATTTTTAATCACAGTTTCAATTTCATTACTTGTGATTGGTCTGTTCATATTTTCTGTTTCTTCCTGATTCAGTCTTGGAAGGTTATACCTTCTAAGAATTTGTCCATTTCTTCCAGGTTGTCCACTTTATTGGCATAGAGTTGCTTGTAGTAGTGTCTTAGGCTGCTTTGTTATTTCTGCGGTGTCTGTTGTAACCTCTCCTTTTTCACTTCTAATTTTATTGATTTGAGTCCTCTCCCTCTTTTTCTTGATATGTCTGGCTAATGGTTTATCAATTTTGTTTATCTTCTTAAAAGAACCAGCTTTTAGTTTTATTGATCTTTGCTATTGTTTTCTTTGTTTCCATTTCATTTATTTCTGCTCTGATCTTTATGATTTATTTCCTTCTGCTAACGTTGGGTTTTGTTTGTTCTTTTTTCTCTAGTTCCTTTAGATGTAAGTTTAGATTGTTTATTTGAGATTTTTCTTGTTTCTTGAGGTAGGCTTGTATAGCTATAAATTTCCCTCTTAGAACTGCTTTACTGCATCCCATAGGTTTTGGATCATCGTGTTTTCATTGTCATTTGTCTCTAGGTATTTTTTGATTTCCTCTTTGATTTCTTCAGTGATCTCTTGGTTATTTAGTAACGTATTGTTTAGCCCTCATGTGTTTGTGTTTTTTACGTTTCTTTCCCTGTACTTGATTTCTAATCTCATAGCATGGTGGTCAGAAAAGATGCTTGATATGATTTCAATTTTCTTAAATTTACTGAGGCTTGATTTGTGACCCAAGATGTGATCTATCCTGGAGAATGTTCCGTGTGCACTTGAGAAGAAAGTGTAATCTGCTGTTTTTGGATGGAATGTCCTATAAATATCAATTAAGTCTACCTGGTCTATTGTGTCATTTAAAGCTTGTGTTTCCTAATTTATTTTCATTTTGGATGATCTGTCCATTGGTGTAAGTGAGGTGTTAAAGTCCCCCACTATTACTGTGTTACTTTTGATTTCCTCTTTTATAGCTGTTAGAAGTTGCCTTATGTATTGAGGTGCTCCTATGTTGGGTGCATATATATTTATAATTGTTACATCTTCTTCTTGGATTGATCCCTTGAGCATTATGTAGTGTCCTTCCTTGTCTCTTGTAACATTCTTTATTTTAAAGTCTATTTTATCTGATATGAGTATTGCTACTCTAGCTTTCTTTTGATTTCCATTTGCATGGAATCTTTTTCCATCCCCTCACTTTCAGTCTGTATGTGTCCCTAGGTCTGAAGTGGGTCTCTTGCAGACAGCATATATATGGGTCTTGTTTTTGTATCCATTCAGCTAGCCTGTGTCTTTTGGTTGGAGCATTTAATCCATTCACATTGAAGGTAATTATCGATATGTATGTTCCTATGACCATTTTCTTAATTGTTTTGGGTTTGTTTTTGTAGGTCCTTTTCTTCTCTTGTGTTTTCCACTTAGAGAAGTTCCTTTAGCATTTGTTGTAGAGCTGGTTTGGTGGTGCTGAATTCTCTTAGCTTTTGCTTGTCTGTAAAGCTTTTGATTTCTCCATCGAATCTGAATGAGATCCTTGCTGCGTAGAGTAATGTTGGCTGTACGTTCTTCCCTTTCATCACTTTAAGTATATCATGCCACTCCCTTCTGGCTTGTAGAGTTTCTGCTGAGAAATCAGCTGTTGACCTTATGGGAGCTCCCTTGTATGTTATTTGTCATTTTTCCCTTGCTGCTTTCAATAATTTTTCTTTGTCTTTAATTTTTGCCACTTTGATTACTATGTGTCTCGGCGAGTTTCTCCTTGGGTTTATCCTGTATGGGACTCTCTGCGCTTTCTGGACTTGGATGGCTATTTCCTTTCCCATGTTAGGGAAGTTTTCGACTATAACCTCTTCAAATATTTTCTTGGGTCCTTTCTCTCTCTTTTCTCCTTCTGGGACCCCTATAATGCGAATGTTGTTGCGTTTAATGTTGTCCCAGAGGTCTCTTAGGGTGTCTTCATTTCTTTTCATTCTTTTTTCTTTAGTCTGTTCCGCAGCAGTGAATTCCACCATTCTGACTTTCAGGTCACTTATCCGCTCCTCTGCCTCAGTTATTCTGCTATTGATTCCTTCTAGTGTAGTTTTCATCTCAGTTATTGTATTGTTCATCTCTGTTTGTGTGTTCTTTAATTCTTCTAGGTCTTTGTTAAACATTTCTTGCATCTTCTCAATCTTTGCCTCCATTCTTTTTCCGAGGTCCTGAATCATCTTCACTATCATTATTCTGAATTCTTTTTCTGGAAGTTTGCCTATCTCCATTTCATTTAGTTGTTTTTCTGGGGTTTTATCTTGTTCCTTCATCTGGTACATAGCCCTCTGCCTTTTCATCTTGTCTATCTGTCTGTGAATATGGTTTTTGTTCCACACGCTGCAGGATTGTAGTTCTTCTTGCTTCTGCTGTCTGCCCTCTGGTGGATGAGGCTATCTAAGAGGCTTGTGCACGTTTCTTGATGGGAGGGACTGGTGGTGGGTAGAGCTGCTTCTCTGGTGGGCAGAGCTCAGTAAAACTTTAATCTGCTTGACTGCTGATGGGTGTGGCTGGGTTCCCTCCCTGTTGGTTGTTTGGCCTGAGGCAACCCAACACTGGAACCTACCTGGGCTCTTTGGTGGGGCCAATGGCGGACTCTGGGAGGGCTCACGCCAAGGAGTACTTCCCAGAACTTCTGCTGCCAGTATCCTTGTCCCCACGGTGAGCCACAGCCACCCCCCGCCTCTGCAGGTAACCCTCTGACAGTAGCAGGTAGGTCTGGTTCAGTCTCCCCTGGGGTCACTGCTCCTTCCCCTGGGTCCCGATGCACACACTACTTTGTGTGTGCCCTCCAAGAGTGGAGTCTCTGTTTCCCCCAGTCCTGTTGAAGTCCTGCAATCAAATCCCACTAGCCTTCAAAGTCTGATTCTCTAGGAATTCCTCCTCCCATTGCCGGACTCCCAGGTTTGGAAGCCTGACGTGGGGCTCAGAACCTTCACTACAGTGGGTGGACTTCTGTGGTATAAGTGTTCTCCAGTCTGTGAGTCACCCACCCAGCAGTTACGGGACTTGATTTTACTGTGATTGCGCCTCTCCTACTGTCTCATTGTGGCTTCTCCTTTGTCTTTGGATGTGGGGTATCTTTTTTGGTGAGTTCCAGTGTCTTCCTGTCGATGACTGTCCAGCAGCTAGTTGTGATTCTGGTGTTCTCACAAGAGGGAGTGAGAGCACGTCCTTCTACTCCACCATCTTGGTTCAGGACCTCTGCTTTGTTTTTTCTACAAGCTTTTCTTCCTCCACCTACCCCTAAAATGTTGGCATTCCCTAAGATTACTTCATGGTCCTCTTCTCAATTCTACATGTCTTCCTCAGACGTACTATGCCAGTCAAGAGAAAACAGTCAATGTTGATACTACCAAACCTCTATCTCCAACTCAGAATTTGCTAAAAGCTCCAGGTCAATTTATTCAAATGTTTTCTGAGCACATCCATCTGACTATCCCCTGGGCAACTTACATGCCACATTGCTCTCTGTTCTACCTCTTAGTTAATGATACATATTCATTTAGCTGTCCAAACCAAAAACCTGGAAGTAATCCTCAATTCCTTACTCTTGCCTTATATGCAATCGGTCACTAGGTATTCTAGAGCTTATAGTCTATGGCTCATATCTATCTTCTCTGGCAATATCCTCACTGTCACTTTCCCAGATTACTGTAATAGTATTTGAACTGGTCTTCCTTTCTCCTATCCTCACTCCTCTCCACTGTGAGGTCAAAAGATCATTACAAAGCATCGATCTCTTAAAGTTGCTTCCTTGGTCATCAGTGGACCCGCATACCTATACGATAAAGGCTGGATACCTAAACATGGCAAATGCAGCCTGCCCAGATTTAGCTATGGCTTCTTTCTACAGTAAAAAGCTGAACAAACTGAAAAGTCAACAAACCTTAGATCTGTAAGAGAGGTGAGGTCGCAAACTACTGCCCCCAAAACTGGAGAGACACACAGGCAGATATAGAGAAATACAACCAAATAGAAAGGAAACCCCTCAAAAGGAACCTACCAAGAAACCAGTGCCTGGGTAGGAAAACCTGTGCTGTAATTGACAAAGTGCTAGAGACTCAGTATGTACAAGTCTGAGAGATTTAAAAAAAAAAAAGGGGGCAACCAGTCATGGAGGGCCTCCATATCATCGTTGAGTTTTATCTCCAGGAACCCAACCTGGTTCTTACAGTGAAATTCCGAGAAAAATCCCCTCATGCTTCTAGCAGGGGGTGGGGGGAAGCAACCATTCTGAAATATGCTAGAGCATTCTATTCTTAAAAAGGCCCGCCCTCAGGAGAAACCAGTTTAGAGCCTAAACTGCTGGGGTTTCATCAGAGCCTAACCTACTTGGAGTAAGTGACATACACAACCCCAGCCTCCTCTAGGCATCCTCTCCCACCTAGAAAGTTTAAAAAAAAAAAGAAAACCACAAAAGCTGAGAAGCACTGGCAAAGTTCACAGTCCAGAAACACAAGCTCACCAAAAGACTGAGACCTAATCCTAGGATTATGGAATATACGGTCCCATCTTTCCACTGTATTACTAAAGGCCTCCTTACTGCAGTTCCTTTTACCCAGCACATCATGTCCACCTTTCAACAAAAAGTTACAAGGCATACAAAAGGACAAAAACACAGTTTGAAGAGACTGAACAAGCATCAAAACCAGAGTCTGATATGGCAAAATGTTGGAATTATCAGACCAAGAATTTTTTAAACTATGATTAATATGCTGACGGCTTTAATGTAAAAAGTAGACAACATGCAAAAACAGATGGCTAATGTAAGCTAACCAGATTATTATTGCTAGAAACTTCTCCCTTTACTTTGACTAAATGACGTTTGACTTATTTTAATAGTGCTTTCTCCTTTTAACGGATTTTATTTTACACTGTTTTTAGTTTATGCTAAATGATATTAACATTTATCTTTGAAAAGATCACAAAGATTATGTAACTTAAAGGAGATTTTAACAAAGACTTTCAAATGCATAAAAGTAACATTTTTAATCCATGTGATATGTAGACATTTAAATATTTCCTAATGATACTAAAGATAAAAAGGAAGCATCAATAAAAAGAAACAGTGTACAGGCAGAACCTGACTTGCAAATGTCAATCCCGTAAATTTGCCGCATCT
Source organism: Balaenoptera borealis (assembly GCF_965194805.1). Lineage (NCBI taxonomy): Eukaryota > Metazoa > Chordata > Mammalia > Artiodactyla > Balaenopteridae > Balaenoptera > Balaenoptera borealis. The sequence goes on from NC_138867.1 coordinate 66,469,008, forward strand.
GAGAAATTCAAGCCCCTGGGCGGGCTGACTGCCAAGATTCCAGTTCCCTTTTGTGCAGCTACTGTTAAACATTCCCCTCCAGTTTCCTGTTCTACCACATCCAACTTATGCTACTGCACTCCTTTAATGCCATCTTGACCCCATCCCAATACTACCCCATCTACCCTCAACTCCCGTTCTTCCTTTTCTAGGTGCAAAAGGTTCTCCATCTCCCGAATGATCTTTCATAGATCAGTCCCCCTGTATGACTACTTCACCCATCCCCCAAACTGCCCAAAGCCCGTATCTCCTTCCTGTCACAGCTACAAGGACACTCATTCTCCTCTTGCCACCATCACTACCACAGTTGGTGAAGAAATCTCTCACTGCCAATGGGTGGGGAAAAAAATTGAAATACTCCCAGTTGTTTAAGGCGTATGGAAATTGGGGTAGTGGAGGGGGGGGGAAGGAACATTCTTCAGTTATTGAAATTGTTGTAAAGCGAAATAGAGTGTCTAAATTTTAAATTTACAGTTGAAATTCACATCCCCAAAGACAATGGGAAACCATAATATCGTTAGTTCTGGAATTCAGCTATATTATGGGTACCATTTGGGAACATAATTACAATTTATAATATTTTCTTTGGTGATATGGTCCCTGTATCAAACAAGCCAATTTATAAACCACCTTTTGAAAGACAACCTACCTAAACAATAGGGACAGCATGTAGAGTTATTCTTTCGTATTTTCCCATACTATGAAATAAAAAGTATGGGGAGATAAAACTGTAAGCTGCTGAGGAGCAGGAACCTTGAGTGTCTTGTTCAGCATTTTATCCTGTATCCAGCATTTGACACACTTTAATCACTCAACAAGTATCTGGAAAAAGAAGGTGGGTGGAGGTTGGGGACAGGGAGAAGCCCAACATCCCCAAGAGTCCTCTTCCATGATGAACTTGTGTCCATGATTAGCTAAGGAAGAGTACAGGGCATTTCAGAGATCGAGAAGAAAGGAGTTTTCTTTATCCTTCAGGTTACCTAAGACTAAGTGGCGATTCCTTTTTAAATAATCTTAACTTATTCATGGCCAAAATCTTACCTATCCAGGACAGGCTGTCAAAAATTAGGTCTGTCCAGCTGAAAGATGAGCTGTTAAGTCATCTTTCACTGGTAACACTGCAAGATAACATTATAAATGCTTTCAATTTTAACCAGCCCAAAAAATTAAATGGAGGACTGAGAACATTTTTCTGTATAAAGCTGAGAAGCAGGGGAAAGAAGACTAGCTACAGTAGAAAACTCTTTCAGACTGAATTATCCAGATTGGTTTGTTTTGCTTCAACTTCTTCTTTCATTCACTAAAATAGTTATACTCTTAGGTATGTTTTTATTACAACAGTCGATGACAGCTTCTGCTGGAATTTACAACCTGGTGTTTATTTACATAGAATGCTTCATTAATATCACTTGCCCGATCTTCTATTTTAATTAGATTTACATAATTTGAAATGAAACAATTGTTTCAGGAAATAAAGCACAAAAAGGGAAATATAGTAGTTAACAACTATGATTACTAGCTTTAATATTTTTAATCTTATTGTTTGTTGAACTACTTAGTAGAAGATTTTGAAGAATAAAGTGAAGCAGGATCTGAGGTTCCATTTCTGCTGTTTGTTGTTCTGGAGACCACTAAAATTCCTTAAAAAAGAAATAAAGTTCTCAAAATAGGCTAGGTAAAACACTTAATTATAATATTACATTGTTACAAGTATAAATCCCTTAAATCCAATAATAATTAGTCATATACCCAAATGATACATTAAGATGATTAAATGTATCAAATGAACAAATATTGACATTATAAAAATATAACCATAATTATTTGCCCAAGTAAAATTATTTATCAAAAATCTCATCTATATATCCTTTTGAAAAATAAGTTCTTTACACAGTGTTTTATATCCTAATTAATTTTTATAGTAAATTTCTTTCTCAAGACACTGTATCTCCTCAAAGGTTAAAAATGATATTGAGAAATTTATGTGACTACTTAAAATACTCAGACTATGATTAACACAGAATATGAATGAACTACAAAGAAAATATACAGAAAGTAAAAGATTTTAAATATAAAATTCCAACCATAAAAATAAGATTATAGTCAAAATTAATTTTAAGAGTTTTTAGTATATTAAGCTTAATTATTCCACTTTATATGTAAACAGTAAAATGGGTGGCCTAATGTACTATGTAATGCTATCTACACTACAGGTATTTAATAAATACTTTTTGTCTGGATGTTCCACCTATTTCCACATTTCTTAATTTATACTAGTTTTTTTTTTAAGGACACAAATTAACTCAAAATAAAAAGGTAAGACAGTGAACACCAAAAGTTATCCTATTTTGAACAAATAACTCATTTTCAGCAATAAGGAAGGGTTGATGGATAACAAGAGGAGTAGAAAGAGAAATGGCATTTATTTAAACTGTGCATGCTTTTGCCAATTTCTGATAAAATAATAAACACCAAACTCCATAGCGCAACTTGTAAAAAAAAATGAAATAGCCAATGGTTGAGAGTAGAGTCCAACAAATCTTTACAATTTTAGTCTGCCAGGAATAAGCTTAAGAAATAATAAAGCAAAAGCACTGGCACATAATTTAAGCTTCTAGGATTTGGCAAAAGAATTCTGATTTAACATGTACTTTGAATGACACTGGCATCCATTAGTTTTTAACTAACTAACTAACTAACTAACTAACTAATGTTATATTATAACATTTTTAACTAACTAACTAACTAACTAACTAATGTTATATTATAACATTTTGTTAGTTTCAAAGTCCTAATTCATCACACATTGTAAAGTGTTAATCTGAGACTGAGAAAGATTCAAGATTCAAGATCAAGATCAAAAGATTCAAGATTCAAAATCAAAACAGGAAAAATATTGCAACAGTCTAAATAAATAATTGCTAAGTGTAATGTAAGGCGGAGTGTTGGTCGTGGTTACTGAATGCTCAATGCATCTACTCTGGATAGCCATTCTTCAATTCCCACATCATGAAAAAAAATCCATTGAAAAAATCATTAAGAACTTCCAGGCATCTCTCTGGTGCCACTAGTTTTGCCCAAGATGGCAGCAGAACAGGGAGTTAAAATCATTATCCTACCATCACAGCCTTTACACTCCCTCAAAAATCCTGATCTCTGTAACAAGTGCCACAGCCCTGTCTATGCCTAAACCACAGCAATGAAAAGCATTGCTGGGGGAAAAGTGGAAATGAAGGAAGCAGATTAATTCCTTGGTCTCAGCAAGCATCTTTCTGTTCCACTGGGTTATTTCTAAGCAAGATACAAAAGAGGAAGCCAAAAAAATGATTAATCCAATGGGTGAGTAAAAAATGAAAATATGTATATGAGTAAAAATAAGAGTGAGTTTTCAAAGAAGAGAAATAAGTGGGTTTTTACCCTATTGTTACTCTCTAATATACTGAATCCTAACTAGAGGCTTTAAAAACAAGTTTTAAAAAATGAATTACAGACTGTTTTTTGAGAAGAACTACAACAAAACAAATATAGATCTCTCTGAGACCCTACCTTCCCTGCAAAATTGAACTACTCAGTAAATTACCACTTGGGGTGGTTATGACAATTACAGATCAGCCACCTAAAAAGCCTAGCACATTATGATTAAAACAGTAACTATTATTATTGTGGCAAACACTTCGAATATATTGATAAACAGATAAACTTGACCACATTATGAAAGTAACTATAGTTCCTTTTCCTTCAAGTAGGACTTAAAGAGCCAGAAATGTAACCCTCCAAGTTGTGAAAGACTTCAAGATTTCTAAAGTAAAACAGAAGAATAATATGGTGGTAAATTCAATTGGCCTGTTTATTTCCAATCCAGCAGCAACTTCAGCTGCAGCCCTGTAAGGGCACAGACAACTATGAGTATAAATGGAAGGAAAAATCAGCCCTAAATGAAGCTCTATTACAGTGCCCAGGTTGTCTCGGTTCAGGAATCCAGGATTCCTAAGGCTTGTGTCCTGGCTCTCCCAGCTCTTGAGTCTCTACACCCTCCACCTCCCAACCCCAACTCTGAAGCCAGAAAAAAGCCAGAGGGATAATGTAGGAAAATATTTCCTAGAGCAATCAAGGAAGGAGGGCTCTACAGAAATACTAAACACTACAAGAGGCCAATCTAATTCTTAAGTCTTTATTTCACTGTCCATTCTTGATCAATCTGAACAAATTCCTTTCTTTATTAAGCATCTATGTGTCAAACACTATGCTAAATAATTCCACTAAAGGTCTCTCAAATGAAACAGAACTTTTTGACTAGGTTAATCTCATAAGGCCTTTTATTTTAGTAATATCAAAACAAGCCCAGCAAAATACAATAGTACAAAGGCAACACACATCCTTGTCACTTTATTCTATCACTGGCCTCCAAAGAAACTCTGGACTAAAATAATTATTTACCTTAGCAACTATCAGAGCCTTTGACATGATGTACCTTGTGAATCTCTAAAAAGATACATAGTATGTACCATTCCATAAACCCATCTGACCTCTGAACCCTTTTATCCTAGAATGCCAATTTACATAGTAATTAATGTTTTCACAGAGGATTAAAACTTAAGTTTAACTGTATCATTAATAGGGATGATCAGAAACAAAGATATATGAGACTAATAAGGCATACTTTGAAAGAAATCAACATCATTCATTTTTTCATAGTAAAAAAAGATTTTGTAGTATTTAGAAAAGGACAAAAGCTATAGATTCTTCCTACTACTCAATGTTACTTATACACAGGGCTTTCATGCAAAGCAATGTAAGGAAAGGAACAGAAGCTCGAAAATGGGATTCTGAAAATACAAAGTATATGAAACACAATGCCAGTAAGTTCTGAACAAATGCAGGAATGCTATTTTTTTTAACCAAGCTTATCAATTTACACTTCCATCTAGACATCTGAGCACGAGCTCTCTGCTAGTGCTCAACCCCAGTAGAGATAATCCTTATGTCACGCGACCCAAATGCCAATTCAAACTGGATCACTACATTTTTTTACTGTTTTATTATAGGAAGGTAGATTGGAACTTTTTTTTTTTTTTTTTTTGCCTCTTTCCATTATGTCCCCTTAAACAGTTACATAATATCTTTATAGCCTTTAGCCAGCTAAGAGATCTGTGACCCACTCCACACTGCCATTAATGTCTCAGATTGAACTACTGGACAGTAAAAGAACTGTGATCTCTCAGGCTACAGCTAAACCTTAACATACTCAAGCACCAATAACTAGGAATAAGAACAGATATGTACACACAGTCTCCACTGTTTACTACAAAAGACAAACTGGTCATTTTAATGAGGGATCTTTGTCTTTTTCTCCCCCCTTTTTTCCCACGTCTTATTCAGTATTCTTCGTGTGATGGCTACTTTAAGTGGTTCAATATTTAATTAAGGATTAAATGGTAAAGCAGTTTGCCCATTAAATTATAAAAACCTTCAGTGTTTACAAAGCTTTTTAAAAATTAAATAACTTAATAGAAGTATAAAAATTAGATTTAAAAGTGAGCTTTAAGAACACACAAATTATTTTGAAGATATTAAGCCATGACAAAACATATGCATCCGTCATGATAGAAGACACGTGTAGTGCTAGCAACCCAGGAGGACCCCCAAAACGCAGGCATCCTCAGCCATTATCTGCACTGTCTGTCAGATGGACACACAAAATTTAGCATTAATACAGTGATTCCATGGGACAAGAGAAGCACATCAGATTATCTGAGGAGGCCAAGATGGAAACACAACACATATTTCCAGGGGAAAAAAAGGTCAAAAAAATTACTTTAAAATTCAATTGTTTAAAAAAAATAGTGGGGGGACTTCCCTGGTAGCTCAGTGGTTAAGAATCCGCTTGCCAATACAGGGGACATGGGTTCGATCCCTGGTCCGGGAAGATCCCACGTGCCATGGAGCACCTAAGCCCCTGCGCCACAACTACTGAGCCTGCCCTCTAGAGCCTGCAAGCCACAACTACTGAAGCCCACGCGCCTAGAGCCCGCGCTCCCCAACAAGGGAAGGCACTGCAATAAGAAGCCTGCGCACCGCAAAAAATGAAGAGTAGCCCCCGCTCGCGCAACTAGAGAAAGCCCACGACCAGCAATGAAGACCCAACGCAGCCAAAAGTAAATAAATAAGTAAATTTATTTAAAAAAAATAGTGGGGAAAGAGAAGAAGAGTTTTATATAAACCTCTTAATAAACACCAATGTCAGAAAAATTCAAAAAAATAAAAAATTTTAAAAAGAATTACAAAAAAAACTCACTTAAATTCAATTCCTCTTTCACTTAATTGTTAAGCATTGAGTCCAAGTCTTTGTGTTTATTTTCCTAGTAATAGAAAACACTGGATTTATTATGCTTATTAATGTTTTCTCTTAAAAGAGAAAAACCAAAAAAGAGCTTAATAAAGTCAGCTTATTTCAGATTATCTTTCAGTTTATTTTAAATACTTTTTTTTTTAATCCACAGATCCAGAATTTGGTGCCAAGTTTCTCCTTGCACCCATAGACAAATTCTACATTTTGTTTCCTTATTATATTTATTATATTTTCATGTCTAATAAATATACTGAGCTAAAGCTGAAAATATTTGCTATCTAAAATGAATAAATGCCAAGAGTACCTGGCTATGGATCTTCCCTGCTGCTTTAGTTTCTTCCACATGTGAACAGAAAACTGGGAGCTGATGCACTGATTGAATACCCAAGCCAGGCAAAAAGCCAGGCAATCTGAGCCATGTGAAATGGTCACATGATCACTGCTGTCACAAAGCAGCACTGGCATTTGTGTTACCTAAGCAATGAGGTGGAGGGTTGGTGATTCTCCTCCTTAGTCACCTGGTACACTTTTGTTCTCCTTTCTCAGTCCTTCCATTGTGGTATATAATTAATGACAGCATGATTGTGAAGGGTGTGGCAGGCTTTCACTATCTCTAGTTCATTACCTCCTGTAAAAACTGTAAGCTTACATATGTTTTCTCAGTTACCTACAAGTCTTATGAAATACCATCACCACCTCCCATTTCCCTGCCATACCACCATCTGTTCAGTTCTATCACTTACATTACATAAAAACCCACTGTTTTCCAAATTTTGCATGTACATATATACACACATATACATACACGTACACACACAATTTTGGAAATGCTGGGCTAAATTTAAATAAGTTTCTTTATTGCTGGACCATTCAGAACCTTTAATGTGCTAACCTCTATTAATTTCTTGACATAAACATAATATGCCACATTTCCAAATCTATTTGGCTAGAGAGACCTTTTTTTTATAGAACATTTTCAATGGTATACATCTTGGAAAACTCTCATCCAAATTATTCAAAACAGAACATTTTAAATGTAGATATAAAATATCTATGTATAAAACAAATATGTAAATATATAAACAAAAATTTATATATCTATATGTAAAATATTTATATTTATATAAATATGTATATAAAACAAATCTGAATATATTAATTTACCCACTCATCCATTTACACACCCATTCCACCAGCCATCCAACAGATAACGTACATATATAGTGTCTATATATGTGAACATTCTTGTGCTTGGTGCTATGGAAGATAAAAAAATCTGGAAATATGTTTAACACATTTTCTACTATTCTCTTATTAATCTCCATACAAAATACTGGAGTTTTTAAAAGCCACTTAATATGTTAAAATTCTTGAAGAATTTATTAACAGAAAACATAACTTAAGAAATTATAAGTGGTAAAGAAATTACAAGTGGTAAACGAAGGAAATATTTACTTCATAAAAGTGCTTTAAAATACTAAATATCACAAATATAGTTTAAATTATGTTTATATTACATAATTTTCCAGGAGCAACTAAAGCTAAAAATAATCAACTGATTTTTTAAGTCTAAAAAATTAAAATGTGCTTAAATATATACTTTAGGATTTAAAAGCCATAAACACATCAAGACAATTAAATGTATCCTAATTAGATTCAACTAATCAACCACTGTGCAATACCAATTACTTAAAATTTTTGCCGTGAACTTTAGAATTTTTTTTTCTAAGTCAAGCCTTCTTTCAGCTGCCTCATTTTATTCCTGACTTTGATATTGAAAAACTATAGGAAAAATCTTTAAATTATTTGACCATAAATACTTTTATCAAGTAAAACTTAAAAGTGGTAAGACATTCCAAACTGGACATGTTGGGGACCAAATATACCCATGATCAGTGTGTGCTGTACTTCAGAAACAACCTTACTTGTTTTTTTTTGGTTTTTTTTTTGTTTTTTTAAATTTTTATTTATTTATTTATTTATTTACTGATGGCTGTGTTGGGTCTTCGTTTCTGTGCGAGGGCTTTCTCTGGTTGTGGCAAGCGGGGGCCACTCTTCATCGCGGTGCGCGGGCCTCTCACTATCGCGGCCTCTCTTGTTGCGGAGCATGGGCTCCAGACGCGCAGGCTTAGTAATTGTAGCTCACGGGCCTAGTTGCTCCGTGGCATGTGGGATCTTCCCAGACCAGGGCTCGAACCCGTGTCCCCTGCATTGGCAGGCAGATTCTCAACCACTGCGCCACCAGGGAAGCCCCCTTACTTGTTTTAAACAAATATTACTTATGGCTCCAGTCTCTACACATTTGCTGGACACTCCCCTGTGCTTTTCCCTTCATCTATGCAAGGTCAACACAGCATCCTAAAATTAGTTCCATCCCCAATACTGTGCAGGTATTTTCGATGATTCCACCCTACAGGTATCTATCTCACCCATCTCAGAACTCCCAATACCTAACAGTCCACATCACTCATAGCATCTATTATGTTACAACTTAGATTGTTACTTTATACTGCCACTTAACTTTTCACGTATTATAGTTTTCCATGTATCTATACTGTAACCTTTCTGAAGGCAAGGAACATTTCCTTCCCTTCTTTAAATCCTGTACTACACTTTCAATAAAGTAAGCACACAACTTATTTCACAGAATAATAAAGTTTCACAGCTGAATGTGCAAATCTCTCATTTTGCAGACAAAAAAGGAAGCCTAGAAAGGCGAAGTAACTTGCACAAGGTTATTCAGTCAGGTGGGAACTGAATCAGGGCAAGAACCCAAGTGTGTGGATCTAATCTACTGTTCCTTGGTTTAACCCATATTAAAAAAAATAATAAATTGTGCTAAACTACCCTGTTCACCTTCCAGTTTTAATAAGTACAAAAAGCCAACCTGTGTGTATAACCAAGAACTTTGCACTGTTTCAAAATCACAATTTTTTTCAATATTAATCATTGGCAATCCTAAGAATGATGATGATGATACACATAAGATGAAAGTGATCTGGTAAAACGTCTACTGGCCCAGAACAGGCTTTGTGTTATTTCTTCCTTCTAAAGCATGATACAATGGAGGCCGGGGGGTGCTCAATTAAACTAAATAGGTCAGTTACCAGTTTTAGTTAATTGGGATTTTATCTAAATAACAGTAAAGAGCTACTTGTCTCCCTCTGAATCTTATTGTTCAAGAAGTCTTCTCACCATTTATTTATAGAATAATCTTAAAAAAAAATAACTAGCTGCTTGATAGTCTGATTAACCTAAACTTTCCTTCAGAGACTCTTCCATCATCTGCCTAAGTCCTCCAGGGAAGTGGGGCCATTTAGATGCACAGGAGAACAGCTGGAGCATGAAGTGACAGATAGATTTACTTTAGAGATTAGCCCCAAGAGAAGTGCTTGGTTCTCAGTTAACTTTGTGTATTCTAACTTAAGAAAATTCCAGGGAAATAAAATTATATACAGGCGTATTTCCACAAACTACTCATTAGATAACTCTATAGCCTTAAGAACCAGAACAGGGACTGTTCTGTCAAAAATGCCTCCCACTGGCATTAATTTCATTTGAGAGTTAACAGAGCAGTGAGGATCAAATGAGTTTCTATTAAGCTATTGGAGAAGAAAAAAAAAAAAGTCCTGATCTCCAGTCAGGCTTCTTTTACTAAAAGGTTTAATTAAGTGTTATTGGTTAAATAGTCCCCACCCAAAAAAGATGTTAGAATCCTAGCCGGGAATACATCAATATGACCTTATTTGGAAACATGGTTGTTGTAGATGTGATTTGTTAGGATGAGGTTATACTGGAGTAGGGTGGGCCCCTAATCCAATATGACTGGTGTCCTCATAAAAAGAAGAAATCTGGACAGAGAGACACACTTAGAGGGAAGATGATGTAAAGAACCACAGGGAGAAGATGGACAGAGGCCTGGACAGACTATTCCCTCACAGCCCTCAGAAGAAACCAATCCTGCCAACAATATGATTTTGGACTTCTAGCCTCCTGAACTATGAGACAAGAAATTTCTGTTATTTAAGCCACCCACTGTATGATACTTTGTTTCAGCAGCCCTATCAAACTAATACAGTAGGCAACAAGAAATAATTTTAAAGGTGTCTGTAAGGTAAATGTAAAATAGCACTAAACTAGAAATTCAAAAGTCTTAATTTCTAGGTTTTAAATGGATAACTTCTGACATAAATCTCTGCCTCAGTTTCCTTACCTATACCTCTTTTAGGTTGTTGTGAAGATAAAGTTTAATAACATGTATGAAAGTTCTTAGAAAAGTACAAAGTATTAAATATAAAATGTTATCATCCAACATTTACAATTAATACATTTGGCTTTTAGATAAGAAAAACAGCAAAGGTACAGAAAAGGTATAGGTGGTCCCTACATTTTTTCCTTAGAAATGAGAGACTAATGACTTCAGATGTTAACCAAAAATTAAATCACAGTGCAAATTAAAGTATACCATGGTTAATATTTCCTTATCTATTTTTAAAACTGCAATCCCCCCTAAAAAACAAATAAACAAACAAAAACCACCCAGAAACATTCATAGCTCATATAATGATTAATTCATCGAAACTTGTTCCGTGTCTGCTATATTCCAGGAACTGGGTTAAATCTTAAAGTTAACAGAGCTCAGAGATGTGGGTCCTGACTTCAAGGAGCTCCCTCTACAGCAAAGGAAATAGGAAGTGATTAAACAAAGATTCATATAAACTATGACAGAAGTATGCACATAGTACAATAGAGCAGATACAGTCATTCATACCTACATTTGAATAGAATAATGTTTAATTTTCTGGAATTGACAATGCTTTACATAACACATACAGCAACACTTCAATGGGTTAATTGAAAAGTTTTTCAATGCTTTTTCTTAACTCTGCTAATCACTGCTTCATGTTAGAGATACAGAACCTTATCCCTCAGAATTTTTTAGAGCAGCCTTAAACAAAAACTGCTTTTGTTTGTTTGTTTGTTTTTAATTTGCTATATTTGTATTTTATCATTCTCTTGTGCTGGGAAAGAGAATTAAAGTTAAAGCTCTAGGTAACCGGATATTTATTTTCATAAGAGAACACCAGAAAATGAATGTTCCAATCCTTACTGAAAATCCTACTAAAATACATCCTTTCTTATCAACTTTGTGTGTTTGGCCTGTGTATCCCAATTAAAGCTGTCTTTGATGGCTAAAGATTTTCTAAGTCCTTAGGAGTCAGCTGAGTATCAGTGACCCAGGCATGGTCGTATAACTAAATACAGAAGAACAGTATACTGGGTTGATCTTTACCCCTAGGTGGAGGATAACTGGGAGAGGCAAGGGCTAAAAGTCAATTTAAAGACAATTAAATTCACTTGAAAAACACTTTTATTGTAAATTGCTTTTATTTTTTTAAGAAAAAAAAAAGTAAGACAACTGATCCATTTTGAATCAAAGTTAAAGGTTGACTATGAATGGTCTGACCTAAGAGCCAAACTACACGAGTATAAAAGCAAGCATGAAATAGTGAAATGACTCAAAAACCCTGTATCACCCTCTTTGCTTACTTATGTCAATAAGAACTTGAAAGCTATATTTGCAAAGGCTAAAACACAAAGCAGATAATCTCTCTATGGATAATTGAGTTGACACTACTAGGATCTGGGAGTTGCAAAGGCAGCAGAAGCAATGGCTCCCATTTTCTGGAAGTTTAAAATTCAATGAGCAAAGAACAAGTAAATTAAATAAATTGAAACAGAGGCAAATACATAATCAACTGTAGCTATGCAAATAATTCTCTTCGTATTTTTTCTCCTATTCTCTTTCACCTTTGTTTTCTGTTTTACCCCCTTCCCCTTTCCTGCTTTCTCTTCTATAATACAGTTAAGCAAATACCTCTCCAATAGTTTCCTTCATTTTCTCCACCACTATGTGCACAGTTGCCAGTAATTCCTTAATAATATCTTAATCACAACTCATAATACATCAACAAATCTTAATCTAGCTCGATATACAAAATACAGACATATGAAAATGTAACAAAGAAGGAAAAAAAGAAACCCTAGAAACTTGACATGTTTGTCTAATTTGATCTCCAAGAGTTTAAGGAATTAAATCATAAATGTAGAAAGAAAAAATAGAGACTTTTAAATGATCTGTGATTTGTAAGAATTTAACATAGATTTTTCCCCTTTCTGAAAATTTAAAAACATATCCATTTTTTTCTTAACATCTTCATTGGAGTATAATTGCTTTACAATGGTATGTTAGTTTCTGCTTTATAACAAAGTGAATCAGCTATACATATACATATATCCCCATATTTCCTCCCTCTTGCGTCTCCCTTCCATCCTCCCTATCCCACCCCTCTAGGTGGTCACAAAGCACCGAGCTGATCTTCCTGTGCTAAACACATCCATTTTTGTATTAGATAGTTTCTTTATACACCTTTCTTTTAGAAAGTAAAAAAAAAAAAAAAAGTTATAAAAATAATAAAATGAAAAGAAATACAAAAAGTCACCAGAGCCAGATGTGTAACAATTAGAGAATTATTCTTTGGTATATGTTAGGACTCAGTCTGTCTGGGATGCAGAGTTTTCCCTCAATTCAGTATTTTAATTTAAAAAATTAAAAATTCATCAGAAGAAAAATAAGCAGACATAAATTCTTACCAATACTTTTTATTTGTGCTTTTCGTTTTACACTGTCAATTCAAATATTCAACTAAACAGGCAGTTCTTACACAGTGTCCTCAAATTCAGCAATTTATTCTAACTCATTCTTTATTAAATTAGAAGAGAAAAAATTTCATGAGGATGAACTCTACCACAAAAATTCAAACTGAGAACACTGTTGTTAAAAAAACAAACAAACAAACAAAAAACCTCCCCTTGATCCTAACTGCCATGAATAGGGAAGGTTATATGACACAATGGTAACCAGTGGCCCAACTATAATGGGATGTAAAAGGTAAATTAAGTAATGGAGACGAATGAATGAAGACTGTCTAGTAGATACCTTGGGAGAAAAATGTGGCTTCTTCACAGAGGCAGTGCTTTCTGATGTTTGACTCTAACTTCAATATGCCTTCACATCTTATATCACTTTTCCCTTCTAAATGAATCTCAAACAAGGACCTGTGTGATCAAGACCAGCACTGTCTAGTGTTACTCTCAATTAGAACTGGGCAGATGATGATGAGCTTTTAAATGACGTAATAAATACCCATATGATTATGAAATTTAGTCAAAATTTTCTATGAAATTGCTGTATCAACATTTATTGATCATCTTCTAGAAGCCAAAGTATAATATGAGGGGCTAATGGATGAAAATAGAACTAGAAGACCTGAATTAGAAAACAACCTCTCATTCTTAATAGTATCAATAGGAAAAAAGCACATTTCCATAGAAACAAAACATTGCCTCAAACATAGTATGAATACATAAGCACTAAGGGAATCCCAAGCATCACTCTCACAGAGTGGGTTGGAATAAGTGATAGATGAATTCTAAAAAGAAATGAGTGAGCTATATTTTAATATAAGAGGCTAAAATTTTCAGAGAAGAAAGAACATTACAGTCATAGGAACAAGAATAAAAATCTGTTAATCAAGTAAAAAAATTAAATCTGATTCTAGGATTTGTTTATATGAATAGATAATAATTTTTAATATCTTTAATAAATCACAATAAATAAATCCTAAAGAACAAAGGCAAGGAGATATACTTTTGAATGTACATTTGAATATGACTACATCAAATGCTCTTAAAATTCATTTAATAAAATAAAAACTTTTCTTCTTTCTTTCAGGCATAAATTGAAATAGTTAAGAGGGTGCAAAAGCCTAAAACAGAGCAAGTTTAATTCTACAAAGTTAATTATTTATTCACCACTTGATGCAGGAAGGGAATTAAGTAATTCGGTGCTTATCTTTAAGAACATCTTTCTTCCAACTCCTAGTAAAACAAATGAAACAAAAAGCCAGTCTATTTTTAAACAACTAAACTCAGCCAACTGATTGATTCTGCTCAATAAATTCTCAATGAAATATCTGTTCCAAATATTCTGAAATATGGATAATTCCCCTGTAACATAATTAACTTGTGAAATCTGAAAAGGAAACATTTTCCTATGGCTCACCACTGTACCAGAAATTCACCATATGTTTAAATAATAGTATGATGAAGCAGGAAGCAGTCTTTGGAAAGTATGAATCAATGAAAATTCAATAAAAGAGGATCATCAGAAATATATCCATTTGTATAAGGAGGCAGAAAGTAAAGCCTTTTAGGACACGACAGAAAAATCTAAGTAACAAACAACTTATCTTCAGATAATCATCAAAAGGGAAACATTTTTATATCTATAGACTATTTGTGATAAATGATGCCTAAACAGATACATGAATTCTAGTGGACAAATAAAATTGATTATTCTGCCTGATAGGAGAAAATTTAAATCTTTCTCTCAAACAAAAGAGATAATCCCAACAACATCCAGAGGTAGTACCGCACAATAGTTAAGCGTGTGGGTTCCGGAGCCAGACTACCTAGATTCATATTCTTACTCCTCCACTTCCTAGTTCAGCTGTGATGACTATGGCAAAATTACACAATCTTTCTATGCCTCAATTTCTTCATCTATAAAAGGGAGGTAATAACAGTGCCTTTTCCAAAAAGTTGGTGTGAGGTTTAAATGTGTTAAGTGGAGAACTTAGACAGTGCTTGGCACTTAGTATGAAAGTGTAAGCTGTTTAAGCTATTTTTATTATCACTGTTGGTATCACGGGCCTATTGTAGCTATCATTAACCACTAGCTCTTCATGCAAAATATCAAAAGTTACGGCCTAAGTCATATGAGATTTTAGCTGAAATAGAACTTGTGAATAGACAGAGGGATAGTCACCAGATCTTCTAAAAAGGGGAGGTGGGGGGGAAGGGGGAAACAGCACTATCAATTAAAAAATTAAGATTTCAGATTTATGGTTAAAGATGGTGGACTGAATTTATATTGACAAGCACACTCTCCCACCAAAATGACAGTAAAGGCTTTTGTTTTGTTTTGTTTTTAGGCTTAAATTCACAAAGACAGAGTCCAGGAGGTGAGATAACAATAACAAAATTATAGTAAATGTCTTTTCAGACCCAAGAAATCTGAATACGAAGCAGGCAAAAATGGAAAGTAAAAAAATTCAGTTTGCATGACAGAATCTCCAAAAGACAACGAAGGATTATAAACAGCAGGATTGGTTAAAAATCTGCTTGTAAAGCTGTTATATTCCTAATTCCCCACTCTACCTCTCCAAAACTTCAGATAGATTAATGCTTCTCTCCAGCCCCTGCAGAACACTGGAGGTTTATTTTCTGGAGAAGACTTTTTAAATGGTCTTATTATTACTGGATGACATAAGGCAAGTTTAGAACAGACATATCACACTAAAAAAAAGAGAGGAATAAAGAGAAACTTTATGTGCTCCTTCCCCAACTTGGCTTCCAAAACACTAAAGACAGGCTTATACGCTCAGGTCAGGTAATAAAGAGTCTTCTCTGGGGAATCTAAGCAGCCTAAAATAAAACCTCTAAAAAATATGGACATCAGAGATTCCCCAACTGAACAGCTCAGCCAAATTACCCTGAAAGCCAGATTACAAGACTGAAATTTGTAAATCTACAAGCTTCAACCAGAGACACAGAACTACTGGTCAACTTTTCAGAACTCTTTTTAGAATGCTTAAGTGAATAGATTAGCCAAGGACCACCACATGTTTAAGGACTCCTGAAAGAAGGAACACAGAGACCAAAGCAAGCAAATATAAAACAGTAATTTGGAAGGAACAGATAATACGTAAAGAGAAGAAAATTTCCTAAAACTATCATTAATAACCTTCAAAGAAATAAAATACAAGCATCCATGAAACAAGAATAAAGATGGTATTAAAAAAGAGGTAGAGGTCCAGTAAGAGGAAAATTTTTTTAATCTACAGACATTTGGAAGATAAAACTGAGGAAATCTCCCAATAAAATAAACCAAAAAGAAAGATGTGAAAAACAACTGAAGACAAAAGCTAAAACAATTGGAGACCAGTCCAAGTTCCTACAACATCCAAAGAAAATAGGAATTCTAAAAAGCAAGAGAATGAGAGAATTGAGGGAAGGAAATTAAAGAACTAATTCAATAAAACTGCCCCAGAACTGGGCCTGATTTTCTAGGTCAAAAGAAGCCACCAAATACTTAGGATGCTGCTGGAGAATGTGCTCCACCACAGGAGGACCCAACAAAGTGGAAATCAGGTAACAGGGGATCCAACATAAAAAAGAAGCAAAAGGAGGGACTTCCCTGGTGGTGTCGTGGATAAGACTCCGTGCTCCCAATGCAGGGGGCCCGGGTTCGATCCCTGGTCAAGGGAACTAGATCCGACATGCATGCCACAACTAAGAGTTCGCATGCCACAACTAAGGAGCCTGCCTGTACAACTAAGGAGCCCACGAGCCACAACTAAGGAGACTGCCTGCCGCAACTAAGACCCAGCACAACCAAATAAATAAATACTAAAAAAAAAAAAAAAAAAAAAGAAGCAAGAGGAATCCCGAGGATGATGGGGATGAGGGGAAAGGGAGGGTCTAGGATAACAATTACGAAAAAGACCAAAAGAATATCTAGTATAGATTAGAACAGGTCGAAAGAGACTGAGAGATATATCTTTAAGAAAATAAAATTAATAGAATAATTAAGAGGGTATTTACACAACAGCGCAGAATTTGGGGATAAATTAATGATAAGTACACAGAAAATTATGCTACCTTTTAACAAATAAATGTATTCCAGGAACAAAACTGCGTAAAAGAAAGAAAAAGTAATCACAGAATACTACTACATGGCAGAGCTATGAAGAGCATTTATATCATTATAATAATGTAAACATTAAATACCGCTCTAACCAAGATTAGAATAACTGTAGTGGGAGGATGGGAAGGAAAGAAATGTATACATGGATGTGGGAACAGAATGAGCAAGAGAACAAAACTCTCATCTTCAACTGTGGGAAGTCAATAGACGGCGTCTAAAAAATTAAGTAGCAGCAATATAAGTTTGTTATTTGGAGACAGGACAGTAAGTAGCAAAAGAATCAGCTAAAATTGCTGAAGGTGGTCATCCTTAAGAAACAGAAAATGGGATAAGGGTGATAGTAGACAATGTAGTTTCCCATTACAAGCCTCACAGAACTATTTGGCACTCTTTAAACAATGTGTTTGTGAAACACTGATAAAATGCATATATTGAATAAATCACTGATAAAATTAAATCAAAATAAAAAATAATTTTCCTAATCATAATTTGAATACATGGTCATATAATTTGAAAACTGCACAGACTAAGAATAAAGTAATTTTGCCATTCAGATAAAACTGTTATTAATATATTGCTGTATTGCCTTTGAATATTTTTGCTACATACACACGTGTGTAGACGTTTTTAAAATTGAGGGTTCATGCAGAATATGAAAATTTACATAATTTTTTCAATTACCATTATATCATTAACATTTTTGATGTCCATAAATATTCCTTTAAAACACTAGAGTACTCCACCTTATTCTGCAGCATCACATATTTAATCATTTTTCTATTTACTTTTCAGCATATATATGGTTAAGAGGTCTCCTTTCTCAAACTCCCATCACTTGAATTGTGGTTTCTTCCCTGATTCCCTTCCTCTCTCTAGCCCATTCTGTCTCTCCTTCGTGGAATCCCTCTCCTCAGCCTCCCCCTTAAACATTGGTGTCCTGCAGGATTTCATCCTTCATTTCCTCTCCTCACTCTGGATGACTCCCTAACAGTACGATATGAAGATAAATGTCAAACACAGAGTTCTGTTAATTCTACCTTTTAAATAGCTTGAATCTACCAACTTCCATCCATCTCCACTGCTACTACCTAGTCCAAACCGTCATCACCACCAGCCTAGAGCCCTAACTGATCTCCCAGATTCCATTTCCACCCCCCTCCAAAGCATTCTCCACGGAACAATCAGAACCTTTTAAAAACACAAATCTAATCTCACAGCACCCTCCTTAAAACCTTTCAATAGCTAACTGTTGTTTTAGAATAAACTCCCAAATGCCTTCCTGCCTACAAGGTCCTGAATAATCTGGCCCCTGCCAATTTCTCCAACTTCATTTCACCCACTCTCCCTCTGGCTCCCTATGGTCCGACCACACTAGTCTTCCTGTTCTTTGAATTTAACCAAGATCTCTCCTGCCTGGAGGCCTTGGCACATGCTGCTTCCTCTGCCTAAAACAATTCTCTCCCCCTCTCCACATATCTTTCCTTGGCTAACTCCTAATCATCCTGAACAAGACCCTCAAGTTACTCATTTTATTCTATGTAAACAATGCCCCCTGCAGTTGGGCAACACTAGAGCTCTGAAATCTAAGACAGGCAGCAGTTTAACAAAAGAATTTGCAGTTTTCCTGTTTAATGTCTGTGTCCCATGAAAATGTAAACTGCATGAGAACAACTTTTGTTTAATGCTGGTTCCTCAGCAGCTAGCATAGTGCTTTACATACAGTAGATACTCATTTGTTGAATGAATAAATGACCCCCAAACCTATATCCTGGTGTTCAAAACTCTCCTAAATTCTAAATCCTTATAATCAACCAAGATCTCCACCTAGATGTCCTATAGGTACCTCAAACTCAACATATTCAGGCCTGAACTAGTCTGTCAGATATTATCTCCCCAACAACCTCTTCCTCATGTTTATCTTCCCATTTATGGCACCCTGTCAATTCTTCTCAAATCATTCTTGAATTGGTCCCCTCTTCACCACTAATTCTGTCATAGCCTTTACTTCAGACCCTTACCAAATCTTACCTAAATTACCACGCTAGCTTAATAAGGAGTCTCTACACCTCCACATCAATCTCACCTGTCTTCCAACCTTAATGCCAACATGATTTTTTTTTTTTAACTAAAAAACCTTTGTCCTATCACTCCCACCATGCTTAGACTTTTTCAATGACCTTTTCCGCATATGTGAAATACTGCTGCTGCAATACTACTATACTACTGGCAGGTCGCTGAATGCAATAACCTCCCTTATCTTGTGCTTTTGTCCTTTCCAGTCTCTCTGCCTGTATGCTCATCCTCTCTTATCCATTTTGCTAACGTTTTATTTTTTAAGACTCAACTTAAAGGCATACTCCTCCCGGAAGACTTTTTCTGACCACCTCACCCCAGGCAGAGTTGGGCACCTTTCTTCTGTGTCTCCACAGCATCCTGGGTATCACAGCATTTACTACACTATAACATAATTCACCTGTCTGCCCCTCCATTCGATCCTCAGTGCACAGAGGTACAACATGTGGTTTAATCTTCGAATTCCCCGAGTCCATTAAATAGTAAGCCCCCCAAAACTATTTGCAGCATGACTGCCTAACATAATGACTTCATTGGTAATATAAAGTTTGGTATAAATTTTCTAATTTTTGCATCATTAAAGAAATATATGGCTTGAATCTCGCTAGAAGAATTTTCCATTTTAGGGGGCTTCCCTGGTGGCGCAGTGGTTAAGAATCCGCCTGCTAATGCAGGGGACACAGGTTCGATCCCTGGTCTGGGAAGATCCCGCATGTCGCGGAGCAACAATGCCCGTGAGCCACAACTACTGAGCCTGCACTCTAGAGCCCGCGAGCCACAACTACTGAGCCTGCGTGCCACAACTAGTGAAGCCCACGTGCCTAGAGACCATGCTCCACAACAAGAGAAGCCACCGCAATGAGAAGCCCGTGCACCACAACGAAGAGTAGCCCCCGCTCACCACAACTAGAGAAAGCCCGCGTGCAGCAACGAAGACCCAACACAACCAAAAATAAGTAAGTTAATTAATTAAAAAAAAAAGAATTTTCCATTTTAAAATCTCCTTCAGTTAATTATTCTTTAAATACTATATTCACAGTTCTAAAACTTAAGAAAATAGGATGTACTTTATTGACTCTTAATATAACCTGTTGGAGACACTCCTCTATGGACTTCTCACAGTCCTATATGTCTTGTTGGGTATGCCAGAAATGCAAGATCCTGACCACTCTTTACAACGGCCATTTCTCAGGATTGTGTTTGCAGTGAGCAACCTTGAGGGATGAGGTAACACCACCCTCCAGGACAAAGAGCAGTCTTGGTTACTATAAAAGTGGTGGAGTCCCCATCCTTGTTGTTCCTCAGCAGCAACCCACTACACGTACCGCATCTCTCTGTATCACCTCCATGGGACTTGGGGGAAAGGAGTCTTGTGTCTTCTACCAGCAGTCATGAAACAGTAACAGGCCACTTATAAGTAGAGTGAAGTCAAATCCCAGACCCACCAACCTGCATCTTAGCAACTCACCAACCTCTGGGGCCAAATATATGACACTGAAACTACAGAATGACACTGAAACTATAGAATAACACTGCCATTTCTTCTTTACCACCCATTTAAAACAAACATAATATATGAAAATCCATATTCCTCGCAAAACTCAACTTACTATACATTTCAGGATTTTCTGCCTGCTTATTTATACTATTTTACTGCTTCAATTCTTTTGTCCCCAAACAAATAAACTTCATGATTCTACTTAAGTTTTCATTTCTCTCTTTTACTCTGTATATTGCTTAAAATAGACGAGTTTTCCAGTATATTATTTCTCCAACCATAAGATATAAAACCCACATCCAAACAATTCACAAAGCCTACCTAAAAGGTACCAGAACCCATCAATGGAGCATAAGTTGTGGTCTCTTCACATAAACAAAAAGTTGTCAGTATATAGCTGAAGCATGCTGGTACCTCTTCTGAGTTCTAATTGAGTTCGAGAACTCTAGATTGAATTCTAATCTTGTAAGCCCCTGAGAACTTTTTTTACCACCCTGTGGATGCTAAGTATGCTTTTCCATCATTTATTTATAAGTTTTTCTTTTTGATAATAGACTTTCATACTTTCCCAGACATTAAGCAAATAACTAAGAAATTACACTTCTGAAAAAGGCAGGGAAAGGAGACAAGGGAAGCTCAAAGTGACACATTATTAACAGGGAAATACTTTTTAGGAATTTACATAAGAAGGGGTAGATAGAGGAAGAAACTACCCAGGTTTTTCATTTTGGCAATAATATAATGTACCCTAGACAGAGAGAGAGTTTAGAAGGCTAACTGGAAAGAGTGGGTCTAAAGTGGCAGACTAGCGAAGAAAAAACCACACAAAAACTGAAAGAAAAGGTAACTGATTTTTTAAAAAAAAAGAAAACAGAGACATCGATTAGCTTTGAAAGCAGGAAAAGTAGTCTAGCTCTCACTAGGTCATCCAGCAACTACCATCAGCCTCATACTATCAGCAGAGCTCAGGCTCTCGTGCAAAACCGCAGTGAAAATATTCTCCACAGTCAAAGGAAAGCAACTGAGACTTAAGAAATCAAGAAGCTGGTGGAAGCTGAGGGTAGCACAGTTTCACTGAGCAAGCTCTAAGCTGAGGCTCTACATTAGTTAAATTTATTAACACAACTATGATAAGAATATAAATTTTGCATTTCATATATTCCCAGGAGTGCCACACATGAAAAAAGAATATGTCAATCTGTCAATATTCAATGAAACTGAATCCTTAGGGGAACATATGTAAGAAATGCACTGTCTAGGGTCTTCCCTAATATGTAGCCACAAGCAATGCCATCGCAAATAAGTCTGTAGCTTCCTTAACAAATAAAAGCATTTTGGGACACAGAAACTCTAATGTAAACTTCTAAGGCCATTTCTAATCTAGACATAACTATAAACCCCATACATTAATCTCTCAGTTAAAATACAACTGATATTTAGTAAACACTGAATTTGTGATTTTTCTCCATTTTTCCTCCACTTACATTTTTTATAAAAAACATGATTATATTTTTGCCAGAATTATATAATATCATCTTTTCTTCAGTAAACATTTATTATGTTTACTCCTGCAGTGTTTCCACTGAAGCATCCTTGTTTATACATTAGAATCCAGATGAGGTCGCCACAGGTTTCAAAACAGAGTATAATAACCTCCTGCTACAGAAATCCACAGGCTGTGTTCAGGCCATAAGCAGCAGCAGTCTCGGGGATCTGGCTCTGTGCCTTCTGCAGCAGTGAGGAGCCACTGGTGGACTTCCCTCTGAGGTTACCCAGCTCCCCTTCTCCAGGACTTTCAGCCACCACTGCTCCTCCTCTCCCCCACCACATCCCCCCATCCTCCAAGAACAGCTAAAGCCAATCCCAAAGGAAGGGGCAGATTACCATCCTCATCCAGCCAATCCCATTACTTCTCAAAGAGATGCCCTCCATGGACTTCTCAATATCCACAACAAAGGAGACAGAGGGAAAAGGTGTAAAACAGGCTTCTCACAGTAACAGTGGGAACACCACAGGCACCCAAGATCTTTCTACCCATCTTGATTACGAGCTTGAATTGAGGCTCGACCAGAATTAGCTAAGGGGACTCCAGAAGAGAGCTGAGCCCATGTTTTACAATGTACCCAGGATTTGTTTTCATTGGGTATAGTAAGATAACAGACATGGACACAACTGCCTTTGAAAGAAGAGTTTATTACTCACAGTTCCCAAGGCGGGGTAGGTGGGCAGGCTGCAGCACATAGGGCTATATGGGCAAGTACCAGATGGGTCAGGAGGCAGAAGGAGCAAGGGGAAAACATGGGCACAAGCCTTTTACTGTGGTTTTCTCAGGAAATGCATGGTAGGACAGGGTAAGTCATTCAGGATTGGCAAGTTTGATTCATTTCAGCAGCCTCTAGGGCACAGGGATTGCCCCTAGTTGGCTGCTACCTGACCCTGGGGTGCTATTAGGGCCAAGGGATGGCAGCTCAGCCTGTAAGAGCTCAATAAACGTGGTGAGTAAGGGCTCTGGATTGGTTGGTTTGTTATATGAAAGGCACACTCACAGGGGAGTGCTATCTCTAGGAATCCTAGCTACCTCTAGGAATTAGCTAGCCCTGGGAGGGCAACGTGTCCCAAGTCAGCAAGGCTCCAAGATGTCAAAGCATCATAAAATACGGAAAATAAAAAACATAATACAGCCAGATTGTACTTCTGGGCTCAGAGCTCATCTAGATTGCACTTTTTTCATAAACTCTGGTAACACGGCATGTTCTTAGCTAAAGAGTTTTCCTAAACTAAGAGCCCTCCCTGAAGCACTACCAAGCCATCTCCACCTTCTGTCACCACTACCACACGTTGGTGGAAAATATATCAGAGTAGTCATTCCAAATGATCTTCCCTTAGTCTCATACTGATTGTTGTTTACATCACAGTTTGAAACCTGTATCACAACCCATCAAAATGATGGCATGGCCTTTGTTACAACTTCTGAAGAAGGCATGCTACTGCTGTCAGAATCATTCAGAACACTAAAGCTTCAGGTGCTAAAAAAGCATACACGCTAAGCTTCTCAAGCTAGACTGTTAGCTACTGTTTAGATGTTTGCATAAAATTTCAACCAAAAGAACAAAAAAAATAATGCCTCAGGATTTCAAAGACATCACTAGTGTTTATCATCGTCTAGAAGAAAGGCAAGAAAGCTGACTAGATAAATATCAAGGCATCTCCCCCTCTCCTCTGATGTTAAGCTTTTGAACAAAATTTTTGTTCTACTTTAAAATGCCATCAGTCATGCACTCTTAGAATCCACAATTTGGCTGTAACCATCGTTCAGTGCAGTAGATGTTTAGCCATAGAAAAACTTAAATTTGTACAATGATTTTTTAACTGGTAAGATGCATTCACTGTTGAACTGTTATACATGCTGCCTGATTATTCCACGTAAAACTAGATCTGTATAAAACACACACAAATAACATCAGTAACCCGGGGTTTCCTTTTTGCTATATTGTTTTCACAATCACAGGCATGCCTGCTAGTTAATATAATCATCACGAAACAAAATATTAGGTAGAACAGTGGTTTTAAAACAAAACTAAGTGGGAAAAAAGTAACCAGATATACAGACAGGCTCGGTTCCACGTTCTCTAGTATATTTATCAACCACCCAGCTTAATACCATTTTCAGAAATTTTAGAAAATAGCCACAATTGTAGAAGACCTAAAATCTGCCAGCTACTAATCAAGTCTGGATGGATACCACAAAAAATATTAAGACTACTACTTAATGGGATGGTTAGTCACAGCAACAAAATAAGTCAGCTATTTAATCCTTCTCGATCAGGCTTAAGAATCACAGGATCTAAAAATATTTCCAAATATTTTTCTTAACTTCTGGAGAACTCTTCCAACTCAGACAACAAGCAAACAATGGAATGGATTATATTACAATATCTAAAATCAACAAGTATTAATGTCTAGAATATTCAAGGAACTCCTGCTGAGCAGGGGAAATGGGCAACGATACAAATAGCAAATTCACATTTATTCACTCAGCATATATTTATGAGTACCACTTTTTTAAGTGCTAGGGTTACAGGTGTGTACAACATAGATAAGACACCTGGCTTCAAGGAACTTGAGCAGAAATAAATAAATACAGAATAAAATTAATATACTATGTTTTGTTGTGATAAATACTATGAAGAAAGATAAAACAGAAGACATAAGGTGATGAAGAGTACTCCTTTAGATAAGATGGTCAAGGGTATGATATTTAAGCAGAGATCTGAATGAAGTGAGTGAGCCAAGCTAATAAGGAGAAAGAGTTTTCCAGGCAAAAGAAACAGCAAGAACAGAAAACTCTAAGGATAATGGATAAAAAGTACATGAAAAGATAACCAACCTCACTGATAATCAGAGAAAGGAAAATTCAAGTAATGATATACCACTTTACAAATATCAGACCAGCAAAAATATAATGTGTGGGAATACAAAGCATCAGTGGAAATGAAGGGAAAGGGAACTCTCATGCACTGCTGGATAGAGTGTGAAGAAGTACAGCCATTCTGGGAAGCCAGCTGGCCGTACTCAGTGAAATGAAGAATGTGTATACTCTGATCCAGAAATCTTACCCTAGAAAATCAGAGTTCTCCCAAAAGCCCTTAAGAAGACACGTATGAAAATGGAAATCACAGAGTTGTTTGGGGTAGCTGGAAGTGACAAGGCAATCTAGGTGACCATCACCAGAGGACCAGACAAGTAAGTTGTCATAGATGCATACTCACTCAAACACCTGAAGAAGTTTCAAGTTATGAAATATATATACAGAGATTCAAATGGATAGTTTTTTTTTTAAGTATTAAGCACTGAAATACTTACAGAAAAAAACTCTCAGATTTGCTTTGAAGTAATACAGCTTGCTGAGGTGGAATTGTGGAGAGGTTACAAATGTTTATTAAGCAAGATTAGCTATGATTTTATCATTGTTGATGCTGAACGACAGATACATGGGAGTGTGTTATACTCTTCTCTCCCCATGTGTATGTTTGAAATTTTCTATCATAAAAGGCATTATTAGAGTGTTGAGTGAAAAAAAAAAACAGACCTATAGCAGAATACCATTTATATAAATGAAAAACATACATGTTCATAAAACACCACCATATTTTTTTTTAAAGATACACACACATTCAAAAACATTAGCATGGATGTCTTTGGAGGCAGGGAATGAGAATCGAAATTGGGGATAAATGAGAATTACTGTAAATAAAATACAACAAGAGAGGAGCCTTGTACCTGCCAAAGCTGACAGTGTGCCATTATCTGAGGAGTTTAATTCAATTTTTTTCACCTGAGGTCAAGAAAGAAAACATGAAGCAAATACAAAGTGCTCTAGGATCACAGAGGAGGGGGTAACTAAATCTGACTTGGGAGGAGGGGGTATTCCCGGCCCACACCTTGGACCCACTGAATCAGAATCTCCAGGATTGGGCAAAAGGTACTGCTGTTCAATTCCCATTTCACAGAGGAGAAACTGAAGGACAGAAGTGAAGTAACGTTCCAAGCTCGTAAGCCAGTAAACAGAAGAGGTGGAATTCAAGCCCAGGGCCAGAACTGCCACTCTTACTCACTGTGCTACCAATGCTGCACTATTCTAACTTAAAACCTGCACACTGCTACCAGATTCAACTTCCTAAAATATTACTTCATCCCACAGTGCCGCTGATCTTGACAACCACAGAAAAAAATTAAGTTCTTTATAGACTATATACTGCCCCCAATCACCCTCATTCACTCTTTCAACAAATATCCTATTTTTTTTCCATTCTAAATCCTCTCTTCCAGTCACACCAGTCCTTACTTCTTTCAAGATACCCACAACACCTCCAAGCCTCCAAGCACTTTCTCCAAACTGAAATACCTCTCCTCTCCTCAATATATACTTACTCATATCCCATATATCCTGCAAGGTCCAGTGTTCTGAACACTTTCGTAGCACTAACTGAATGAGGTTCCACAGATACTCCAAGAAGCTTGCCTCATGACTTCAGCACACACCTTTTCCTTCTTTAATTTCTTTTGCACGTACTCTCTGAGCCACTCAATTAGCACCTATTACAGTAACACCTCGTTTATCCAGCATCATTGGGAAGGGTAAGTGTTTATCAGAAGTGCATTTTCCAGACAACTTAAGCATTAATTTAGGAAGCAGCAAAGTAAAGTCATGCTGACTTCAGCCACAGAAATACCTAGGCTCAAATCTCACCACTTAACTAGCTTTGAGCAAGTGTCAACTGTCTGTTTCATCATCTATAAAGTGGGGATATACTACTAACTTCTCAAAGTTGCTGTGGGTATTAAAGAAATCACATACCAAAGCTGGTACAACATTCTTTAAGTCATGGCTACATTACTCCATATACTATTATGCACTAAGACAAAATCATTTTAATGGAAATATTCATCAAATGTATATACTTTGAGATTTTTCTCAGAGAACAGTGAATGTAAATTAATCATCTCTTGATAACTCATTATTTATTCAACATTCACTCATTCAATAAATAGTTATCAATTCAGTAAAGCTGCAGGATATAAAATCAATATACAAAAATCATTTCTGTATACTAACAATGAACTATCAGAGAAAAAATTTTAAATCCCATTTATAATAGCATCAAAAGAATAAAATATTTAGGAATAAATTTAACAAAGGAGGTAAAAGATCTCTACACTGAAAGACATTGATAAAAAAATTAAAGACACAAATAAATGCAAAGATATTCCATGCTCATGGACTAGATAAATTAATATTGGTAAAATGTCCATACTACCCAAAGTGATCTCCACTTTTTTTCTCATTCTATTGTGGACTTAACACTGACTAATTTGACCTAGAGCTTTCATCCCGAAACAAAAGCAGCAACAATGATACACAGCAATGATTTTCTAAGTTTTGTTAAAAGGAATGGCACTTTTTAAAAAACAAAACATTTCTTTTCACTCCACTATCTAAAAACATTAATATTGGAGCTACTCTAAGATGGCCTCATTTCATACCATAGTGTGGTCCTCATTTCATACCATGTCACCTCCTTCAGTCCCTTCTGGAAAAGAGTTTGAAAACATGGATATACAATTAAGAACACTGGCCTAGGAATCAGAAGATTCCAGTCCTTGTCCTGAGAATGACTTCATAGCAAAGTAACCTTGTACAAGCCACTTAACATCTTCAGTCTCATTAAAACGGAGATAAACCTGACATGCTTACCACACACAATAGTGAATCAAAAGCAATAATATTGAGGGGGGAACATTGTCACCAACTTGACTGTAAACTAGAAACTACATCTTGGACTTCCCTGGTGGTGCAGTGGTTAAGAATCTGCCTGCCAATGCAGGGGACACAGGTTCAATCCCTGGTCCAGGAAGATCCCACTCACCGCGGAGCAACGAAGCCCATGTGCCACAACTACTGAGCCCACACTCTAGAGCCCGCAAGCCACAACTACTGAAGCCCGCGAGCCCTAGAGCCCGGGTGCTGCAACTACTGAGCCCACATGCTGCAACTACTGAAGCCCGGGCACCTAGAGCCCATACTCTGCAACAAGAGAAGCCACTGCAATGAGAAGCCCACGCACAGCAACGAAGAGTAGCTCCTGCTCTCCACAACTAGAGAAAGCCCAAGCACAGCAACAAAGACCCAACACAGCCAAAAATATATACATATTTTAAAAAAGGAAAAAAACTATATCTTATTGCTTTTGTAATAAATAAATTCTAGTTGTTTGGCTGATGTCCAAGTCATATTGAAATATTAAGGTCCCCAAGAATGAATTAACTTTTGCAAACGACCAAGCCAATTTACAAACTGGTAAGTGTGGCATCAAATGGAATCAACACATTTATTGAATCCCAACTACATTTGAGGCCCTATGCAGTACTATAGCCAATTGCAAAGAACAACTAAATTTGGTGCTTAATGGAAAATGAAGTTTATCTTTTAACTATTTATTGAGTTTAAAAAGTCAGTGAGTTAAAAGAGCAAATAATATACTCTCTTAGATTTCTCAATGCTTTCAACATGTTAAACTTACTTTTTATAAATCACTGAATTAGGTTATATTTATCCTTGTGTGTGTGTGTGTGTGTGTGTATGTGTATACATATATATATATATATATATATACACATATATATATATATATATATATATATACACAGCAGGATAGATAGACCTAAATTGTTTCCTATATGGCTGGAGGTTGTACAAATGGGCAATGGAAGCAGATAGGAATAAATGAATGAGTGAAGGAATAATGAATGTGAATTAAACGGTAGAGGCGCCTGACATGGACCAAAGATGATACTATGCCATGAACTGGGGAGTATTATTAACTCAACCCTCTACACTTACTGTCAAAACAAATAGATAGTTACATATATAAATACACTAAATCTCATAATTTAAAATACCTAATTCTAAACAATTGGCCCATGTTATCAATCTTTTTAATCTAAAAGATAAAATAAAGAGTAACAATTTTACAAAATATAGGTGCATAAAATAAAATTTCTCACAGACATGAGAGACCCAGGAAAAACACTGGCTTTTTCCAATGGCTGGTTGTTTTTTAATTGTTTTTTTTTTTTTTTTTTTTTGGCCACGCCATGCTGCTTGTGGAATCTTA
This sequence comes from Balaenoptera borealis, assembly GCF_965194805.1. Classification (NCBI taxonomy): domain Eukaryota; kingdom Metazoa; phylum Chordata; class Mammalia; order Artiodactyla; family Balaenopteridae; genus Balaenoptera; species Balaenoptera borealis. The sequence continues at coordinate 66,498,473 of NC_138867.1, forward strand.
GTTCCCAACCACGGATTGAACCTGGGCCCTCAGCAGTAAAAGCGCCAAGTCCTAACCACTGGACTGCCAGGGAATTCCCAGAGATGTTGTACTTTTAAAAATAAATTTTATTTTTAAAAGAATTTTAAAGGAAATTATTTTATTTTTAAAAGAAACTGTATTTTTAAAAGAAAATTTACATAGTGAAAAACATATCTGTAACTAAAAATCTGTAGGCTTACTTGAGTTTTACCTCTACTGAAAAGTAGACTTCTCATATAGAGTGACAAACTGAAATACACTTATTCTCTGGTTCCATAACTCTGATTTATATCTTATCTTTTAACTTCACATCATTGAGTAGATTTTTTAAAGAAATATAACCTTCTGCTAATAAAAAAAAAACTAGACTTTTTATATCTCAGTCCACATATAAGTAGAAACTGAGGTTCCTCCTAAGTGGTAAAATTTCAGCAGATTCATTTTGGATAAGAAATGAACCAAAATGATGAACATCTTACCTCCGGTTATTCTTCACTAAAAATTTATTTAATAAGTAAATCCCCCCAAAAATCACTTCTCATAGAATTTTTATTGTAGTAAAAACCACATAACATAAAATTTATCATCTTAACCATTTTTAACCATACAGGTCAATAGTGTTAAGTGTATTCACATTGTTGTAAACAGACCTCTGATCAATAATGTTAAGTATATTCACATTGTTGTAAACAGATCTCCACAAATTTTCATCTGGCAAAACTGAAACTCTATACTCATTTAAAAACAAATGTTCACTGGAAAAAAATGGGTTCAAATATGGATTCTATAAACACTAAAAATATATGACCTTAGGTTTCTAACTACTTTTGTCTCAAGATTCTTTGTCTATAAGAGTATAACATCCACCATATTGTTACTGCAAGATAATGAATGAAGTCACTAATTTAATATGCTGTGTTCTGTAGGTCATTCAAATGTTAGTAGTTTATTAAGAAATTATACATTAACCCTTTATCTTGTTTAGATGACCATGGATTTAAAGAATAACTGATTACTATTTTCATGGAGTAGAATTATTGCCCTCAAGAAGTAATCACAAATCCATGTGACTGCCAAGCCAAATGAATCTTTGGCAATATCCTATGGAAAAGTATCTTTACTTATGCCAAGTAAGGGAGAAAGATTTCCTGGCTGCCTAAGTAAGCTTCAGGCAAAAGTGCTTATCCATTTCAAGTGTTCCAGTAACCATTCCAGTAAAGAACCTTAAAAAATAGAAAATCAACTACTTTATCCAAATAGAGTTCAATTAATATGATTTTTTTTTCATTTCCAGATTTCAACACATCTATAGAAGAGATCATCATCCAAGTTAAAAGAAATCCTTTTCCTTTTCCATAAGAACAATGAACCATTTATTTATAGATTACTTGGGAGGGATAACACCCAAAACTTTGCTTCTCTTCTCCCTGTTGGTTCTGTATAACTTGAGAAGGTGATAAGATAAAACCCAAAATCGAACTTTCTTGTATTATAAAGTTAACTTAAATGGAGAAATGAAAAGTTCTATCTTTATTTCAATTATCATGTCAGGAGAACAAAATCTTTTGGCTTTTTAACACTGTAATGCATTGGAGCATTAGATTTCAAGGCCTTAAAATTGGCTTCAAAAGATGGGCGTTGATTTGATGTCTTATGTCAAATCAAGGTTATCTCTGATAACGTTCACTTACGTGAATTAGAAAATCTTTATAGTAATCCTTAAAAATGCTACATCAAAAATAAAAGAACCTACTCAATCAGAACCATCATGTAAATTTACTTCAGAAATTAAGTATGCAAAAATGAATGGCATATGATGTTAAAGCATCTGGTTCTTCAATTTTTTCCTTAATTCTTTTTTTTCAGTTTCTAAATATGGAAACTATCATTCCCTTTTTTCAAAATAAAGTGGTAATCCATGATCCATAGTGTGGATAAATACTTCAACGTAAACATATATTAAAAATTACTGGTCTTTATGGAACAAAGTAATAATAATTTACAGCCTAGACTGCAAGACATGCAATAAGAGTAACGTCAATGCACTCTGTAAATTTACTTTTAACATCTTGTAAACGTTTTAAATGTTTTAAATAAAATAGTTTTGCTTTTACATGTTCAACTTCCTATCAAAATTCTAACAAGATTAAATGGAATCTCTAAAACTTAATTTTTTAAACTAAGCTCTGAATCATATCTACCAGAAGAAATGACTATTTGCTTGTTTTTCCTGTTTTGTTGCTTTTTATAAGAACTTCCCTTTTTACAGATACAATAAATTACATATGCAAATAAGTAAGAGGAAAACAAGCAGTCTGAATGCTGCTTTTATATGTGGTATATAAAGCTTTGCAGTTTGGTTACTTTGAGTGGTTCACACAGAAGAAAGAAATCTTGACTACAGGAGAAATTGAGTTTTGTACAGATGCAACTATCACTATTGTACAATAGAGTATCTTATGCTCTTTCTATTAAACATTAAAAAAAAAAAAAAAAGACACTCCACAACCCACCCCCACCACTCCTTAGCTATTTTAGTAGCCTGATCCATTGCTGATTAAGTGATATCTTTTTAGACAATTAGAAAAACAGCACATTCAAGAAACATTCAACTTCTACCTTCATAAATTTTAAATGAATAATTCCTCTCAATATTGGAAGGAAAGAGGTCTGAGAAAGTAATTCTAAATTTTAAGATCCTCCAGCTTGGATAATTTCAAAAGATTTAAATTTCTGAAATATTTTAATTGATTGTTAAAACTGTAGCCTTCTTTGTCAAAGACAAAATAAATATGCCCAGAATCCCCCAATTATAAAGGTCTTATTACGCTCATTTTAATGTCAATCAGCAAGATCAAATACTATCAGTCATCAACAGAAAAAAATATGAAGGCCCCAGTAATCTCAGGATTCCACTGAATGGAAAATATAACTTGGAAGTCAGCCAGAGAAGAGAACTAGTCTTACAGTAATAAACAAACAGAAGAAATAGAGAGGGCTCCCACGACTTTTCAAGCATTACAAAAATGAGTCTCCCTTAGTTATAGTAATTACAATTGTAGGGATTCTCATCACACGTCAACAGCTGAAAGAGAAGGATCAGAAACCCCCATTATAGCCACACAGGTGGAAGCTCTTTAGACTTAAAACTGAAGTATTTGCACTAAGTGATATGTTTCACCTAATATGAATTTATTATAATCTACCTAAATTGGATTACTCAAAATCAAAGTCTCAAGTATTGTCCTTTATAGTCCTCCAACTTTGCTGATAGATCATATCTATTAGGAAATGTAAGAAATTATTAACCCTAGATTTTAATGATTTCCTTTTTCTTTCTATATAACTCACCCTGATCTGACCAAACATCATACACTGGACAGTATTTACCTGTAGCAATATAATTTAGCAAACTGAAAGATCTCCCATAAGCCTGTCACAGTGGCTATTTTTGTCTAAATAGGGCCTTGAATACTAAGTAGTACTTATTTCAACTAGTTGAATTTCTACGCATTTAAAAAGACGCGAAACTTGTTCTCTGAGCCCTGCAAAGGAAGTCCGAAAAATTTTAAACATCATCAGTCTTGCAATTATCTGAAAAAAAAGCAAATGTTTAACTACAGACACCATCAGAAATGTGCATGTTGTATCATAAATACCCATTCATTTAAAGTAAATGGACAAAAGGATGATATTTTCTGATTAGAATAGAGAGTTAAGACCCTTTATTTTAATTAAAGCTACTTAAATGAATTGGTAGGTGATGCGGCAAAGTAACACCAACCTGTACCTGATTCTTTGCCTTTTATAATTTTTTAACCATATGGATGAAAAGGTCATTGTTTAATTTGTTGTATTACTTATATATTAACAATAAGAAAAAATGTGGTAAAACAGAAAACAAAGCAAAATATCTCTACGCAATCTTTAATACTTTAAAGGGCTGGTAAACCTAAAATAAGATATTTTTCATCTTGGTTTCCATTTGCAATTTGACGAAAATATCTCCCTCCCTCTACTTTACTCTAAATGACAGCAGGCTACTATAACACATGCACAATTCTTATACATTTCAAAGCTCCTAGCCTTGCCAAGGGGACAAACAAAATAGATGAGAAGTATATCCATAACATCAACAAATTCACAGTATACACCATATAGACAACCAACCAGCAAAGGAAATGGACTTAGAAAGTCTCATAAATCTATTAAACAGAAAGATTTTTCTATATTTAAGAAGTATTTATAAGGAAAACATTTAAAGATGATATGCTACCCTCTTAAGCCAGTTGCCCTTACTGGAAGATTTTTCAAATAAATGCCATTTTATTCAAGTTCCAAGAGAAAAATCAAATTGACCTACATATGCTCCTCACTGTTGCTTTTAAATGAATATAAGCATGCTAAATTAATGATCAAATGAAAGTACTTAAGAATTTTGCTTAGAACAGCAATGGTTGTAAACTTTAGTTAATTCATTTCATGTTGGATGTTGCAACTATATTAAATATATATTGACAAACCTTAATTTATTGTATCTTTTATAACTATATAACAAAAAATAACAATCTTAAACCTGTCAGTTACATTTCAAAGCTCTAATGAAACAGTCATGAGATTTATGTAAAAGGCAAATATGCTATTAATGATGTTATATAGAACTAATTCTTATACTTTAAATTTTTTAAATTCAAATATACTTTTAAATAACTAAATGATAAGAAATTAGTATTTTACAAATGATAATTAACAACATATTTTGTAAACTTCTCTACTGACAGGGCAGTGGCTGGATTCAATGCCCTTTTTCAGAATTCCCACAGCACCCTCTGCATACCCATTATATGGTGTGTTACCCAGAGTGGTGATCACTGGTAGTGAC